>NC_045623.1:44513291-44840541 GCF_009829155.1 Mustela erminea | reverse complement strand
CCTGCAGTAGGATTTAAAACCCCTAGGATGGGGCACCTGGGTGGCTCAGTGGGTTAAGCCTCTGCCTTCGGCTCAGGTCATGATCCCAGGGCCCTGGAATCGAGCCCCGCATTGGACTCTCTGCTCAGAAGGGAGCCTGCTTCCCTCTCTCTCTCTCTCTGCCTGCCTCTCTGCCTACTTGTGATCTCTCTCTGTCAAATAAATGAATAAAATCTTAAAATAAAAATAAAAATAAAAATAAAACTCCTAGGACATACTTATGTGTTGTGCTGCACAAGACGCACAAAGACGTATTGTTGAAGATGATGGAGAAAGTGAGTGATCGTTGAAGTTTCTTGATGGGTATGTGAGGGTATGTTATATTAGTCTAATTTTATATATGTGTGAAATTTCCTTAATAAAAAGGTAAAGAAGATAGATTAGACTGATAGTTCTGGGATGTTTAACCATATAAAAAATTCTAAAGTTTATGCCGGGTATACCTAGAAGCCTAAGCACATTTAGAGGTCTCAGAGACCGAAGGAGAGAAAACATTCATGCTTAGGGTTTACTGGGAAAAAATCGCAATTTCTACTATAATTAGTTTGGGAAAATACTTAACTGGTAAAAAAGTGGCTTAAGAATTGTGTTGGGGGGCACCTGGGTGGCTCAGTGGGTTAAGCCGCTGCCTTCGGCTCATGTCATGATCTCAGGGTCCTGGGATCGAGTCCCACGTCGGGTTCTCTGCTCAGTGAGGAGCCTGCTTCTCTCTCTCTCTCTCTGCCTGCCTCTCTGTCTACTTGTGATCTCTCTCTGTCAAATAAATAAATAAAAATCCTTAAAAAAAAAAAAAAAAGAATTGTGTTGGAAGGGGGCACCTGGCTGGCTCTGATGGAGGAGCATGGGACTCTTGATCCTGAGGTCAGAAGTTTGAGCCCCACAGTGGGTGTAGAGATTACTTAAATAAATAAAAACTTAGGGGAAAAAAAGAATCCTCTTGGAGGTGGAAATGAGCTACTGAATGTGTATGTTAGGTGAGAGGTTGAAGGAATGAGAAAGGGAAACCATGTCTGAGGGAGTGTGCAGAAGGCTTAACAAGCCCAGGTGAGAATCTTCATTGTGATCCGTGCTGCCCCAGCAGTTCATGTGCTCAGAGCTGGAGCCATAGGCCAGAGTTAAGGAGCACAGAGGTGTTGGGGATGTGGTGGTTGAGTAGGTGAGCCTGATGAAGACAGAAAGAGGGTGACTTGTTACCGTACTAGAAATCAAAGGAATCATGGCTACAGGTTACTCTGAAAACTTTACTGAACGTCATTTTACTAATCATGTATACTTAAAATCATTATTCTGATAATATGTAACCAGTTTCTTTCTTTTTTTTTTTTTAAAGATTTTATTTATTTATTTGACAGACAGAGATCACAAGTAGGCAGAGGTGGGCAGAGAGAGATGGGGAAGCAGGCTCCCTGCTGAGCAGAGAGCCCGATGCGGGGCTCAATCCAGGACCCTGGGATCATGACCTGAGCTGAAGGCACAGGCTTTAACCCACTGAGCCACCCAGGTGCCCCTATGTAAACAGTTTCTTAACTTTGAACAGTTTCTTAACTTTGAAGAAACTGCATTAAAACAGTTTCCCTCTAGAAACTGAAGTAACTTTATGTACTTACCATACTTGGATTCTGGGACCTATGGATAAGACTTGATAATTTGAAAATGTTTATTAGGATTCTGAAGAAGAGAAAACTGTTAAAATGGATACTTTGAATTTTAATAGCTTCTCCTCTTATAAGTTTATTAATCAAAATGACAGTAATATGTGTGAATACTAAATATATGGGTATATTTGGTAACTTTAATTATATGAAATTAAAGGAGGGCTTGGGGTCTCTGCTCTAAAAGGGCAAATTCCACGTTTGTAGACTAGCAGATGAAATGTTGACTAGTAGCATATAAAAAAGCGTCAAAGTGGGAGGCAATGATAAAATTAGTCTAAGATTGAATGGATATTTGGATTTTGAGAATATGTGCCCAAAAGATTAGATTTAAAATCTTCTGTAACTGTCTAATAGCAGATTTTAACACAAGTACAGTTAGTTCATTAAGGAAATAAAAGTTGGGTCAAAGGAATGGGATCTTTTAGACGATTCAGTTTTGATCATTTCTACATAGATATTAAAACTCTTTCCTTGATAGCTTTTGGGGTTTATTTTTAATTATAACGTATTATTTAATGGGCATTGAGACAGGCTCTTCTTTTGGGGAAGAGCCAATCTGCTATAATCTGGGAAAGGAGCGTAAAGTCTATCAGATGGACAGGTGAAAATCTGGGAGGAAGTAAGAGAAGTGCAAACAGTCTCAGAATGGAGGTCATTATCTTGGGGATCTAACTGGAACGGGGAGGTATGGTGCATGTTGCTTTCCAATTTTATATCAGAGATGGTTGATGTTAGAATTTTACCCATGTTGGGGCGACCTTTGGGTGGCTCAGTCTGTTAAGCATCCAGCTCTTGATTTCGGCCTAGGTCATGATCTCAGGGTCGTAAGATTGAGCCCCACATTGGGCTCTGCACTCAGTAACAAGTCTGCTTGAGATTCTCTCTCTCTGCATTTCCTGATCTCCCTCTGTCCATCTATATCTCCCTCAAATAAATAAATAATTCATCTTGGGGTATTTATTTACTGAGGATTTTATTTATTTATTTGACAGAGAGAGACACAGTGAGAGAGGGAACACAGGCGGGGGAGTGGGAGAGGGAGAAACAGACCTCCCACAGAGCAGGGAACCCGATGTGGGGCTTGATCTCGGGACCCTGGGATCATGACCCGAGCCAAAGGCAGACACCTAACGACTGAGCCACCCATGTGCCCCATCTTTTTTTTTGTTTGTTTTAAAGAACTCTACCTTGCCTGTAGATAGTAAAACAGACTGGACCATTAAAAATTCTGTTCCAAGAGTTTGGGCCAAGGGACTGTTAACAGCATATGAGACTAGGAAGAGTGTCTCTCTGTTCATTGAACTGTATTTCTCAATGCTCAGCAGAGTGCCTGGCACATAGCAGATGCTTAATAAATATTTGTGTAATAAATGGTTTGTTCTATTTATATTATATTCCTGCATGAAGAAAATCATAATGATAGTAATAAATTATATCCCCAAAGCTTTAACTGTTTACAAAGTACTTCACCTTGAAGTTGGCAGGATTTACTTATGTAGTAAATAGTTATTATGTATGTCTTCTGTATGCCAGGCACATGCCTTGGGCTATGGACACAGTATTGCATAAACTACAGTCTGTACTCTCAAAGAGCTCACACTCTGGTAGAGAGGTAGCCAGGAAAGTGGTTCATTACCATACATTATGGTTAATGCTAGAGTCAGGGTAAGCATGCGGGCACAATGAAAACACACACAGGAAAGCACATAGTCCAGTCTTGTGGGGTCAAGGAAGACTTGCTGGAAAATAATGACTATCGAAAACCTAAAAGATGAGGAGGAGTTAGTGAAGAGCTTTAAGCTGAGGGAGCTAGCTGTGCAAAGGCTGGAGGGGTGCCAATTTTTCCTTGTGGATGATAGCATGAGAGGAAGGTGTGGACACAGATGTGGCTAACAAGGCAATGAAAACTACCAAAATGTATTACATCACTGAATAAAAAGTGTAGAGTGAGAAGAAAAGGGCAAAGACTGAAACATGTGGGCAGACAACATAGAAGAAGTGGAGAGAAGCAGAGCAGCCCTCAGAGGAGACAGAAGGAATGGTCAGAGACACGGAGGAACAGGGAGAGAGCGGCGTCATGTGCCAAGGGAGGAGGACTTCCCAGTGGAGGCGTGCCTGAGAATGTCAGATGCAGTCTTGACATTCTGAAGGAGGGAACTGTCCATTTTATTGGGCAGTGTAATGAGAAAGGTATTGTTGGGGCGCCTGGGTGGCTCAGTGGATTGGGCCGCTGCCTTCGGCTCAGGTCATGATCTCAGTGTCCTGGGATCGAGCCCCGCATCGGGCTCTTTGCTCAGCGGGAGCCTGCTTCTCTCTCTCTCTCTCTGCCTGACTCTCCGCCGACTTGTGATCTCTCTGTCAAATAAATAAATAAAAATCTTTAAAAAAAAAAAAAAAAGAAAGGTATTGTTGTGCCCATTTTTTATATGAAACTGAAGTTCACAGAAGTAAACTGGCTTGTCCAAGACTAGGCATCTAATAAGGAGCCCAAACAGAATCCCTAATACAAGTTTTCTGGGTCTAACTCCAGTGCTTCCTCCACCATTGCGGTGTTCCTAATGTGACTGGAAAATCAGCTGTTTCCTGAGAAAGTGTCATCAGGATATAATTTTGAGCATTTTGCTACAAGGGTCCTTAAGCAACAAAAGCTCTAGTTGAGTACTTTTGAAGACTTCAAAATATGTTTATTAACCTTTTGCCAAATTTAAAAACACACTGGTTTAAACATTTTTATATGAGAGGAGGTTTATGAAACATTAGGACAAGATTGAACCTGAATATGCAGTTTTGAAAAACTGAAGTGTTGTTAACAGAGTTTTATATTAGTTTCAGGTGTACAACATATCTATTCAACAATTCTATTCATTATTCAGTGTTCACCACGATATGGGGTACTCAACCAGTTGTCACCGTATTTACTGTGTTCCCTATATAGTGCTTTTCATTCCCGTGACTTATTTATTTTATAACTGGAGTTTGTACTTCTTAATTCCCTTTATATATTGGGCCCATCCCTCTACATGCCTCCCCTGCTCTGGCAACTACTGGTTTATTCTCTGTTTTTAAGAGTTTACTGGGTTTGTTTCTTTATTCATTTGGTTTTTTTAGGTTCCACATATATAAGTGAAATCATATGGTATTTGTCTTTCTCTGATTTATTTCACTTAATGTAATGCCCTGTAAACCCATCTGTGTTGTCACAAATGGTAAGATCTCATTCTTTTTTATGCCTGAGTAATATTCCTCTGTGTGTGTGTGTGTGTGTGTGTGTGTGTGTGTGTGTGTGTTTATCTTCACATTTTCTTTATCCATCCACACACTGATCGACACTTGGGTTGCTTCCATATCTTGGGTATTGTAAATAATGCTGCAGTAAACATAGGGGTGCATTTATCTTTCTGAATTATATATGACCATTAGAATGGCAAACACTGGACTCTCCATGCCATCTTTCACAGTGGTGGCGCTGGTTTGCATTCCCGGCAACAGTGCATTAAGGTTATGTCTTCTCCATATTCTTCCCAACACTTATTTCTTATCTTTTTGATACTTAGTCATTTTGACAGGTGTGAGGTTATAGCTCACTGGGGTTTTGATTTACATTCCGTGATGATTAGTGATGTTGAGCATCTTTTCTCTCTTTTTTTTTTTTTTTAAAGATTTTTATTTATTTATTTGACAGAGATCACAAGTAGATGGAGAGGCAGGCAGAGAGAGAGAGAGAGGGAAGCAGGCTCCCCACTGAGCAGAGAGCCCGATGCAGGACTCTACCCCAGGACCCTGAGATCATGACCTGGGCCTAAGGCAGCGGCTTAACCCACTGAGCCACCCAGGCACCCTGAGCATCTTTTCATATGTCTGTTGACCCTCTGTACATCTTTGAAAAAAATGTCTGTTTGGGTCCTCTGCCCATCTTTCAATTAGAGTGTTTTTTTTTTTTTTTTTGATGTTGCATTGTATAACTTCTTTACATATTTTGAATATTAACCCCTTATTGCATATGTCATTTGCAAATATCTTCTCCCATTCAGCGAGTTGCCTTTTTGATGGCTGATGGTTTCCTTTGCTGTTTCCTTCATTGTTTTGGTGTAGTCCCAAGAGCTTATTTTTGCTAAGTTTCCCTTGCTTGAGGAGACCTACCCATAAATATGTCGTTAGGGGCGATTTCCAAGAGATCACTGCTTTTGTTTTCTTCCATGCATTTTATGGTTTCAGGTCTCAGATTTAGGTCTTTTTAATCCATTTTGAGTTTATTTTTGTGTGTGGTGTAAGAAAGAGAAGTTTCGTTCTTTTGCATGTTGCTGTCCAGTTTTCTCATCACCATTTATTTTCCCTCTTGTATGATCCTGCTTCCTTTGTTGTAAATTAATTGACCATGTAGGAGTGGATTTATTTTTGTGGTCTCTATCCTGTTCTGTTCCGTTGATCTACGTATGTCTTTTTGTGCCAGTACCATACTATTTAGATTTCTACAGCTTGGTAATATGTTTTGAAATCTGGGATTGTGATACCTCACTTTGTTCTTCTTTCTCAAGATTGCTTTAGCTAGGGACGCCTGGGTGGCTCAGTTGGTTAAGCGGCTGCCTTCGGCTCAGGTCATGATCCCAGCATCCTGGGATCGAGTCCCACATCGGGCTCCTTGCTCAGCAGGGACCCTGCTTCTCCCTCTGCCTCTGCCTCCCATTCTGTCTGCCTGTGCTCGCTCTCTCTCCCTCTCTCTCTCTCTCTGATAAATAAATAAAATCTTTAAAAAAAAAAAGGCTAAAAAAAAAAAAAAGATTGCTTTAGCTATTTGAGGTCTTTTGTGATTCCAGAGAAATTTTAGAATTATTTGTCCTACTTCTATGAAAAATGCTGTTAGTATCTTGATAGAGATTGCATTGAATCTGTAGATTGCTTTGTGTATGTTTTGGATGTTTTTTAATGATATCAATTCTTCCAACCCATGGGCATTATATCTTTCCATTTGTTTGTGTTGTCCTCAGTTTCTTTCATCTATGTCTTAAAGAGCTTTCAGCATACACAAAAATTAACTTCCTGGGTTAAACTTACTCCCAGGTGTATTTATTCTTTTTAGTGCATTTGAAAATGAGATTGTTTTCTTAATTTCTCTTTCTGCTACTTTCTTATTAGTGTATAGAAATGCAACTGATTGCTGTGTATTAATGATCTGGAATTTTTGTATCCTCAGATACTTTGTATCACAAAAAATTGTGATCATTTACATATTAGGCAGCTATTATTTAGTCCAAGTTGGTCCCTAGGTGGCTGATCTATGAGAGGGAGGCAGTTTGGGCAGAGTTGAGGTCACTGTGCCCTTCTGGGAGGGCCAGAGTATTTAGGACATTGTGGAGTGAAGATGGAGAGGGTGGTAGCAGACAGAAAGGAGAGGATTTAAAGGAAATGGAAAACTTTCAGCTTAATGATCCATTCCTCGGCTATATGTATCAGTACTGTTGGACTTCCTTCTGCAGAACTTCCTTGAAGAATGTATGGTTCATGTATGATTCACTAACATGTGTGACATTCACATAATTTTTGAACATTTCAGTCCATGTCATGACTTTGTTGGAATCACATATACTCAGGGCATGATCTCAGGGTCCTGGGATCGATCCCCACATCAGGCTCTCTGCTCAGCAGGGAGTCTGCTTCCTCCCCTCTCTCTCTCTCTCTCTCTCTCTATCTGCCTTTCTGCTTACTTGTGATCTCTGTCTGTCAAATAAATAAATAATCTTTTAAAAGAGTAAAAATAAAAATCCCTCATAAAATCAAAATCCTCACTGTCATACAATTAAAAGTGAATTTGGTAACTATAGGAGTATACTTTTAAGTAATGTTCTGCTAGATAAATTCAGAGGCAATTTAGTAGAATGATAAGAGGTCATTCCTTAAGAGAATGACATTCATGTGAATATTGTTACCTGATTTTTCACTATCATTAATTACAACAAAAAGAGTGCTAACTCTTGTTGCTAACTCTAACTCGTGTTGCTGACTTCGGTACTTTTAGAATCAGAGAAAATAGTACCTGACTTTATCACATGTGAATGAATTCACTAAACCACAACCAGCTGAGTTAACTGCTTTTCATTCAGTACTTGAGAATCATTTAATAACCTAACTGGGATCTACTCAACTCCAAGTAATTCTAAGAGAATAACTGCTAGCACGTATCAACTTAAAATGAAATAAATGTGCTTAAATAAAAATTGTGCTCTCATGGGGCAAAATATCAGCACCATATTCTACTGCCAGTTGCCAGCTCAAGACTACAAATTCATTAAATGTAGAGAATACTATCAGTCATGTCTTCTGAGCTTCCAGTATATTCCTACTGCTCAGAATTATGGTTCTCAAATAATTTGACTACACTAGTAGGTTAAACCTTCTAAGCTGGCTGGTATTGCCCTCCCTTCACCGCATACACCAGTTGTACTTTTCTTTCTTTCTTTCTTTCTTTCTTTCTTTCTTTTCCATTAGTATAATACAGTGGGTAAGACTGTAGAGTGTGGGGGTGTCTGGGTGGCTCAGTGGGTTAAGCCTCTGCCTTTGGCTCAGGTCATGATCTCAGGGTCTTCAGATCAAGCCCCACATCTGGCTCTCTGCTCAGCAGGGAGCCTGCCTCTCTCTCTCTCTCTCTCTCTCTGCCTGCCTCTCTGCCTACTTGTGATCTCTTGTCAAATAAATAAAATTTTTTTTTTAAAGATTATTTATTTATTTATTTGAGAGAGAGAGAGAGCATGAGAGGGGAGAAGGTCAGAGGGAGAAGCAGACTCCTCATGGAGCTGAGAGCCCAATGTGGGACTCGATCCCAGGACTCCGGGATCATGACCCGAGCCGAAGGCAGTCGCCCAACCAACTGAGCCACCCAGGCGTCCCAAATAAATAAAATTTTTAATTAAAAAAAAAAAAGACTGTAGACTCTGTAGTCAGACAGCCTGTTGTATCCTGTGTCCACCAGTCATTACTTGTGTGGTCCTGAGCAAGTTACTTAACTTTCTAAGACTCAGTGTTCCATCTGTAACAGTTTACAGGCTTCAAACCTATTGATAAACTCAAAGATATTATTCTTGTCTTGATATTTTGAGAATTTTTAAATTACTGGGCTTGGAAATTTTGAGAGGCTTTACCTGAAAGGATTATTGAGGGGACTGGATGAAATAATGCTTGTTAAACACTTGGCACATTTCCTGGCACACAGTAAAGTCTCCATAAAATGTTAGCTTGGATTATTAATATCATTTTATTCATATGTGATCAAAAGATTTATTAGTGAGATAGTCAGTTTCAATAAGAGAATACAATCATGGACTGTGGAACAGAATTCTTTCTTGTAAAGTTACTGATCCAAACGTAGTTAAATTCATACCTTTAACTTTAGCTCAGGAAGATAACTGGGTTAGCAATTGGAATGTAATGCTTTTTCTACCAGGCAGAGTTACACCTTTTAAAAATTTATAAAGGAATCCTGGGGTGCCTAGGTGGCACCATCGGTTGAGCCTCTGAGTCTTGATTTCGGATCAGGTGGTGATGTCAGGGCTGTGAGATCAAGCCCTGTATTGGGCTCTGCGCTTAGTGTCGAGTCTGCTTCCCCCCTCCCTCTAAATAAAATCTTTGAAGATAATAAAAAATGTAAAGGAACCCTATAGATATTTGCCTTCTTGTTTTTGAAAATTTTTTCTCTAACATGAAACTATTTGAGAGATAGGAACCGTACTGGTTTGTAATCTACACCTTAAAAGACAAGTCTGGGGATGTCTGGGTGGCTCAGTCGGTTGAGCATCTGCCTCTTGCTCAGGTCATGATCCCGGTGTCCTGGGATCGAGGCCCACATTGGGCTCCCTGCTCAGTGGGGAGTCTGCTTCTCCCTCTCCCTCTGCTTCTCTCTCTCTGTCAAATAAATAAATCTTTAAAAAAAAGACAGGTAAGACAAAAAACCTGTAAACTTACTGTGCTACAAGTTTTTTATCATCAAAATGCAGAACAGAGCAAACTCTGCAAAGGATCACTTATCTTTTATTTTAAAAAGCTAAATTTAGGGACACCTGGGTGGCTCAGTTGGTTAAGCGATTGCCTTCGACTCAGGTCATGATCCTGGAGTCCCAGGATCGAGTCCCACATCGGGCTCCCTGCTCAGCAGGGAGTCTGCTTCTCCAACTGACCTCTCTCATTCTCTCTCTCTCTCTCTCAAATAAATCAATAAAGTCTTTTAAAAAGGTTAAAGTTAGGGCGCCTGGGTGGCTCAGTGGGTTAAGCAGCTGCCTTCGGCTCAGGTCATGATCTCAGGGTCCTGGGATCGAGTCCCACATCGGGCTCTCTGCTCAGCAGGGAGCCTGCTTCCTTCTCTCTCTCTCTGCCTGCCTCTCTGTCTACTTGTAATCTCTCTCTGTCAAATAAATAAATAAAATCTTTAAAAAAAAAAAGTTAAAGTTAATACTATTCAAACTTTCACAGATTTTCAGAGCTCAGAATACTGAAATGATATTTAAAGACTTTTGACTGGTTTTACTCATACTGATTTTAAAAATTAAGCTTATTTTATTCTGAATCTATAAATAAGTCAAGATATAATTTGAAGATTTTTTTTAAAAATTAAATGAAGGTAGCTGATTTATTTATTCTCCAGGACTATTCTTGACGGGCTAATTTTTCATCATCAGCAAACCACACAATTTTCTTTCATTTCACCGCACACACAGACAAAAAATGTTCCCTAAATTTCCCTCTGGCCAGTTTATCCAGCTAAATTTATCAATCCCTATAATCCTATGTGAGATTGCTCAAAATTTCCTCTTGTCCTTTGGTATTACTCTTTTAGATTATGCAATAATATATTAATATGTGCTCACTGGCAGGGGAATGTAGATTTTTAACTGAAGATGGTAAAAAAGGTAGTGAGGGAGACCATGAGTAATGAAATTGATCAAAACTGTGGGTACCTACTAATGTTAGGTATTGTTCTAGAATTTTTCACATATGTTATCTACTCCTAACTGGGAAGCACAGAATCGAAATTTGGATTTAGGTGTGATTATCAAATTGTGATCAAAGTGTGAGGTGTTAAAGGCTCACCCGTATTATTTATGGAGGCAATGAAAATAGTGAAGTAATATATTTGAACAAATTTGAAAGAACCATTCACAAATCTTTGACAATCTATCATAATTTAGGAGCTCTAAAAGAAGAATGAGCCAGAAATCATTCTAAGGTTTGAGAAGCTAGGAGAATGAAGGGTAAGTTTTATTAGTTATACAAGAAGAAATCTCTACTAGTTAACTCTAGATGTGATAGAGTGACTCAGGTAAGAGCTCAGGACTAGAGCTATTTGTTATTTTTATCTCAGGCACACAGATTACTCACAAACCTTGGTAATGACACACAGTCACATGTGGCCTGCTTTTATTAGAAAGTATTATTAATAATGTAATAACCACCCACAGGCTCACTGAACAGTAAAAGTTAAGACTTTGTTGATAGTTTTATGGAATTCTGTCCCATCCACCTCCATCATATTGTCTTCTTCCAGAGAGAAAACTTCAGCCCCAGATGGCTTCACTGGAATGTTCTTGGAAATATTTAAGGAAAAAGTGATATCAATTGTACATGAGGAAAGTCTTACAGAAAATTAAAGAAGAAATACTTCCCAACTCAGTCTATGAGAGCAGTATTACTTTGTTAACAAAAGCAGATGTTACCAAAAAAGAAAACTACAGTATCTCCCATAAACATCGATAAAAAACTTAACAAAATTTCATCAAATTGAATTTATCAGTCTGTTAAAAAGATAATGCGTCATGACCAAATAAAGTTTATCCTAGGAATGTAAAGTAGATTTAACGTTTGAAAAATAAATTAATCTATAATAAAAATAAAAACCATCTGATTAACTCAATAGATACAGGAAAAGCATTAGATTAAATCCAACATCCATTCCTGAAATTACTCATGCACCATAGGAATAGAAAGGAATTTAATCTCATACAGGGCATCTAATAAAAATCTGTAGCTAAGATCATAGTTAATGGTGAAAGACTAATCATGTTTCTCCCAAGACCAGGAATAAGGCAAAGATGTCTGCTCCCCTCACTTCTATTTGACTTTGCATCGACCGTCCTATAGCCAGTATAGTCAGGCCAAAAAAAGAAGTAAGAGACATCCAGATGGGAAGGGAAAAAGTAGAAATGCATTCATAGATGATATAATCATCTATTTAGAAAATCTAGTGGAATCTCCAAAAAAACTCTGGTGGAACCAGTAAGTTAGTTTAGCCAGGCAGCAGGATATAAGATCAGAATTTAAAAATATATTTCTAGGGGCACCTGGGTGGCTCAGTCAGTTGAGCATCTGCCTTCAGCTCAGGTTATGATCCTGGGGTCCTGGGACCGAGTCCAGCATCGGGCTCCCCACTCAGTGGGGAGTCTGCTTCTACCTCTTCCTCTGCTTCTTCGCCCAGCCCCCAACTCATGCTTGCTCACTCTCTCTCAAATAAATAAACCTTTAAAAAATTATATTTCTATATACTACCAACAAATAATCATCGATTGAAATCTAAAAAAATAACACCATTTATAATAGCATCAAAAAATATGGAATTATTTATGGATAATCTCACAGAATATGTGGAAGATCTGCATACTGGAAACTACAAAACATTTCTGAGAAAAAAATTATAGAATATATAAATAAATGGAGAGTTGTATAGATAAATAGAGTTAAAAATGGAGAATTCATGGCTTAGAAGACTCAAGATGTCATTACAGATTCAGTGCTGTCCCAATCAAAATCTCAGCAGGCATTTTTACAGAAATTGATTACCTGATTCTAAAATTTATATGTGAATTCAAAGGACTCAAAAACAAGTTTAAAAAAGAACAAAGTCAGAATTACATTAACTTTTTCAAGATTCATTATAATGTTCACTAATCAGACACCGGGGTGGCTCACTCGGTTAAGCATCCCAGTCTTGATTTTGACTCAGGTCATGATCTCGGGGTCCTGGGATAGAGCCCTGCATCGGGCTCCCTGCTCAGCGAGAAGCCTCTGTCTCCCTATCACACTCCCCATGCTTGTGTTCCCTCTCTCGCCGTGTGTGTCTCTCTCTCTGTCAAATAAATAAAATCTTTAAAAACAAAGAAGTTGGGACGCCTGGGTGGCTCAGTTGGTTAAGCAGCTGCCTTCAGCTCAGGTCATGATCCCAGGGTCCTGGGATCGAGTCCCACATCGGGCTCCTTGCTCGGCAGGGAGCCTGCTTCTCCCTCTGCCTCTGCCTGCCTCTCTGTCTGCCTGTGCTCGCTCGCGCTCTCTCCCTCTGTCTCTGAAAAATAAATAAAATCTTTTAAAAAAAAAAAAAAAATTAAAAAAAAAAATAAAAAAAAAAAAATAAATAAAAAATAAAAACAAAGAAGTTAAACATACATCTACCATAAGTCTTGGCCATTATACTTTACTTGAGAAATAAAAAAACGTATGTTCACACAAAGACTTGTACATGAATATTCATAGCAGTTTTATGTATAATAGTAACTATAAACAACCCAAATATCCATCAACAGATTGTGGTATATTCATACAATGGAATAATATTCAGCACTAAAAAGGAATGAACCTTTGATATATATAACAACATGGATGAATCTCAGAAATAATTATGTTGGGTAAAGAAGCCTGACAAAAGAGTACATACTATCTGATTCCATTTATAGAAAATTTCATCTACAGTGACTAAAAGCATACCTGCCTGGGGATGGGGGTGGGAAAAGCAAGAAAAGGAGGGAGTTAAGGGGTCTGAGAAAAATTTTGTGGGTAAATATATATTCTTTTATGGTGATGTTGTCACAGGTACATTCATATGTCAGCTTATCAAATGTGCACTTTTTAAAAGTAGTTTATTGTATGTCAATTAGTACAGCCTTTAAAATTTTTTAAGCCAATGGATAAAATTCTAAAAATTATTCAATTCAGAAGTAGGCAGGGAAACAGTAATAGAAGAAGGAAAAAAAAAAAAGGCAAGCAAGAAGCAAATAGTTAAATGGTAGACTAAAGCCCACTGATGTAAATAATAACATTAAATGTTAATGGACTAAATGCTGCAATTAAAAGATATTATCAGAATTGATTTTTCGGGGCACCTGGGTGGCTTAGTGGGTTAAAGCCTCTGCCTTCGGCTCAGGTCATGATCTCAGGATCCTGGGATCGAGCCCCACATCGGGCTCTCTGCTCAGCAGAGAGCCTGCTTCCCCTCATTCTCTCTCTCTGCCTGCCTCTCTGACTAGTGATCTTTGTCTGTCAAATAAATAAATAAAAATCTTTAAAAAAATTGATTTTTCAAAAAACCAAGGTCCAATTATATGGACCAATGCGAAGTAAATAACTAGAAAATTATATACATCATTCAGGTTAAAGTTGGTGCAGCTATTTTAATATCCAATAAGTTCAAGACAGATCAAAAGAAAATTTTATATTGGGGCACCTGGGTGCCTCAGTGGATTAAGCCGCTGCCTTCGGCTCAGGTCACCATCTCAGTGTCCTGGGATTGAGCCCTGCATCGGGCTCTCTGCTTAGCGGGGAGCCTGCTTCCCCCTCTGTCTCTGCCTGCCTCTCTGCCTACTTGTGATCTCTCTCTCTGTCAAATAAAATAAATAAAATCTTAAAAAAAAAAAGAAAATTTTATATTGATGAAGGAGTCAATTCAAAAAGAAGATACTATAATGCATATCCACTTAAAAGAGCTTGAAATTACATGAAAAGAAATAGACGGAATTAAAGGAAGAAATAGCCAATTTCACATAGTTGAAGACTGTTAGAAGAGCTAGGCCACACACACAAAAAAAATTAGTAAAGACACAGAAGATCTAAATAACACAATCAACTACCTTGACCTAGTTGATATTTATAGAATAATATACCCAGTAACTTCAGAATACAAATTCTTTGCAAGTACACTTGATACATTCAACAAGCTCTTCTGAATTTACAAGGATCTTTTTTTTTTTAAAGATTTATTTATTTGAGAGAGTGAGAGCGAGCGAGCGAGGGGGAGGGACAGAGAGGGAGCTACTCAAGCAGACTCCGTGTTGAGCATGGAGCCTGTCACAGGACTTGATCTCATGACCCTGAGATCATGATGTGAGCTGAAATGAAGAGTTGGACACTACAGCTGAGCCACCCAGATGCTCCTATAAGGATCTCTTAATACCTAATGTGCCTTGTCCCTTCTATACTCTGAATCTTGGGAAAGGAAACTGAAGGTTATCCCAGTTTATTACTTGCCTGGATTGTGTCAATGTTTTTTGAGGAGCAATTAACATGCTGTTTCTATTTACAAATATACATACATATTAGGAATTAAGTCATTAAAAATTGTTACTCAATACTAATATATTTTTTCAGGTGCAAAAACATATAGAACTCCAAAAACCCCCTGAGACCGCATTCAGCAAACATGAATGATATTTCCCAAAAGGCTGAGGTAAGTCTCCAAAGAGGAAACATAGGATTGACTACAGTGCTCCAGAAACATAGATATGCTTGGTGGGAAGGTCATAGTTCATAATGATATAGTGTCAGGACAGAAAATGTAAAAGCTAAAGTTCATAGGCTGTTCCTGGGCCCAGTGTTTTCATTTGGGTCCAAATCTTGGCAGCATAATTATTAAATTTGTGGATGACTGTGAAGTAGATGTGATGGCTAGCACCTTGAATAGAATTTTAATACTTTGATAAGTCTTAGAAGTTATTTTTTTTAGTATTAAAAAGCCAGATTTGATGTTTATCTTTGGGAGAAAGCAATAATTCACTCTCAAGTGAGGCTCCTTCTCAGCTACTTTTTCCAGCAGCTGCAGTAAAACTTCTCTTCACTTTTTTTCTGGTTCTTGGCTGTACTTACTGGGAGTTGTAGTAAGAAGAGTTCATTTGCTGACACCCCAGCATTATGAATTAAAAAAAAAAAAAAACCTTACATGGCCAATGACAGCACAAGACAATAATAAAATAAGGGCTGGGTATGCGACAGATTAATAAGTAATTTTCCATTATCACTAGGAGAAAAGGGTTTGGTGTTCTGAGGCACTGACGTTTTATTTACTGAAACTTTTTAGCAATCAGCTTAATTTTCAAAATAATTAAAACAAGCGGCTTTCCTGGTTTTAGAGTGGAGGGAAATATTTGCTGCAGTCTTTTACTCGATTTCTCCTTTTCTGGGAAGCTCTTTTGCCACCTTAGAGTTCAACCTGCTTGGAGTGATACGTTTTTACACATTTTTAATGTTGGTTTACAGACATTTTAGATGGGCTATACAGCAACAGTACCAACCTCAAAATCACTGCTTATATGTAAAGACCCTAGTACACCTCAGCCACACATGGAAATAAAGGACTGCCTTCAGTTTGATTCATATTTTTTAGGGAAACAAGCAAGAGTGTTGATATGTGAATTAGACTTTAAATCTGAAAGCCTAAACTTTTGCTTTGTTTTTACCTTCACCTAATTTATTGAAATTAGTCCTGGTATCTTCTAAGGGAGAGATGACAAATCTGAATCTTTAATTATGGTGTAGGAAAATAGAGTATATTGTTTTAAATTACAACCCAGTATTCAATTTTTCTATTTCACTAGCCTTCAGCTTCAGGGGAATACACCTACAAAATGGTACTTCTTTATATTAATAAAGGTTTTACTCATATTTTCTTAATTTCATGTTTCATACTTAGACTTTAGCAAGTAATCAGATTATGATTGTACAAATGTTTCAAACTTGTTTCTATTTTGTTCTAATAAGTATTTCTTATGTTGCTTGTTCTGATCTATCTTTATCTGATTTCTTCCTGTGTTATTTTTTTTTAACCTTTTTCTCTTTATTTTCTTCTAACGAAGATTCTGCTTTCTTCATCTAAACCTGTCCCAAAAACCTATGTGCCAAAACTTGGCAAGGGTGATGTAAAGGATAAGTTTGAAGCCATGCAGAGAGCCAGGGAAGAAAGAAATCAAAGGAGATCTAGAGATGAAAAACAAAGAAGAAAAGAACAATATATTAGAGAGAGAGAATGGAACAGGAGAAAGCAGGAGGTTATTTTATTTTATTTTATTCTTGTGCAAAATTAATTTTCATCTTTTTAATTTAGACTTTATTATTCACATTAACCATATTTTATATTCACTATAATTAAAATAATTTCCTGTATAAGTTAATTTTGAACTCTGAATATAATATAATTTAGTCTAAATTTTGGACACGTTCATATTAATTCATTTAACCATTTAGATTAAAGACATGCTTGCATCTGATGATGAGGAAGAGGCATCTTCGAAAGTAGAAAAGGCTTATGTCCCAAAGCTAACAGGTAAGAAACTTGAAAGGTAAATTGTAAATGAAATTGCAAAAAGGGAAACGTAGCAGAATATCGAACGTGTTTCATATGTTCTTAGGAACTGTTAAAGGTAGATTTGCTGAAATGGAGAAACAAAGACAAGAGGACCAGAGAAAGAGGACGGAGGAGGAGCGAAGACGCAGAATTGAGCAGGACATGTTAGAGAAGAGGAAGATACAACGTGAATTAGCAAAAAGGGCCGAGCAGGTATTCACTAAGTATTGAATTGGTATGTGCTTCAGAAACTAATTGTACAGACTGAAACTAACCCATACATTGCCTAATTAAAATATTTTAATATAACGTTAGCTTATTAAGCAGCCGCTAACTTGAAAACAAGATCTTAAGTACGGATATTTATTATCAAATGCCAAGAAGGATAAGGGCAGAATGTACTTAATTTTAAGGTTGAATGCTGAGATAACTTTTGTTGTGTACCATCTTGTCATTCAGTCCATATTCCTTACATGGTCCACATTTCTTGTTTTTCCTGACATGTTAGAGGGTTTCACAAAGATGTAAGGCAGTTTCACATAAACTATCCACAATAATTGAAATATTATTTCAATATTTCAATACTATTGAAAGACAATGGTCTTTCAATAGTAATCAATAAATACTTGTTGGTTATTACACATGAAGCTTAATTAGGATATCTTCCTACTCAAGAATTTGAGACAAATCATATTTTATTTAATAATGGTATTATTAGATTTTTTTTTTAAGATTTTATTTATTTATTTATTTCACAGAGAGAGAGCGAGCGAGCAAGAGAGGGAATATAAGCAGAGTGCGTGGAGAGGGAGAAGCAGGCTTCCCATGGAGCAGGGAGACTGATGCAGGGCTTGATCCCAGGACCCTGGGATTATGACCTGAGCTGAAGGCAGACGCCAAACGACTGAGCCACTGTTAGGCTATTAACTAGCTTATTAACTTTTTTTGCTTTTAGAGGTGTTTTTTTTTTTTTTTTTAAGATTTTATTTATTCATCAGAGACAGAGCACACAAGCAGGGGGAGCTGCTGGGCAGAGGGAGAAGTAGGCCTCCGGGCTGAGGAAGGAGCCCAACACCGGACTTGATCCCAGTAGCCTGGGATCATGACCTGAACAGAAGGCAGACACTTAACTGAGCAGCTACTCAGGCGTTCCAGCTTTTTTTGTTTTTTTAAGTTGGGGATGGTGGTAGAAAAGGGCAGAAATGTGTGGCAGCTATTTCCTTCGGATAGCCATCATTGATGCTCATAGCCACAAGGAACAAATTAGAGGGGAGAAAAAAATTACTACTATGATCTTAATTAGTCCTTTTAATGAATTTTGATTCCCATATTTTTTAGCTTAAAGCATAAGAACTAAGAGGTTGGTAAGTATTTTTAAAATACTCAAGACTCTGAGGGCACGTGGGTGGCTCAGTGGGTTAAGCATCTACCTCCAGCCGGGTCATGATACCAGGGTCCTGGGATCAAGCTCCCCATCCGGGTCCCTGCTCCGTGGGGAGTCCGCTCTTTCCTCTCCCTCTGCCTGCTGCTCCCCCTCCTTGTGCTCTCTCTCTTTCTGTCAAATAAATAAAATCTTTTAATAAAAGAAAAGTCAAGAATCTGATCTAATTTTCAGAAAATCTATTCTCTCAAAATGATTAATGATTATAATGACATATAAACTTGAAGTCTAATAGTCTTAATTTTATTTTATTAAGTAAAGAATCGATCAATTCACAAAATTTCATTCATGCATTGATTCTTGTTTTATATTATAAATTATCTGTAGTCACAGACTTGAAATGATGACAGTGATACTGTTTATGCACTTAACCTAGTTTGTAAGATCAAAAGAGACAATCAGTGTATTGAGGTTAATGAAATGGTACTTATTGCCTAGAGTTGTTGATAAGATTATATGAGGGCCTCTGTTAAGTATCTGACTCTTGGTTTCAGCTCAGGTCATGATCTCGGGGTCCTAAGATTGAGCCCCGCATCAGGCTCCCCACTCAGCAGGGGGTCTGCTTCCCCTCTTTCTTTCTCTGTGTCCTCACACTGCTCATGCACACCTGCTTGCTCTCTGTCTCTCTCAAATAAATAAATAAATAAATAAATCTTAAAAAAAAAAAAATTATAGGGGCACCTGGGTGGCTCAGTGGGTTAAAGCCTCTGCCTTCGGCTCAGGTCATGATCCCAGGGTCCTGGGATCAAGCCCCACATGGGGCTCTCTGCTTGGCGGGGAGCCCGCTTCCTCCTCTCTCTGCCTGTCTCTCTGACTACTTGTGATCTCTCTCTATCAAATAAATAAATAAAATCTTTAAAAAAAAAGATTATAATGAGTTAGTGCAGAGCACTTAGAACAGTGCATGGTAGACAGTAAGTAGGCTATAAATAACATTTCACCTAAATAATAGTACATGTAGATAAAATATCATGAAACCATTTTAGCTTTTCCTCCATCTCTCATCATTAACAAATTAACATAGTCTTCACAGTATAAAACCATTTTTATCGCAAAACTATACTTGGCTCTTTTTTTTTTTTTTTTTTTGTATCTGGCTCTTTTTTGCCTACTCTTCAAATGCCTTCAATCTATTTGCTATGCTCCTTAAAATTTCCTGTCTTTCTAAAAAGAAAAATGACAAAGAAGGCAAAGTGTATGTCACACTTACATGTCAAAGAAGTTTACCCAAAATTTGAAAAAAAAAACAAAACAAACTTTCTGGGGGCACCTGGATGACTCAGTGGGTTAAAGCCTCTGCCTTCATCTCAGGTCATGGTCTGAGGGTCCTGGGATTGAGCCCCACATCGGGCTTTCTACTCAGCAGGGAGCCTGCTTCCTCCTCTCTCTCTGCCTGCCTCTCTGCCTACTTGTGATCTCTGCCTATCAAATAAATAAATAAAATCTTAAAAAAAAAAAACTTTCTGTGCCATGAATAGCCACTTGTATAGTGGCATATAATGACATATACCAAGGATGCCTGGGTGGCTCAGTCAGTTAAGCATCTGCCTTGGGCTCAGGTCATGATCCCAAGGTCCTGGGATCTAGTCTCACATCAGGCTCTCTGCTCAACAGAGAGCCTGCTTCTCCCTCTGCCTGCAGCTCCCCTTGCTTGTGCTCTCTCTGTCTGACAAATAAATTTTTTAAAATGACATATGCCAGATGAATTATAGAAAAGAGTTAGAATTACCTGTATTTTATCGCTTTGTACCTCTTTATCTAAAGGAAGGATGGCATGTACTTTATTTTTTATTTTAATTTATTTTTAAAGATTTTATTTATTCATTTGAGAGAGAGAGAGACAAAGAGAGCACAAGCAGGGGGAGAGACAGAGGCAGAGGGAGAGGGAGAAGCAGGATCCCTGCTGAGCTGGAAGCTCCCCCGTGGGCCTTGATCCCAGGACCTGGAGATCATGACTAGAGCCAAAGACAGATGCTTAACCATTGAGCCCCCCAGGCATCCCAGGATGGGCATGTACTTTATCTCTCCCATTTCCAGTCACAAAGATGAGAATTAATTTTGCAATGAAATTTCACCCGGAAATACAAATATAGTAAGTATTATAGATTTTATATTATAAATATAAACTATATTAGCATATATAATTACATTTATAATGTAAATTATAAAATAAGGTAATAAAATTTATAATTAAAATATAAGGTATTTGACAACAAATAGTGGGTATGTACAGGTGGTTAGTCTACTTATTTTAAGTTTTATATACTTTTTCAAAAAGCACTAGCTAGACTCATGAGACTTTAAGATTCACTACGACCCCAAGAACTGACTATATAGGCAGTGGTTTCTCAAAGAAAAACTATGCCTGTGTTGAAGAAGTGAGTTTGAATATGATGAAGACATGGGATACTAAGAGAGAGAGGGAGACAGAGTATTGTGGGGGAAAAAAAGCCACTTCTTTAGTAACTCCAGAAACTACCTGGCAGGGTGCCTTAGAGTCCTGCTTAATGAAAATTTTGGCTTATTACATTATTTGAGAATGTGTAGAGCAAAATAAACTATTAATAGTAATTTTATCTTACAAATATGGAAAGTCCAATTAAAAATTTTTTTTCTGCTCACGTCTAATAAAATTGAATCTATCTTTGAATTTAAGAAGTATGACATAGGCAATCAGGAAAAATCTCAATGTTGGGGCAGCTGGGTGGCTCAGTTGGTGGAGCATATGACTTGATCTTGGGATCATCAGTTCGAGCCCCACATTGGGGATGGAGTTTAAAAGAAAAAAAAAGTTTTCATGTTAATTTGAAAAACCCACTTGTACAAGTCCATATCCAAGAATGCTTGAGAAGGGATTCCTGAGTTAGGAAGATAACTATGAGATTCTAGGATCTTATGATGAATTAAAAATGGGTAGACTTCATATACTAAATGTTAGAATCAAGACCTATAAAATTTGGGGGAGAATCTTAATTTAGTATAATCTGGTTATCTTTGAGGATACTCCCAATGGGCAAGGTTAACATCTGTCAACTTATAAAATGAGAATTTATTGGTAGAGGACTAGGATGTTGGAAACAAAGGGGTCAAAAGGAAGTTGCTCTGGGAAGGAGTAAAAGGAGTTTCCTTTTCATAATCAAAAGAAATAGTTGAGGGGCACCTGGGTGGCTCAGTGGGTTCCCAAAGCCTCTGCCTTCGGCTCAGTTCATGATCTCAGGGTCCTGGGATCGAGGCTGTGTAGGGCTCTCTGCTTAGCAGGGAGCCTGCTTCCCCCAACTTCCACCTCTTTCTGCCTGTTTGTAGTCTATCTCTCTCTATGTTAAATAAATAAATAAAATCTTATTTAAAAAAAAAAAGTTGCAAAGCATTTCTTGGGTGGTAGCTTCTGAGAGCCAACAATATAACAGAACTGAATGTCTCAGTTCTCTGTGAATATACTGACAACATGGCCACTCAGACAAATTCACCTTTTCCTTTGTTTATTGAAACCCAATGGAAATAAAATTCTGTCTTTGTTAAAGTTTTAACAGTGGCTTAAAATGAGCAATGAAGCCAGCATACAACAACAAAATAAAAGCCACTCCAGATATAATTTATTATCTTACCATAAGCTAATAAAAATCAGAGTATGTTTTAGCAGCAAGTAAAAAAGAAATTTGGAGTTAAGACGTTTAGAATTTCTTTCCTATACTCTCAAAGTTTGGCTTCTCACCATTTCTCCTAGAACTTTTTATTGAGAGACAAATGTGATTTGTCAAGGAATTGTTAGCATTTTTTAGAAGGTAAATACTTTTTTTTCCTTAAGTTTATTTATTTATTTAAAGTAATCTCTAGAGGCGCCTGGGCATCTGCCTTTGGCTCAGGTCATGATCCTGGGGTCCTGGGATCAACTCCCTGCTTGGTGGAAAACCTGCTTCTCTCTCTCCCACTCCCCCTGTTTGTGTTCCCTCTCTCTCTTTCTCTCTCTCTCTCAAATAAATAAAATCTTTAAAAAGAAAAATCTCTACATCCAGTGTGGGGCTTGAACCTGTGACACTGAGGATCAGGTGTCACATGCTCTTCCAACAGAACCAGGCCACTGAAGAGAAATAATTTTGTAATTATTTTATTATAGTATAAAATTTTTCTTAGTAGAACACAGCACTCACTAAAACTTTCACCATTTACATAGCAATATATGTAATAAATAATTGTGCAAAAGAAATTATTCTAAACACAACATAATAAAATTAATGTGTAAAATCCAATTTATTGTTAATTAAATTATTCAGAATTTATTTTTCAAGAAATTTGTTATCTTAATAAAATGTATTAATTCTCCCATGACAGAGAATATAGAAAAGGAAAGTGAAATGATGAAGAACAGGGACTTAGCCAGTCTAGTTCCTCCTATGAACCAAGGTACAACAGAATTCCCTTAGACTGGTTAAGGAATGAACTACTTCCAGATTCTTCCACTTATGTTAAAAATCATGTCAAAACATAAACAATATGAATGTTTACTTTCTAACTTCTCCCATTTTCCCACTGCTTATGTTTCCTTTTCCTGAGATCTCAAACACTGCATTATTTAAACCATCTATCTTCTCTCTTGTTTCTGTTTGTTACATTCATTAGCCTGACCCTTAAGCTGCCCTTATGGTGTTTCTGATGAGTAATGTCCAAGTTGAGACCCCTTCTATTGAATGAGGGCCTTTTCCTCTCAGATGTGGTTAAAATAGAGAGTAAACGATTATATCTACCCGAGTTCTTGTCCCTACTAAACTTGCCAAGTGAAAGCTAGTGCACTGCACTGTATTACTGTGTCAGTTATATTTTTTCCATATATTGATATTGCAAAATATAGTCATGATTATTTGATTACTAATGATAGGTTTTACTTTGGCTGGGGCAGAGACAGAGAATGGAGAAATGTTTCTGTATCTTAGTTTTATTGCTAATTTATAATTGCTACTTGTAAGCTTACAGCAAGCAGGTCATAAGAGTTTGGTCCACTCAAATTGCAGAATTACAAAGGTAGGCTTTATTTTCATTTTTTTCTTAATATATTCCCTAGATACTGATTTTTATGTCAAAATACAAAAACTAATATAAGGTTTAATCTCCACTTAAAAGGACATAATAGGCTAATTTGGAGAAACATAAAAATATTAAAAAATTATAAATTTGAAAATTTACCATAAATCACAGCTAAATTACTTTTCAAGTGTATATTTAAAAGCAGAAAGCAGAAATTCAATGTAATGTAATGATATGAAATTCTCATTCAATAGATTGAGGACATAAACAATACGGGAACTGAATCAGCACCAGAGGTAAATGGACATTTCCTTTAATGAAACATCACCTAAAATTATCTGGTTCACAAATAATCTTTTAATTAAAAAATTAAAAGCATTTTTATTTTTATTATAATTAGAGCAACAACAACAAAAAGGACAAAAGTATTTTGCAAAGCAAGATCATACTTCTGCACTTTCAAACAATAGCTTAGTGTCTTAAAAGTATGAAAAAAAAGTATGTTTTTGCTTTCATGGTTAGAGACACAAGCCTCAATTTGAGATACTCTGTCAAGACTACACATTTCTTGAACTGTTACTAATAGTCAAGATTGTTGAAAGCTAACATTTTTTAAAAGCAGGGTTTTTTTTCATTTGTCTTCTTTCCTCAGAGTTCTTCATAAGTTTGTTTTGATTATCACATACTAGTAGAAAGTACAGTGTCTAGTACAATGAAGGAATGTTCAACAACCACAGATATTTTAGTTAATCCCTTTTTATCTAACAGAGAAAGTTGAACATCAGTCAATTTGATGGTGTGCCTAAAACTACAGCCACATAAATTGGAAGGAATTTTATTTTAGAGGCATGTGTTACATATTATAACTTTATTTTTTAAAAAGTTCAGAGGTAACAATAGATTACATAATAGAACTAATTAAAATGAATTTTAAAAACAAATTTAAGAATATTTTACTAGGACCAAATGCTAATGAGTATTGTCTATAAGCGTTTTATAAATAACTTAGAAATACTGTTTGTTTTTCCTCACTAAATAATACTTTTGTTAAGTATTTAAAAACTTACATGGAGGAACAAAGCCCTATGGAGAGACTTTTGTGTGTGTTTAAACTGTATCTATCCACCATCAAATTGATTGAGAGTACACTCACATGTATATCACCTTTTGTGGAACTAGTGCACGGACAGCTAAATTCAGATGATGTCATGCGGTTTTATCCAAACAGCTGTATTAACACCACCTTCTAGGAAAGAAGATGCTCCTTGAACCTTATCAGCAATGGATTTCAGTTAAATTAACTCAATGTACAGTGAATTCAGAGAAAGAACTATTGAATAGAAATCGGTAAAAAAAAAATAATAAATTTTTGTTCTTCATAACATTGATGGCAATGTAATGAAATACACCAATAATGGAGGTAAAGTCCCCTGAAGCCAAAACTTTGGTTAGCAAGAAATTTGCTAATTATCTATTTTGTAAATTAGGAAGGAGATGATTCACTACTTATAACAGTGGTACCTGTCAAATCACATAAAACTTCTGGGAAGATAAAGAATTTTGAGGATCTAGAGAAAGAACGAGAAGAAAAAGAAAGGATCAAGTATGAAGAAGATAAAAGAATAAGATACGAAGAACAACGGCGATCTCTCAAGGAAGCGAAGTGTCTTTCGTTGGTCATGGTAATTTTTATTTTTTTGGTTTTTTAGGAACAAATCAAAGCAGTTAAGTTACCAGCACTTCTTTTTGTGATTAATAGATGTGTTTTCACAATGTTTCTTAGGATGAAGAACTAGAAAGTGAGGCAAAAAGAGAATCACTCTCTCCTGGAAAATTGAAACTAACTTTTGAAGAACTGGAAAGACAAAGACAAGAAAACCGAAGGAGGCAAGCTGAAGAGGAAGCAAGACAACGTTTAGCAGAAGAGAAACGTGCTTTTGAAGAAGCAAGGCGGCAAATGGTAAAACAAATATATATCTAAAACGTATTTTTAAATATATAAAATATATATATTTTTAAGTTTTATTATATTATCTTTATATTCAGTGTGGGGCTTGAACCCACAAACCTGAGATCAAGAGTTGCACACTCCACCAACTGAGCCAGCAGGTGCCCCATAACGTATATATTTATATATAATGACATTACATATAATGATATATAACCTATAAATTACATTTTTATACATGGTACATAAATGTGACATATAAAACATTTACTATTAGGGAAGGAAGCTGGCTTTAGATAAAATTCATTCCTATATTCAAGGAGATTTTCTATATAAAAAGTTCTGATTTTGAAACTGTACATTTTTCCTATATAAATGCATCTGTATTATTTTCTAGTTTCCCTTAAGGAGACATTTTACCAAATATGCTTTAAATTTTTTCTTTTAAAGATTTTATTTGACAGAGACAGTGAGAGAGGGAACACAGGCTGGGGGAGTGGGTGAGGGAGAAGCAGGCTTCCCACAGAGCAGGGAGCCCGATGCAGGGCTTGATCCCAGGACCCTGGGATCATGACTTAAGCCAAAGGCAGAAGCTTAACAACTGAGCCACCCACGTGCCCCTATGCTTTTTAAATTTTTATTTTTATATTATAAATCATAAATATGCAAAATAGTCGATGAGCCTGGTTTCTCTTTATCTTTAGTTCAGCCTTTAGTATATTTAATGACAGGGTACAGTACATGCATACTTTCAAGTCTAGTTATAAATGTACACTTAGTTTTGGTCCAGTTTTGAACATAACAAAATGTTTCCTATAGAATACGCAGTTTGTCATATAAGGTATATCGATATATGTATGTGTGTGTAAGTATAGAGTATAGTGGCTAAGAGCATAGCTTCTGGATTCATGTATCTGGATTCACACTGCCTGGATTCACATGTCTACTGTTTATTGTGTAACCAGAGACAAGGTATTCAACCTCCCTATGTCTTACTTTCCTTACATGTAAAATGGTGAAAATAATTGTCTACTTCTTAAATTGTTGAGTGAGTTAATACAGAAAGCAGTTAAAGAAATGTCTAGCATCTAATAAGTGCTATAAAATGTTAACAGTTAATTATATTGATGACTATATCAATAAAAAATAAAATTGAAATAAGAAAATACTGATTCTAAATCTTATAAAAATTTTAAAAATTTTAATGGAATCTCTATAATTTTTTAAAACTTTAGAATTTCTTCATCAACTTTCATTAATGTTCTAAGGACTGTATCTACAAAAGTTAAATTCTATAGACATTTGTTTGAAAATGTTACTACTTTTGGGTAGTTATAATGTATAATACACGTACACTTAGCTATCAGTGGTGGTCAATTTTGTCAAGAGAAAAGAGAAATATCAATTAAATCCTAAACTTCAATAAATAATATTTAACTATAATTTTAACTATAAAATCATAAAATTTGAATTTTATAGAAAATAGTACCAGGCAATCTTTTATCTGATTAGTATAAAGAAAAGTACCATAGTTCATAGTAAAATATCCATGAAAATTACAAAATGAGAACTTTATTTTACTACAGAAGAGACTCTCTATAGGTATACTTGAAGCATAGTAAGTATACATACACATATTTTATGTTTTGTTCGGAGAGAGTTTTGTTGTTTTTTTTTTTTTTAAGAATTTTTACTTATTTATTTGACTGAGAGAGAGCACAAGAAGAGAGAACAGCAGAGGGAGAGGGAGAAGCAGGCAGCCTGATGCGGGGCTTGATCCCAGGACCCTGGGATCATGACTTGAGCAGAAGGAAGCTGCCTAACTGACTGTGCCACCCAGTTGCCACAGTTCTGAGAGAGTTTTAATAGAACTCTTAAATGAGCCCTTAAATTTTTTCAAGCACTCCATATCTCTATTTAAAAACTTGACTTTCTTGGGTGCCTGGGTGGCTCAGTGGGTTAAAGCCTCTGCCTTTGGCTCAGGTCATGATCCCAGGGTCCTGAGATTGAGCCCCGCATCGGGCTCTCTGCTCAGCAGGGAGCCTGCTACCTCCTCTCTCTCTGCCTGCCTCTCTGCCTACTTGTGATCTCTCTGTCTGTCAAATAAATAAATAAAATCTTTAAAAGGAAAAACAAATTGACTTTCTTGGGAACTGTTATTTAACTTGAGTACATCTTTATTTGGAATTTCTCCGAATTTGAATACTTTATCAGATAAGACATTATAAAGGAAGGGAATTTTGATCAAATGTATTAAAGGCAAGAAAATATTTTTGTGTGTGGTGGCCAATTCTGTGCCTTTTCACTGATAATTCATTCCTGCCTTTGATGAATTGCAGTTCTTAGTAATGAGTTGTTTCTTCGTTAGGTGAATGAAGAGGAGGAAAACCAAGACACAGAAAAAATTTTAAAAGAGTACCGCCCTGGTAAACTCAAACTCAGTTTTGAAGAAATAGAAAGACAGAGGAGAGAAGATGAAAAAAGGAAAGCAGAAGAAGAAGCCAGGAGGAGAATAGAGGAAGAAAAGAAGGCGTTTGCTGAAGCAAGAAGAAGCATGGTAAGATAGAATGTAACTGGAGAATGCCATTAGGATTCAGCTCTTTAAAGAGTATATTAAGATGGGGTGCCTGGCTGGCTCAATCAGTAGAGTATACAACTCATGGGGTTGTGAGTTTGAGCCCCATGTTGGGTATAGAGATTACTTTAAAATTTTAAAAATCTGGGTTCTTGGGTGGCACAGTCAGTTAAGTGTCCACCTCTTGGTTTCAGCTCAGGTTGTGATCTTGAGGTCTTGAAATTGAGCCCTGTGTCAGGTTCCACGCTCAGCACAGAGTGCTTGAGACTCCTTCTGCTCCTTCCTCCTATACACACACACACACACACACACACATACACACACACACACTCTCACTCTCTCTCTCTTAAATAAACAAACCTTAAGGGGTGCCTGGGTGGGTCAGTGGGTTAACTCCTCTGCCTTTAGCTCAGGTCATGATCCCGCGGTCCTGGGATCAAGCCCCGCATTGCGCTCTCTACTTGGTGGGGAGCCTGCTTCTCCCCACCCTCCCCTGCCTCTCTGCCTACTTGTGATCTCTGTCTGTCAAATAAATAAATAAAATATTTAAAAAAATAAACCTTAAAATTTTTTTAATTTAAAAAGATTAAAAAATAGTGAATGTTAAGAAACATAATTAAACTTTGGAGAATATTATTCCTGGAATCTGTCCAAAGTAGAGATAGCAAATAAGCTTTAAAGTCTCCTATGGCATTAACACCAGTCAGTTAAAGATGTTTGCTTCTCGACATTAAGTTGCTGTGCCTGGCTTAGAGGATTGAGTATTCTCTTCCTTCTCTGGGAAGGCATGTTTTCCAGAAGTAGCTAAGCAGGGAGTTTCCTACTCTACCTTTCCTTCCATTCTCTCTATTCTTCTTTCCCTTCCCACGTTTCTTCCTTCCCTTGATCCCTCCCTCCTTGCTCCCTTTCCTTCTTTCATTTCACCTTCTATCCCCTCCAATACATATGAAATGACCAAAGGCATTTAATCACAATTATTTAATTCTCCGAAATGCTCACCCATCAACTTCTGGGTGATTGCTACCAAACTTAATTCTGTCACAAAGTTACACACCCTATGCCACTTTAATGTTTGCAAAATGTACAGTTATCTCACAACTCTTTTCAAGCAAGTTAACTTGTAAAGGCTGTATCTCCTTCTTGAAACATTTTTTTTAAAATATTTTATTTATTTATTTGACAGAGATCACAAGTAGGCAGAGAGGCAGGCAGAGAGAGAGAGAGGAGGAAGCAGGCTCCCGCTGAGCAGAGAGCCCGATGTGGGACTCGATCCCAGGACCCTGGGATCATGACCTGAGCTGAAGGCAGAGGCTTTAACCCACTGAGCCACCCAGGCGCCCCTTCTTGAAACATTTTTAAGTAGGCTCTACACCCAACATGGGGCTTGAACTCACAACCCAAAGATCAAGCATGGCAGGCTCTACCAATTGAAACATTTCAGTTGGTTTCAGTGATATCATGACCTGGTTTTCTTCCTTTGTCTGGGGGAGCTTCAGGCACAGATATCCACGTGCTTATTTAGCTTCATCACCCATCCTAGATGCTCAAATCAGGAAGTTGGGAGCCTTAAAGACTTCCACCTTCTCATTCATGCCTCACATCCAGTCATTCACTAAGTCTCTCATTCATTCTACCTTCTAAATCACTCTAAAAATCAGTTTTCCCCTCATTTCCACTGTTGTTATCCCTTGCTTGGGTTACCTATCTCTTCCCACGTCAGTTACCTCTAGCCTCAAACCAACTCCTGTTTAACTTGCTTTCTTGCCTATTATCCACTCTTCTTTGTAAAGACAAGAGTTCTCTTTCCCACTCTCTCCTTCTCTTTCTTTCAAGTAAATGTGTTACTGGGGCTCCTGGGTGGCTCAGTTGTTAAGCGGCTGCCTTTGGCTCAGGTCATGATCCCAGAGTCCTGGGACCAAGCCCCACATCAGGCTCCCTGCTCGATAGGAAGCCTGCTTCTCCCTCTTCCGCTCCCCCTACTTGTGTTCTCTCTCTCATGGTCTCTCTGTCAAATAAATAATTAAAATCTTAAAAAAAAAAAAAGTAAATGTGTTACTATTTTACTTAAAAATTTTCCACTTCCCTTAAGCAAAAATCTAAAAATTTTAAATCCAAAAAAATTTTTAAACAAATTTCTTGGGGCACGTAAGTGGCTCAGGGGGTTAAGCCTCTGCCTTCAGCTCAGGTCATAGTCTCAGTGTCCTGGGATCAAGCCCCGCATCCGGCACCCTGCTCAGTGGGGAGCCTGCTTCCCCTTCTCTCTCTGCCTGCTTGTGATCTCTCTCTCTCTCTCTGTCAAATAAATAAATAAAATCTTAAAACAAAACAAAACAAAAAAACCAAAACAAATTTCTTTATAATATTGCCCAAGTGTTGTTGTTGTTTTTTTTTCCCCCGATTCATGTCTTGATTCTTCCTTAATCAGCCATCTTTGTTCCCGACATACGAAATTTTCCCCAATGTCTTCAAAATACTGTGCTCTCATCCAGCTCTAGACTTCATAAATGCCGAATGAGGCGTGTCCTTTTTTGCTTTCCCTGTGCTCTGCTGTCTTCTCCTCATATTTTCTGTTTCCTCTGGGAAGCCTTTCCTGAGAACACAAGTTCCAAAGACTTTCTTGTATGCATTCTTACAGCATTTAGTACTGCCCTGACATAGGACTCGTGCTTTGTTATTCTTGCTTCTCGCTGTCGTGCACACTCACGAGGCTGAGACTGTTCATCAGGCATGTGGCACAAAGCATTCTAGCATAACGAATTTCCTATAAATGTTTGTGGAGTATATGAAAACTATCTTTTAAAAAAATAATTAACTTACTTACTCAGTAAATGCTACCCTGACATGGCTCTTGAACTGACCACCTCAAGATCAAGAGTTGCATCTCTACTGACTGAGCCAGCCAGGGGCCCCTGTTTTAAGAACTATCTTGTGTGTGTTACTAGGTAATCCTTGACTCACAAGTGATTTCTGCACAGAAACTCCACAAACATTGTGACGGTAATTAATGTTTGGAGAATAAGCAGGTTCAGAAGAGATAGACAAGAAGTAGCTGTGAAGATCATGCCTGTGCTTGCGCTCTGTATCTCTCTCTCTCTCTCTCTCTAACAAATAAATAAAAATCTTAAAAAAAAAAAAATCAGGAGATCAAGTCCCAGGGGCAGATTTTTAGGCTGAAACTGCCATGATTCATTAGTAGAAAAAGTGCAGGGAAGGAAAACTACATTAAACCGAAACTGTAGTTTCCTAGAGATATTTCTGTTTCAAGAAAGCGAAACTTTTCTCTTCATTTATGTTGTTTTCTTATCCAGGGCCATATTTTAATTTTGTATTACAGCTCAGTTAGCTCATATATTAATAAAAAATTTTGGCAATCATATACACATTGTTTCTGAGTCAAACTTATTCTTCAGTAAAACCTGTCATATATAAAACTTGGAACAAATAAATAATTACTCTTTGCCCTTTTATTACCCTGTGTCTTCTTTAGCCACAGGGTCATATTTCAGGCCAGGGGTTTATTTTCTACTTTCAGGGGATAGAAAAACAGAATTAGACAATTGCTTTTCATGGTAAAATGTATTCCAGTCAGCAATTTAAAAACCGAAGTTTCTATTTGCAATTTAGGGATTGCCTTTATTATAGGGAATGATAATGTAATAATAAAACTGCCATTGGGGGAGGCCTGGGTGGCTCAGTTGGTTAAGCTACTGCCTTCGGTTTGGGTCATGATCCCAGAGTCCTGGGATCAAGTCCCACATGGGCTCCCTGCTCAGTGGAGAGCCTGCTTCTTCTCCCTCTGCCTCTGCCCCTCCTCCCTGCTCATGCTCTCTCTCTGACAAATAAATAAATAAAATCTTTTAAAAAACCCTCCTGTTGGGAACTTATCATTGGGTATCAGGCACACTATCAGTGTTTGATTCTCATGACAACTCTGTGAAAAGTCATCACAGAAAGGGAAACTCACACAGGCTGGATAACCTGCCCAAGGTCACAACTTAGACATGTAATTTGGGAAATTACAAAAAGATAATCATTATTTATAATTTTATTAGACTTTTGAAGGTTTGAATCCCACCTTTGCCACTTAATATTTGTGTTGACTTTGGAAAAGTTACTTTTCAGTGCCTCAGTTTCTTGTCTATAAAATGGAGGATATTAGTAATATCTACTTCATAGGATTATAGGATTAAATAAGTTAATACATGTAAAGTGCTTAGTGTTTTACATGGCTCCGAGTAAGTATCAACTATTATTATTTAATTAACTAGACAGTAAATAAATTAGTATAAAAATTACAGCATTAAGAGTGATTTTTACCTGATTATGAAAGAATCATGATGGGCTATCTAATTCATTCAGACAAAACCATGATTTAATGGAAATGCTCTATTTTAATTAACAGAATGGAAATAAATTATAATTCAATTAAAAGTGTTCTCAGTATCAGAAAATCTTAATATCTAATTCAAATTACTCATAGTACAAATTCAGAGGATTTGTGTTCACTGGAAAGGAAAAGAGATAGTCACCATTTCCTCTGTAACCACAAAATACCGTAGTGTTTATATTTTCTAGTAATTACTCCCTTGTTTATTGTTTTATACTTTTGAAGAGATTTAGGTCTCCAAATTTTTAGTTCGGTGTGAAGCCTTTCTACTCAAGTGATTACAGTTTCTAAAAAAAGAAAAAAAATTCCTCTTTAGTTTGTGTAATTTTGGCAAAAGTAATGAAAGAATTATTTTAAATAGGTAGTAGATGATGACTTCCCAGAGATGTACAAAACTGTTTCTCAAGAATCTCTTACACCGGGAAAACTGGAAATTAATTTTGAAGAATTATTAAAACAAAAAATGGAAGAAGAAAAGCGACGAACAGAGGAGGAAAGGAAGCATAAGCTAGAGATGGAAAAACAGGAATTTGAACAACTGAGACAAGAAATGGGAGAGGTGAGATTTTAAGAAATACCTATATTCTCCAAATACTTAAAATAACTTTTTAAGTATTATTGTTCACATAAAGGACACTCAGCATACTGGGGCGCCTGGGTGGCTCAGTGGGTTAAGCCTCTGCCTTTTGCTCTGGTCATGATCTCAGAGTCCTGGGATAGAGCCCCGCATCAGGCTCTCTGCTCAGCGGGGAGCCTGCTTCCCCTGCTCTATCTACTCTCTGCTTACTTATCATCTCTCTCTCTCTCTGTCAAATAAATAAATAAAATCTTAAAAAAAAAAAAAGACACAGCATATTAAGCACTCGGTACAAGTTTTGGCGTAGTTATGAGCACTTTCTAGCTTGCTGTAACTCTGCTTCTTCTTTACTAGGTTAAAACATATATAATTGCATGTGACTTAGATATTACAATAGTATCTTAAATAAATATTTCTTCCTATATACTTCACAATTATGTGGTTACATTATGATGGAGAATTTTTCCTAAAGAGCTTTAATATGCCCATTTATATTTATTCTCTTTGAAATAAAACTGATTAGTCAAATAAAATTACAAGAGCACCATGGATACTAATAAAAACATCAGTTTGCAAGTCTTTGAATGGTTTTATTTTACTAAATTAGAAGATAGAACTCTCATAAATATCTTAATACGATTTCTCTAGTATTGAAGTGAAATACATAAATATATATATAGACTGTACAGACTATATATATAAATATATATATAGACTATACAGCATCAGCTTCATGGGTATACAACTTGTGCCCCCCAGGACCTTATGCTTAGACAGGCCATGCATATGGTTTAATGTTCTAGGGTTGCCATCTTGATTTTTAATTTAAAAATTTAAAGTAAAATTTAAAAATTAAAATTTAATTAAAATTGCAATCACCTTATCTTTGAATTTGTGTGTTGTAAGTGAAAGCTGGTTGGACAATGGAGCATGTGCTAGACTTTGAGCCATGGCGCTCTCAAACCGCCTGCTGTCCCTTGCCTCTCTGTGGTGCATTCTCAACCTTTTTCCACCTCCTGATGCTGCTAGGCCCTGTCTAAACATTTCCTTCCCACAGCGGACACCCTCCATCTGGATGGCCACTTGTGTAGGCAGAAGAGAGGAGATAGAAAAAGGGGCCAGCATTCCACTGTCACCCTCGGCCTCTCTGATTTGTGGGGGGTCTCTTGGCAGCAACATGAACAGGGTCGGGGATCAGCACACAGCCCAGTGACTTGGGGTGAAACGAGTAGTGGTTGTCCCAGACTCAAACTGGCAGTGGCGCAGCATGTTTAACAGGCGATTTGGTGGGGACCTCTCTAACTCCTGATCTAGGAACTGAATGGGATCGTATGCAGAGGTTGCGATCTCTTAGAATGTGCCTCTTATGTAATGGGTTGGGGCAGTGGGCCTGTGGGGATATTTACTTCCTTGCCCCAGACTACAAATACTATAGATAGGTAATAATAAGAGACTATAAATAAATAAATAATAAGAGACTATAAATACTATAGATAGGTAATAATAAAATATCATGAATATGCTGTAGGAAAGTATTCCAAGGTCTAGCCTTTAAAATTCTTCAAAGAACATAATAGCATTTATTTTATAAAGGATGCTGAAAATGTCTAGAAAAACTTCGAAATTAGATTTATATTTGTTCAATTATTAATTTTCACCAGAATGATTTGGGAACCATTGACAGGAGGTACATAACAAATTTGTTAGGTTTCTGGTATTATAGGAATTGTATGTTTTCACTCACATAGACTAAAAAAGTGAAGGTAGTATAAAGGAATGTTTTCTTTTTCCCCTTTGGCTGAACCAAGAAATTAAGCCTCATGTCTTATCATCCACTGTGACCCCACCTCTGTACCTTTTTTCCCCTTCCCCGCTACCCTCTCCCCACACTTGGAATTCTAGGCCTTCCCCAGGAAAAGTATACCAGGAATAACTGCAATTTTTTTTTTTTACCACTTTATATAGTGAGATTTGGGTTTAATGTTAAGAAGAATAAAAAGAACTAGTAATAAATTATGAAAAGCCAAAGGAGTTTCCAAAGGAAACCAGAATAAAAAGTATTTAAGATCAAATGGTTTAAAGAACTGGAGCCCAATTTTGATGGACTCCTTTTCTGTCTTAGCAGAATATAAAACTGAGAGTAGAAGTGATAGGTATTGAATATAGGGATTTTCCCAGACAGTAGTGTAGAAAGGCTTCAGTCAGTTAATTTGAGTATTAAGAGTAATATTTAACTTAATAGATTATCATCAAAACAAAAATAGGAGGAATTTTAGGATACTCTGGCTCTATATAGAGATAAAAAAAAAAAAAAATTACGTCCAGCGGTTAAGTGACAAGGCAAAAGGCCAAATGGTATCAAAGTCATAACTAGAACTTGTATCTGACTCTTAGCCCACTGTTCTTACAATTATAGTTCTTCATCTTCCTCTAAACATGGATTTTCCTATGGTTCCTAGTAAAAGCTAATCTTGAGATGCATGTTTTAGTTTTAGGAGGTTATCATGAAATATTAAATGAAGTTTTGAGCCATTATTCCGTAATGAAGTATTTTAAAAAGATGTTATCTAAAGTCTTAAATTTGTAGCATTACTTATAGGAGCAGGTTGTTTAAGCTTTATTTTTGGCTTCAAACAAGAAATGAACAAATTTTGGAAGGTTTATTGTACAAACTAATTTTCTGGCATTTAGTATATAAAAATTTATTTTTTAGGGGGCGTCTGGGTGGCTCAGTGGGTTAAAACCTCTGCCTTCAGCTCAGGTCATGATCCCAGGGTCCTGGGATTGAGCCCTGCATCAGGCTCTCTGCCCAGCAGGGAGCCTGCTTCCCCCCCTCTCTCTGTCTGCCTCTCTGCCTACTTTTGATCTCTCTTTCTCTGTCAAATAAATAAAATCTTCTAAAAATTTTTTTATTTTTTTTGAAGGAAGAGGAGGAACATGAAACCTTTGAATTGAGTAGAGAATATGAAGAATTAATCAAACTGAAAAGAAGTGGCTCTATTCAAGCCAAAAATCTAAAAAGCAAGTTTGAAAAGATTGGACAACTGTCTGAAAAAGAAATACAGAAAAAGATAGAAGAAGAACGAGCAAGAAGGAGAGCAATTGACCTTGAAATTAAAGAGCGAGAAGCAGAAAACTTTCATGAGGTATACTATATTTAAGAGTTACGGTATAGTAATTATGATGAGCTTAAAAGAAATGTAACATTGAAGTAAGTTTTGGCACTTAAAATTAAGCGTAAGTATATATAATAATCTGAGAACTAAATAGCAGAAGCACATTAAGATCTCAAGAGGCTTTTAAAGATTGCCTCGGTTTAGCATTGTTTCAAAATGGGTTTTATCAGAATTAAATAGTCTATATTGAACATCAAGTAGTTCACTCTGGAAAAAGGAGTTTAAAAATATTTGTGGCACAGTTGGTTAAATGTCTGCCTTCGGCTCAGGTCATGATCCCAGGGTGCTGGCATTGAGTCCTAAGATGGGCTACTTGCTCAGTGGGGAGCCTCTTCTTTCTCCCTCTCCCTGTCACTCCCCTTGCTTGTACTGACAAGTAAATAAAATCTTTAAAAAATATATATTTATGGCACAAGTTTTAGTTTGACTTCTTAGACCAGTATACATATAGGTTAAAATAAACTCGAGAGATTATTCATACTTACTTTTTTATTTAAGGATAAGGCCGATAAATCTTAATGACCTGCTTAGTCATGCCAACAATTCAGTGGCAGAACCTAAATTAGAATTCAGAGGACATGAATTTGAAGTACCTCCAAATGTTAAAAAGGCAATTACTAGATGACCCATAATGTTCCTTCCAGCCCAAGGTCTAGTTCCAGGATTATGAATATTGCTTTAAATAGGATCTGGAGAATTTTTTTCTGCCAGAATTGCCATTTTATAATACTTAACAGCATTTAACTTGTGTTTTTCTAGCAATGAATTTTCATCAAATAATTCAACTAGTAAAGCAGGTGTGGGAAGTTGGGCAGTCCTTCAGAGGAGTCTGTGAGTTAGAAGATAGAATCAAGAAATTATGTGCAAATTCTTGGATCTGTAAGCAGTTCATTATTATTGAAGCAAACAGACTGTAGAGAACAGCAAAGGATAATGATGAAGATGATACAAGCACAAACAAGATGGCCATGCAAGTTCTTAGATGCCATGTTAAGGAACTTCGCTTTATTATTCATAGAAGAGATTTTTTTTTTTTTTTTTTTAAAGATTTTATTTATTTATTTGACAGAGAGAAATCACAAGTAGATGGAGAGGCAGGCAGAGAAAGAGAGAGGGAAGCAGGCTCTCTGCTTAGCAGAGAGCCCGATGCGGGACTCGATCCCAGGACTCCGAGATCATGACCCGAGCCGAAGGCAGCGGCTTAACCCACTGAGCCACCCAGGCGCCCCTAGAAGAGATTTTTTAAAAAGATTTTATTTATTCATTTGACAGAGATCAAAAGTAGGCAGAGGCAGGCAGAGAGGAGGAATCAGGCTCCCTGCTGAGCAGAGAGCCCCAATGCAGGGCTTGATTCCAGGACCCTGAGATCATGACCTGAGCCAAAAGCAGAGGCTTCAACCCACTGAGCCACAAAGGTGCCCCCATTGAAGAGATTTTTTAAAATATGAAGTGATACTGTCAAATAGGCATCTTTATACATAGATCATACTTAAGCAAAAGATGGTTTTAGATTAATGCATTAAAAAATTATTTTAATGCCTACTACGTTCCAGGGACTGTTTTGGACACTGGGACTACTACATTGGTAAATAAACCTACAATCTTTGCTCATGTTGTGTTTAGAATCTAACAGGGAGGATAGGAAACAAAATAGTAAGTAAAAAGTATGCAAAAGCTATGGAAATTAACAATGTAAGGTACTATTTTGTATAGGATGGTCAGAGGCGGCTTGATGAGGATTTGAAAAAGGGATTGAATGGAGAAAATAGTATAGAATGTAGGATATGAAACTAAAACGACTTGGGGATGGTGGTGGAGATGAGAGGAAGAGGAATTAAAATGGGTATACACAAACATAGATAATATGGGAATAAAGAGTTTGGAAGGAAAAGAAATCACAAGCTGTTTTAGACAAAAGGAGATGCTATAGAACATCTGATACTCATCAATGAAGTTGATACGCATTTTAGAAAGATTTATTTATTTTTGAGAGGCGTGGGGGAAGGGCAGAGGGAAGAGGGAGAGAAACTTCAGCAGACTCCATGCTAAGCCGAGTCCAAAGCAGCTCAGGGTCATGACCCTGAGGATCATAACCTGAAATGAAACTGAGTTGGTCGCTTAACTGACTGCACTACCCAAGTGCCCTGAAGCTGGTATGAACCCTGTGTGACATACACTAAACCTGGAGGACTTGGGGCCTGGGCTGGTAGGAACTAATTTTGTCATTGCCAAAAGCAAATTCTATTGCTAATAGCTTCTATGTTGGACCTTGTGTTGTTTTGGGTACATGAAAGTGAATACAATGTGCCTTCAAAAAGTTCAGCCTAATGAGATGTAGGAAAATAATAATTTTAGCTTTAAGTGTTAAAATAGTAGTTATATATTTAATGTTATGGGATCAAAAAAGATGGAATCATTAATTGTATGAGAGGTTTAACAGTGCTGAGATTACATTTAAGCTGTGAGAAGGTGAATAAAACTTACAAGCATTCTAGATTACAGGGATGAGTGCCCCTTTATAATCTTTACATGAAGATTGTAAAAACTTATCTGGGGAATGGAAATTTTGCTCAAAGGCATGATTCATAGCATAATGGATGGTAAAGTTGGAAAAGCAGTAGCTAGCTAATACTGGGTGTTTTTAATCTTGCAGGAATTATGATCTGGGAACAATGTTAACAATTAGTTTCTGGACGGAGTAATGAAGGGCTTGTATTTTTAAAGAATCCTGGGTTCATGGAGAATGAACTAAAAGACAGGGATAAGGCATGAAGTTAGCACGCAGGGAGAAAAATGGACCCAACTTTTAACCAACCTGGGTAACCGACTGCTTATGGGTAGATAGTTGCTGAGAAGCCCAACATTACCTCAAGATTACCAGGGAAACTACAGGATACTACAAAGAATTCAGAAGATCTAGAAGTCGATGAATAGTTTTGGATAAAGTTTGAACTATATTTGGATAAGGTAAAGGCATTCTGGAGCATAGGTACTGAGTTCAGGTGAGAGGCTGGAGCTGTAGATTCTAACTATTATGGATAGCATTAAAATCTATCAAAATAGCGGGGTACACCTGGATGGCTCGGGTGGTTGAGCATCGGACACTTGGTTTAGGCTCAGGTCATGATTTCAGGGTTTTGAGGTCTGCACTCATCTGGGAGTCTGCTTAAGATTCTCTCTTTACCCCTCCCCCCACTCCCTAAAAAATCAGTCTTTAAAAAAATAAATAGGTAGACAAAGCCATCTTCAAGGAGTTAATAGTTGGAAGGTGAATGATAAAACTGGAGAACACCAACATTTAATGGTTGGATGACCACAAGATCGTCCATTTTTTGAGAGAAATATATCACGGAAGGTAAAGAAAAGTTCAGTCACCATGTACTTGCTCCCGTTTTTGTGTTAAAGGTAGTGAAACCTCACCAACAGTCATACCTACAGAATATTTAGGTACAATTAAAAATAGGGTAGATGACTTGTTTTATTGCTATTACTGGCATAAAAAAGGATGAGAATAGGACATGGCTAACCTGTAACCCGTGACTGTGAAGGATGCTGACATTCTTCATCTCTTTAGATTAAGGGTCACTGAGATATCCTTAAAGCATTGTTTGGGCATTGAGTGTAATCAAGTTCTAGAGGACTCCCTTCTCCCCATCTGGTATTATCTGGTTTCCTCTTTTAAAAATGTCCATTTCAACGTCTTCTGCTTCTATTCCAGACATCTTTCAAGGTCTACCTCATCCATGTAACCTCCCCTAATCGAAGAATTTTCTTTTTTTTTTTTAAAGATTTATTTGACAGAGAGATCACAAGTAGGCAGAGAGGCAGGCAGAGAGAGAGGGAGAAGCAGGCTCCCCGCCAAGGAGAGAACCCGATGCGGGGCTTGATCCCAGAACCCTGGGATCATGACCTGGGCCGAAGGCAGAGGCTTAACCCACTGAGCCACCCAGGCGCCCCTAATCGAAGAATTCTATCCCAGATCCTTATAGCCCTTAATCTGTATAACTCATTTGGTATTTAAATCACTAATTGCCTTATGGTGTCTGATTTTCTAGTTTTCTAATAAGGCATACTCCATGCTTGCTTTTGCAAAGTTCACTGCCCAACTGTTGCTTCCTTTGATATACTTATGGTAGAGTCAATACTCTAAGAATATACCTAGAGAACAAAGATCATTCCGTTTAACATGACTCTCTGTAGATTCATTTCCCGGAAACATTTTTAACCTGGCTTTTCAAGGATTCAAGAAAGAGCAACACTTAGGAAATGAAAGACTGTTCATAACTTTCTCTCAGTTCATGAGGAACTTACTGAATTTATTTTCTAAAGGCAGGTCTGAAGTAGCTAAGTGAGTTAACAGTTATGAATCTGCACAAAATTTTTATCCTTAAATCCAGAAAGCAAGATAACTGGAAGGTCTCAGAACAGCAATTATCATACTTGCCAAAATATTATCTTGAAGATCTGATAAACAAAGGATAAAATTAACTATCATATGAACAGAAGTCCTTTTTAAACCTCAGAAAAGCCCATTGAGATAAACCTGTAGTGAACAAACTGGTATTTAACATCTTTTAGCCTTTTTCTTAATAAAAAACCATTGTAACATCATTCGTTAGCATTTAACTGTAGTCTGGCATTAGTTTATCAACAGGCATTAGGTTTATCATTTCAAACTGAAGTATTTGTGTTAATGGCATGAGTAGAATTTACCCATTAGGTGGTATCTGATGTTCTAGGATTTTCCAACATTAAAGAAAAATCTGATTCAAGAAAACAAAAACTTTCCAACTCCTCCTTTGTTATTCGTTGAAGTACAATACTTCAAACTGATGCAAAACATCCATACACCAAGATTTTTCTTATATAGACAATTATTTTCGAGCTTGTTTCAGTGTCCTTCAGTTGGATGTGGTATCTTGAAGCACTTTCTTTAGTACTGTGAAATATAAATGGTGAGATTTCTGACAGATCCATAAAAGTCTAAGTAGATTAGAAACTACAGCTAAAGTACTTTAGAAACCCTGAATAACCCTACGCTACTAAAACCTCCCTCAAAAGCCACTAGCGATCTCTTTATCACCAAATTGCTTTATAGATTCAACACTGTTTTAATAGTTGAATCTTAGATTAATCAATCCCTTATCTCCATGGTTTCTAGCTCTTACTCTAACCACCTACTTCAACTCAGTGATTTCCCCAACTTCCAGTCACTGCCTCTTTCAGTTATCTTCCCATTTATTCTACCTGCAAAAACTCCTGTCTGCCATTTGACTATCAATAAATTTTGTTGTATGAAATTCACCTCAAGGACAATTATTAGCTAAGGGTGAGGAAGGAAATCATGAAGTAGGAAATAGCAGAAACTGCATTTTCTGTATTACATAAGAGTGTGAAGAGGGATGGACAATCTTGTGACAAGGGAGTATTTTAACAGTTAAAAAGTATAACATCCCCACCCCTTTCTGTTAGTTAGTACTATCAGCCAGCAAAAAGAGTTGGTTAAGCAAATAAAAACACTGGGACTCCAGTGATAATGTATAATCTTTACACTGGGAGGAAAGGGTTGTCAGGAAACTTATTCAAATAAAACTTCATCTTTTCCAAATTAGGGGATAGTGAAAATCTTTACGTCCAAGCATAGCACAAATATGTAAACCAAACATGGCTAATTATTTTGTTCCTATAAATGACAACTTCATTAACTATTAATGTTTAGCTCTTGTTGGTTTCTAGAAAACAAGCAATTCTTATTCTTGGCCCCCTTTCATAAAGGAGGAAGATGTTGATGTCAAGCCTGCAAAAAAAAGTGAGGCCCCATTTACTCATAAAGTGAATATGAAAGCTAGATTTGAACAGATGGCTAAGGCAAGAGAAGAAGAAGAACAAAGAAGAATTGAAGAGCAAAAGTTATTACGGATGCAGTTTGAACAAAAGGAAATTGATGCAGCATTACAAAAGGTACCAGGCTTACATAATCTTTATTTTTCAAATATGCTCTTAGAATTTTGTGGGATTAAAAGTAATTTAATAGCTTTCAAGTCAATGGAATGTTTTGTGAAGTACACATTGTAGTAGGCATAGTTTCATGGTCTTTGGGAAGCAAAACCCATTTACACATGAAATTCTATTACTAAAATATTACTGAAATGCTACTTTAAATGCCAACTTGAATGCACTTATTTTAATATAGAAAAGAGAAGACGAAGAGGAAGAAGACGGTGGTAGCATCATGAATGGTTCCACTATTGAGGATGAGGAGCAAACGAGATCAGGAGCTCCGTGGTTCAAGAAGCCTCTAAAAAACACCTCGGTTGTAGACAGTGAGCCAGTTAGGTTTACTGTTAAAGTAACAGGAGAACCCAAACCAGAAATTACATGGTGGTTTGAAGGAGAAATACTGCAGGATGGAGAAGACTACCAGTATATTGAAAGAGGAGAAACTTACTGCCTTTATTTACCAGAAACTTTCCCAGAAGATGAAGGAGAATATATGTGTAAAGCAGTCAACAACAAAGGCTCTGCAGCTAGTACCTGTATTCTTACAATTGAAAGTAAGAATTAATCACTTAATCTAGAATTTTTATTCTATTTAATTATTTTTTTCCTTTAAAAAAAAATCACTTTTCTTCTTCTCTTTTTTAGCGGACGACTACTAGCTCCCCTTCCCTCTCCCTGGAACTTACTTTCTCCCCCTCCTCCCCCTTTCTTACTACATCATGTTTTCTGTGGCGGGGCCAAAATGGAAACCAGAAGTGCCACTATGTTGACTTTTTATTCCTTTTCATAATAGTCTTCAAAACACAAGCTCATCTAAAGAATACTTTCTTCCTTTCCAAATCATCACCAGATTCATCACCTTATTAAATGCAGAAGTTAATTTGTATCTAATGGGGCAAAGTGGAAATTTTACTCAATTATTCTAAGTTTACAGTAGTAATATTTTAAAAATATTATTTTGCATGAAAGAATGTCTTTTATGAGCTATTTATACCTAAAGTTAGCCCGAAATAACAGAGACTTAATGTACTTGTAACCCATCAATTTGAGTTTTCCTTAATACATCATTCCCTTGCTGTAGTTTCAAAGTCTTTCTGAAGCAGATAAGGGGAAGGAGTACCATTCCTTTCAAGGGAAAGGGGGAGCATGGAGAACAAAACTAAGACTTTCAAGAAACAATTGTCAGAATTTAATGGAAACCACTACCTATATAGAGTTCTGAGTGTTGAGAACAAATATTAACATGTACTTTTCAAATGTGTGTAATACATATTCAAGCTTACAAAGCAAATTTATGTTGTGACCTTGCCTGACAAAATATATTTTAGTGAGAAAACTTTGTATCAGTAGTTTATGCAGGAGAAAACACTTTTAACATATGGACAGTTTCAAGATCTAAGAGGGAAAAAAAATGGCAGTCTTCAATTTTAAAATCTGTTGAGTTGTAAATAATTAACTACCATGTTCTATTACCAAGTTGTTTTATATTTTAGTTTTCTGGAAGACAATTTTATTTTACAATGTAAACTCAATAAAGTAACTTCTGTATTAAAAAAGAGTCTTTCAATATTTTAGAAAAGAAACAAACACTCCTTTATAATATTGATCAATGTACATTTATTTTTTTTATTGAGGAAACCATAATCAATACAAAATTACAGCAATCATGTGCCCTTTTTACATACAATGTCATTAAAGCAAACTCTAAACCACAGTTTGTAAAGTATTCAATTTACCTCAAGTCCAAGCTGCATCTCCCTAAGACACTGTTCCCATCACAGTAGCCATTTTAAGCCAATCTTCTTTTTACACACGGGTAGTTTCTGTAGAGAACACTTTTCTCAGGACGAAAATGCATCGAGCATGCATAAGAAAAAATATATATATATGCGCAAATACATTTAAGAGTTTCTATAGGGCTATCATTGAAGAAAATAAAACCTTGGGATTTGCTTCTTAAAAGCACCAGTTTAAAAAATCCCTCAGAAATTTATACTGTGGCAAGAAAACTCAAGTGACTAAACAAAAAATAAGGTTATTTTCAGAGTCAAAATTATCTTTATGGTATTGTTAAAATACATTTTAAAATGAGGCAGAATTTTCAGAAAATAAAAAGACATCCTCATTGATCATTTCTACATCCTTATTCTAGACAACAGATGTCTGCAGGTAGAGCTGGTTCTCCTGGCAGAGTATTCAAACAAATGTTATCACTTCTGCATATATTCCTATTTCCCTCTTAATGTACTCTGCTACTCCTACCCAAACCCACCCTTATGAATTAACTCCAAGGTGCTTGACTAAGGAAATATTTTATAATGTTTATAAACAACTAGTATTAAATCTCTAGTTTTAGTATTAAAACCATTTTCATTAATTAAAAGTATACTTTTCATTTCTAAAAGAAACATGAAACCATAAGAATTCTACGTTTCACCACACTAAAATATCTTTTAAAAACGAAACACATTGTCAAGTTTTTAAGTGCTAAGTAAAATAAATCAGTTCAATTTCAATCTAAACATTGTTTCTACCACTCCTAACATCCATTGCATTCAAGTCAACTGGCTCACCTTTTCTGCTTTCCATTTATTTCATAGTTAAGATTAGCGCCATTTTTTAAAAATGCAGTATCAGTGAAGGCTTATGGTAATGAGTAAAAAAACTCTCGAGATAGAAACAATGCCCCCAAATCTATTAGCATTCATCTATATTTTATAAAAATGCAAACTACGACTAACCAAAACTTGACAGGCTCTTTAGTTTCAAAGAGCTCCTTTATATTACCATTCTTAACATACCTATCATCTATTAAAACAATACATACACACACATAAATGTGGTGCAGTAACTACATAACTTACAAAATTTAACAGTTCATGGAACATTTAAGATCAAGCGAATAGCACTTTAAAATGAAAAGTGATCAAAAGCAGGTACATTACACCCTATACCATATTATGTATGGGAATACATTTCATATTTTTCAATTATGATTTGCCAATTTTACCTTCTACATTGAGCCCTTCTATGGTCCATGCTCATCGGCTCACCAATGGCATACACTCAAAGGATTCCTCTTTATGGGTAACTATCTCAGGACCTGATTTTATGAGCTATGATTTGGTGCTTGCAGCATCTTCAGCACTGTGTGTGAAAATGAAGGCAGTATTTTTGAATATTTTTCTTTGTTGCAGAGATAAGCAGGAGTTTTTAAAAGGATCAGCACATTTTAGAAATTGAATAAACAAAACTGATATGATGCTGCTTTAAATACATTCATCTTAACTCAAAATATGTACCAGTTAAAATCATTTATAAGAACACAAACATTTTAAACTGGCAAAAATTAAAATAAATGCAGCGTCAGTTATTAAAATATTATAAATCAGAAAAATACTGGTTGCTATACAGATTATGAAAGGTTATTTGCTATACAGTTAACATTTCACTGATGCACATGCCTTAACAAAAACATACTGCCAGTATTCCTCATAAATTTTTCCTTTTTTCAGTGTATATAAAAATTATGAAAACTGAATTGCCTAAAAAAAAAAAAAAAGTCATATAATAAAACTCTGACCCATAATGTCCTTACTGAATTATTATACTTCAAGAATAAGACAAAAAGAAAGACTCCATAGCTTTGGAGGGCAAAGAAAATGTCCTGTCAATCAGAAAAAGACTGTGAAGGCTGTTGAAGTTTCTAATCAAGTGATTTCCTAAATCTAGAAAACTATGTAATTGCTCTTTCTTAATTTTAACAATCCTTCTATAGTTGGGAAAAGATTACAAAAAGTTTGGATGTAGTTCAATTACAACAGCAATCTACTCATCATTTTTTTTTTTCATTAAAAAAAAAAAAAACCAAAAACAAAACCACAAAAAAACCCCAAAAACCATTACCCAGAAATGTAAACAGTTGTTTGAACAACTTACAGACTTTCCACTGAAATGGTAGCATAAATAACAAAATACATTTTGGGGAAGCAGTAGCAGATTGCTTTTGAATTACACAACCACAAAAACCTCACAGGGACAACATTAATGTACTGAAATATTTATTTATATATGTCCTTAGGTTGTGCTTACCTGTTGCTTTTTGCAGCAGAACCTAAGGTGGAAGGTCTGGGAAGGCACTGTGAAGTATAAATAATTGCACTGTTTGCAATTAATAAAGATTTTAAACCTTAAATGAATCAAAATCAACAGCCTCCAATTTGTGAGTTATGAAACTGAATCCAACTGAACTATTTCTTCAGTTTAATTAATAAATGCACCACTTTCCTAAAAGGTCATCTATAAAACAGTATCATGCAAAATACTGAAATTTTTCATGTCAATAACCCTACTCTTAAAGATAACACATAACTAACTCCTTTACTATTAAACTTGAAACTAGAACTACATATCCGTATCTAAATAAGGGCAAGGGAAGTCACTCCAGGTTCTATGAAACAATCAAAAACATTTCAAAATATCTATAATGAACTGAACTGCTATCTTCTACCCTGTAAGTAATCTCAACATTTATGTCCTTGTATATCTCCCTTAATATTCAGAACTGGTGCTCCCCACCAATGAAAGAATTAATATATACTTATGAAATGGTGTTAAACTGCTACATTGCTTAATATTTGCAAACTGAAAACCACTTCTGTCTGATACATTTCAAGTCTTTCATATTAATATAGAAGATATGCATACTGTACACTGAAAAACAATATTTTTAGGAGCACCAATGAGTAATACTATTCAATTTTAATGATCAGTTTTCTTTAGCTATAGCTAAAGCATATCAAAAATACTTACCCATTAAGCTCACTTAAAAAAAAAAATACAGACCTATGTATTATTCTATGTTAAATTAAGAAGCAGTTATGGTTTTCCAAGATATCAGCACTGTATTCCAACATAATATTCACACAAAGTATGGCATTTACATTATGTGGAACATTGACAAAAAGATACTGTTGCAGTTCATCAATTTGTCATTCTGATGTACTTACAGTGCAATGCTCCTTGAAGGAACACAATCAAGGATGATACACAGCACAGTCCTCCTCACCCCTACAGAGCTAGTTCTATACTGGCTGGATCAAACCTGCACTTCAACAGACAATGGCAAGACAGACTGTATTTGCATGTAGTCTAATATATTAATATGCAAAGAGCCAACAAATATGCAAAGAGTAAACAATGGATTTCAACAAAATATCAGAACTTCAGCATGAGTGTTATAGAGTAATAAAGTGATTTCAAGTACATAAAAAATCAAGTTGATTCAATGATTGGACTTGTGCATTTACAAAACAAAGCTTATCTATACTGCAAAAAGAAAAAAAAAAAGGAAAAAGCTTGAACATTTCCATACCCCAATAATGTTTCAATGGCAGATGCACTGTAGCTATACTTTTTGCATACTATTCACTTTTCTATCCTAAATTTAAAAAGAAACACACTAATATTGTATACATTGAAAGTTTCTTTACATGAAAAAACTTCTTATTCGACTATTCATACTCACTATCCGAAAACTGTTTAAAATTAGTTATGCTGAAACAGTCTTGGAAATCAAGTAATTATTAAATTAAGAACAGAAAGGTTAACTGTTATAGCAGCAGTACAGATCTGAAACAGTGGTCATGTATAAAAGGAAATTTCACTGTTAATTCAATGGAAGTATGCCAAAAGATCATTGTACACACATGCAGGTTTTAATCAAACAGAAGGAAAAAAAAATGAAGATATCAGGATTACTTGTGCTGAAACAGCCAAATACAATAAATGGAAAAGATCCTCCAATCTACTACTATACTGCAAGGGGGAAAAAACATGCCAGTGTTTAAAAACTCAATTAATATTTCATGGGGAAAGCTTATATATTTGTGTATATGTATCTTAATTTATCATTGCTAAGAAATTATGAATCCTTTAAATACCCACATATCCAACTTACCGACACAGGAGGTTTCATATCATTTATTGTAAAGCACAAAACAGGCATTTTAAAAGTGAAAGTATACATTGAAAAAGTACATTTATATCACAAAGCATTGACCACATAATAGTTGCAAATACATTTGCTGGAATGTGTACATCTACACTAAATACTAAAAACAAACCAATTTTCATTTCTACACAGAAATATTAACCTCCTATCAGTAGTGATAGATATTTTGTACATTTTCAAAAAAAAAAAAAAGCACTATTTTAAACCAAAAACAAATTAAGATCTTCATCAAGTCGTCTGCATCCATATATTTAACAAAGGTTTTTTTCCCCCACACAATGAAGCAAATACTGTATTGTCCACTTCTTATTATTGGCCCTGTGCAGAAGAGATACATAAGAAATACACAAAAAGTTAAAGAAAATCCTTTAAATGGAGCTAACTCAGGAGTGAATCCTTTAAGAAAGAAAAACTGGTTAATATAAATGGTGGTGGCTTCTTGCATGATTTGCAAATCCCTGGGGGAAAAAAATTTATTTTTAAAATCAAAGGCATTATAGAAATATTCAGCACTCAGATGCCAGAAAGCATTTATAAAAAACAAACAAAAACCCAAACAATACACCAAGGTACTTCATTTAGTTATGCTACGCCAGATAAAAATTAAAAAGGCAAACATAATCCCAGACAAAACAGTAAACATGCAGAAAACATGATTGGATCAGAAATCAATACATTAGCAAGTTTAGTATACCTGAGGTGCTGGAGGATGCTGTGGCATTCCCTGGGGACTTGTCTGGGCATAGTAGGCTGCTTGTTGTCTATAGTACTCAGCCCAGGCTGCACTATAATCTGGCTGACCACCTGGTGGAGCACCAGTAGGAGCAGGAACCGCTTGACCTTTGAGAAAACAGAACAACTTTGTTGCTGTAACCACAATTAAAAGCCCAAAAGAATCTCATTTCTAATAAAAACAATACCTTGCTTCTTGTAATATTCCTCCCAAGCTTTTGAATAATCTTGTGTCTGCCCTTGTTGACCTAAAAAAAACCCCCTAAATTTTAATACAAAATTATATCCACTGTAAGAACAGGTTATAAAGACAAGCACAGAGGGTCAGAATTGCTCCTGTTTTATTTTATATATTCATTAGTGTCCTATTTTATTTTAAATAGTCATAAGAAAACGATTCTTGCAATTCAAAAAAAAATCAGAATGCTGTTTCTTTTTGACTTCTATTAATCATTAACTTTTAGTTCTAGAGTATCACTATCAATAAAAAACAAAACCAAAACTATCCACATAGTTTTAACTAGGAAAGGAGAAGATTTAAATATCTTGAGTCAATGCAAAATTTGAGAATTAATGTTCTAAAATGAGTTTGGAAAGTAATTCAAGTAAGTAATCTATGGTACCCTGGTACTGATGCTGGGCACAGGGATGCAAAAGACCTTTATTTTTTTGTCTTATTCATTTGGATGTTACACTATAGGTTTTAAATAAAATGTAAATCCTTGATGGAGAAAAAGAACATTTTTGAGAACAACAACAAAAAAACCCACCTGAAAGCTATTAAATATTTTATTTTTTTAAGATCTTGTCAAGATTTTTGTTTCCTGATTAGTTACCTATAAACTGTATGTACCAAGACTAATCTTCAAGATACCTTTTAATAAGATGTTAAGAGTTGCAATACAATGTATTCAAATCACAACAAAATTATATTAAAAGTAACCTGACAAAGAACATTAAGAACAATTCCTGAAGAGGCTCAAAGCAACAAGACCAATGAAACATAAACCCCACAGCTTTCATGAGCAGCTTTTTCTAGGTAGTGTAATTTCTGAATTTAGAGACTAAAGAGACTTAACAATATTCACAAAACTGAAATTGGCTCTGGATTAAAAAAAAAACTTAAAAAAATCAGACACACAGCAACAAAAGACACTTTCCTAACAATCAAGGAAATTTAAATATGGTGTGTACTTTGATGATATTACTGAAATAATTTAAGTCTGCAACTTACTTTGTAAAGGCTTAGGTACAATAAATACGTACGCACACACAGACACAATGTACATATGGTAAGCTTTTAAGAAGTTGAATTTGAGTAAAAAATATAAATATGGGTGTTTGCTGTACTACTTTCAAGTTTTCTGAAGGTAAAAAAATTTTGAAATAAAAAGGTGGTGAGAAAGAACACGTGTTTTCTTATTTAGCTCCTTTGAGAATTTTATTTAGCTTGTAATTACTTGACCTGATGAATTATGGCTAGACAAAAATACTGAAGCACAGACACAGAGAAAGCTGTTTTTATGTTTTGCTGGATATTGCCAACAAGGTTAACTTTATGTAGTTGCAGAAATTAGTGTCTATCAGCATCACAAAACTGGCTGAATAGAAGCAATTAAGTGAATAGAATTTCAACATTTATGAGTAACTTTAAAAACCCAAGAAAAACCCCCCTTCTATAAATACAGGCAAAAGCAGAGAATCCCATGTAATACAAACAAAATTCTTAGTTTTGCTTTTCCTAATTCTTTTCAAAGAGGAATTGAGTTTAACATTCTGATCTTATGAGGAGACACTAAATTAAAGCAAATCTGAAACAGGTTTCAATGACAACTGCCAAATACCCCAGATTATCAACAGTAATAAAACTACACAATGTCTCTTACAAACTATACACCTGAAAACCTGCTGATTTAAGGCCAAACGTGGTTAAGACACCAACAATTTTTACTTTGGGTTTACAAAAAGGAACCGATCACTGTCAAGATACTCATTTTAGAGGCAAAATAATGTAAGATGGTAGAAACAGGGAGACGCATTAAGAAAATTCATCAAACTCAAATGTTCCCTACCCTCTCCTCAACTCAGGTATTTCTGTGGAAAGTGAAAGGTAAACATGTTAAGACCCTAAGTCATAAGCACCTCACACTCCAATCTTGAAGGTGTACAAAGAAAAACTCAACTCATGCCTCCAATCTGAGGGACAAATGTGATTCATCCCCTGCCAAAAGTAACCGAAGAACTCTTCCCATCTACTTCAGACTTGGCTATCTCCTAGCCTTTTGTGCCTCTCTGCCCCTTTTACGAATGTCCTTAACTTGCTCCCTTTATCCTTAGGTTCAAAAACTGTTTTGAGGACAGATAGTTTTAGTTTATGCTTTAGAACATTACTTAAATATTTACATATAGGTTTACAATATGTAAGAGCTTTTACTTTCATTTTTTTTTTAAAAAGATTTTTAATTTATTTGACAGAGAGAGATCACAATTAGGCAGAGAGGCAGGCGGGGAGGGAGGGTAGGGGCGGAGCAGGCTCCCTGCTGAGCAGAGAGCCTAGATGTGGGGCTTGATCCCAGGACCTTGATATCATGACCTGAGCGGAAGGCAGAGGATTAGCCCACTGAGCCATCCAGGTGCCCTGGTTTTACTTTCATTTTACTCAAGAAACGAGACTTGGCCTAGAGTTCACATATAACATTCTATTATTACAGCCCAACACTCTAAATTATCTCTCTAAACACCTGCATCTTTCCCACAACCACTTTTTCCCTACCACTCACCCTCCACCACCCATCCCCCTGGGCCTTCTTCACTCATTAAGGTGCCTTTGGTGACAGTCTACCATATCAGTGTTTAACATTTAAGGGCCTTCCTCAACTCTCAGTTTTTCCAAAAATGCCTTCACTATCCCTCTTCCAAAGGGTTACTGCCAGTCTCTACTTTGAAATCCTGTTTCATCTTCTTAGGGTGTTTACTTATTACAAACGTTTCCTTCATTCTAGCTTCAAAAATACCTACTCTTCCATGTTGGCTGCCATTCCTTATTAAGACTTAAAATTTCCTTCATAAACTCTCTATAATAATCTCATCTTTATGACTTTCTCTCCTAAATTCTGATGGTGTTAATCCTAGGAAATTCAGGGGCACCTGGGTGGCTCAGTGGGTTGGGCCTCCACCTTCAACTCAGGTCATGATCTCAGGGTCCTAGGACTGAGCCTCACATTGGGCTCTCTGCTTAGCAGGGAGCCTGCATCCCCCCCCGCCCCGCCTGCCTCTCTGCCTACTTGTGATCTCTCTCTGTCAAACAAATAAGATCTTAAAAATAAAAATCCTAGGAAATTCAGATTTAAAAACTTAACTCTTGTTTTAAGAGGCTTATTTATTTATAAGCAAACAATGACAAATTTATAGTATTATTATTTCGTGTTAAGAAAAGCAGATGAAATGGCCACGGTCACCAAACTGTGGAAAGAACCAAGATGCCCTTCAACGGACGAATGGATAAGGAAGATGTGGTCCATATACACTATGGAGTATTATGCCTCCATCAGAAAGGACGAATACCCAACTTTTGTAGCAACATGGACAGGACTGGAAGAGATTATGCTGAGTGAAATCAGTCAAACAGATAGAGTCAATTATCATATGGTTTCACTTATTTGTGGAGCATAACAAATAGCATGGAGGACATGGGGAGTTAGAGAGGAGAAGGGAGTTGGGCGAAATTGGAAGGGGAGGTGAACCACGAGAGACTATGGACTCTGAATAACAATCTGAGGGTTTTGAAGGGGCAGGGGGTGGGAGGTCGGGGTACCAGGTGGTGGGTATTATAGAGGGCACGGATTGCATGGAGCACTGGGTGTGGTGCAAAATTAATAAATACTGTTGTGCTGAAAATAAAAAATAAATTAAAAAAATACATTAAAAAAAAAAAAAAAAGCAGCTGAGGGGGCCCCTGGGTGGCTCAATGGGTTAAAGCCTCTGCCTTCAGCTCAGGTCATGATCCCCCGAGTCCTGGGATAGAGCCCCACCATTGGGCTCTCTGCTCAGCAGGGAGTCTGCTTCCCCCTTTCTGTCTGCCTGCCTCTCTGCCTACTTGTGATCTCTGTCTGTGAAATAAATAAATAAAATCTTTTAAAAAAAGAGAGAGAGAAGCAGCTGAGGGGCACCTGGGTGGCTCAGTGGGTTAAGCCTCTGCCTTCGGCTCAGGTCATGATCCCAGGGTCCTGGGATCAAGCCCCTCAACGGGCTCTCTGCTTGGCGGAGAGCCTGCTCCCCCCAACCCCCGGCCTGATCTCTGTCTGCTAAACAAACAAAATCTTAAAAAAAAAAAAAAATAAAATAATAATAATAATAATAATAAAGAGAAGCAGCTGAAATTTGCCTTCAAAAGCTGGTACAGCCTGTCCAGTTTGGTAAAGAAGACACTGGATTGGGAATTGGAAAATGTCCAAAGTCCTAGAAAATCCCAGCTCTGCCACTGGAAGAGTTCAACTTGGCCTCTCAAAACAAGGGAGTTGGATTTGGAGATAAAGATTTTTATCTCCCTAATATTTTATTACTTTCTTCCCTTTCAGTTAAAATTTTGAGGACATCTGGCTGGCTCAGTCACTTAAGCACCTGACTCTTGATTTTGGCTCAGGTCATGATCTAAGGGTGGTGGGGTCAAGCCCTGCATTGGGCCCACGCTTGGAATGGAGTCTGCTTCTCTCCCCCTTTGTCTCTCTCCTTGCTCACAAGCTCTCTCTCCGAAATAAACATAAAAATCTTAATAAAAAAGTTAAATATAAAAATTTTGAAAACTGTCTCAGTAAAGCATGTGACTAGATCTCAGGGTTGTGTGTTCAAGTTCCACATTGGTATACAGATTACTTTAAATACATACATAAAAATTTTGAAAACTGTCTCAGTAAAGCATGTGACTAGATCTCAGGGTTGTGTGTTCAAGTTCCACATTGGTATACAGATTACTTTAAATACATACACAGATACATACATACATAAAGATCAATCTTAAAAACTAATCTAAGGTCACTTATGTGTGGTTGTTCTAAAAGTATCCTAAGGACCAGTAATGCACCTAGGAGAAATGAGAGTAAAGCAACCAGTCATTTAACAAAAGAACTTTTAAAGGAAAAAATAAATTGACTTTGTAGCTATCATTAAAGACCTGGCAATTTAACATTATTTTCTTTAAGATTTACAAGTGAGAGAATCCTGTGCTCCATAAATTAACAGCTGATCACTGTCATACTACAGAAAAACACACAACTGGGGAAAGGAAAAAAAAAAAAAAGGTAGGGGATAAGGAGGTTCTTAAGCCAAACACAGTATTATTTAATTATTTCTGTGACTTTTTTTTCTCCACAAAGGATTCAACAGAGTCCAGGACACTATCTATAAAATTAAAATTTTATAGTCAGCAGAGTAAAGATAGAAAATGAAAAAAGAATGGCAAGGTGAGATGTCTATCCTTAAAAATCTGAATGGTATTAAGACCTCACAGATAACATTCAACACACACCGCTCACTTTGGGCAAGTATAAAAAAGTTAAACAGTAATTAATGGCTATGCTGCAAATGAATGAATGATAAAATATACAAAAACACAAGTTGCACTAATTCCCCAATAATTCTCTAGTCCACAAACGCCTATTTTTACTCATTTTTAATATTAACATAGAGAACATCTCTGGCATATTAACCACTGTGAAAATTCAAGTCAGATCCAATGATCTTTATTTTTTTATTTGACAGACAGAGATCACAAGTAGGTAGAGAGGCAGGCAGAGACAGAGAGAGTGGGAAGCAGACTCCCTGCTGAGCAGAGAGCCCGATGTGGGGCTCGATCCCAGGACCCTGGGATCATGACCTGAGCCAAAGGCAGAGGCTTTAACCCACTGAGCCACCCAGGTGCCCCAGATCCAGTGATCTTCAACTGCAGCAATTGCAAATGTTCAAATCTTTAAAATGGTGACACTATTTCATAAAACTTAGGGTGACCATAAGTTCTGACAGAATAGCATCCTCAGTTATTCTCAAACTATCCATATCTGAACAATAAATTATATGATCACCCTAAATAGAATATACTGTTTGGGAGGAAAAACAATTTTTCTTTCTTTAAACAGATTATCAAGCTGTGTAACATTCTTATCACCAGGTAAATGTATCCTACACAAAAAGATTAATATAACTACCCTTCTGGAATTTCTTCTTTCTGTGGAGGATGACAAAATATCCATGGGCAAAGAAAACATTGAAATTTACATTGAGAATCTCAAATAGACTGTATCTTATGAGAAAATTCTACCATCTTTAGATCTGTTCTATACCAGTGAAAGATGGGTAAGTCTGTTTAGCTTTCTTTTATGACAAGTGGCTGTGGTATACATGTGTTAATTTTAGATGAATAACACCACAGGCTTCTAAAAGCAAAAACTATTTGTTCAGAAATACAGCTGACCTTTGAACAACTTAGGGATTATGGGTACCGACCCCTGTACAGTTGAAAACCCAAATGTAACTATGATTTCCCCAAAACTGAACTTCTGTTGACCAAAGGTCTTACAGATAGCACAGTCAATTAACACATATTTTGCATGTTTAAGTATTACATACTGTATTCTACAACAGACTAAGTCAAAAAACAAAACAGAACAAAAACCCAAAGAAAATCATAAAGAAAATTCATTTACAGTACTGTGAAAAAAAAAAAAATCTGCTTATAGGTAGTCCCATTAAGTTCAAACTTACATTGTTATTTAATAGTAATAATTCCCAGGTTCCAAGTGGTCCCAGGAAAAAGCAAATTTGGGAGACAGACTTGGGATTTATGCCCTCTTGGGAGTTCAAAATCTGCTGCTACCACTCAGTAGCTATACACATGATGTGTTAGTGGAAATATAGTTCTTTTCATTCGTAACAATTCGTAGTAATATACTTGGCAAAGTACTTGATTAACAATTGTATCCTCTGTGAGAGTATAACTAGAAGGGCAGGGGCTCCTAGCTATTATGCCCATAATCACATTCTCAGCTCTATCGTTATGTCTGGCATGTAGTATATGCTCTACAGTTACTGAATGGAAAAGGCTTTTCTGGGTGGTTTTTTTCCTTTTTCATATATGCAAATGTTATTTAAGTATTTAATGTAGTAGGTCAGTTTTACTTTGCAGCAGCAAATACCACATGCAATCCTTTTTTTGCTTGGCACTCCAGAATTTAACCTATGCCAGTTAGGCTTCTAATATATGTAACTATCTTTGAAAAAAGCCAAGTAATATCCAGTGTTATGTGTGCCAATGGAGCAATTTTTAGTTTCAATTATTAAGTGGCTGACAAATGCATTTAGAAATAAAGACAGACTTCCTTGTTATGTGATCACAAACTTAAGAATTATCTGTAACAATCCCAATATACCTAAAAGTTCAGTGATTTTAGAATGCATTCAACTATTCTCCACTTCAAGATTTTAAAAGTTAAATATAAAAGTCGTCCCAGTAATAAAAAAAAAATTCAAACATCGTTTTATTGGAATCTTCATCCTTCTATGTGGTATTTACTAAATGTATCCATTTCAATTTAATTAAATGTATAAAAAAGAAATGTAGAACATACCCATTTTCTTGTAATACTCTTCCCAAGCCTTGGTATAATCAACCTGTCCAGCTGGAGCTGGATTCTGCTGATCTCCTTAAGAAAAACAAAAACAAAAATATAATAAGATTAAGGGTTTCCAAAGACATTCTTGGCCCTTTCCTTCTGTTCCTTGAGTGGAGAAATTGGGAGCAGCCTACCAGAGTGACTGAGGGAGCTGTGTGGTAGTGGGATTCTTGCTCCTGCCAAAGACACAGGAAGCAGGAGGTATAGAGACAGTCAACAGAGAAAATCTGTCTATATACAATGGAAGAACAGTCACACTGAGCATTTAATTCATTCATGAAATAAGGAAACACACTGAATATATAAGGTCTTTCACAATTTATAAGCATGGAAAGGGAAAAAGCTACAAAGAACCCTGAAGTGTTATAATGGAATTGCAGGGGATACGACAGTCTTAGAAATATATACATGTATAAATATTTATGTTGTTTCATGACTTTGTATACAGATATACATGCAGGTAAATTTCCTAGCTTTTTATGCTGAAAGGATTTAGAAGCAATGACACCTTGGTAGCAATGAACACACGGAGTTTGGTTTCTTGGATGATGGTATTTATTAAACAGAATCAGGGCTCCTTGAAAAAATGGCTAATTCTAGAAGCTTGAGCCCAGGAAGCACAAAATAAGAATCTTATTGTGCAAGAAAGTTTAAGGATGTGCTTAAAGAATGACATGTCAAAAGAATATAGGAGCCATCTTGAAGGTACTCCTGATTGGCCAAAGCTAGGGCAATCTGATAATCAAATAGTATAGACAGTTTAAAACACGACATGTTGAATAAAACAGGAGGCCATACTGGTATAAACAAAAAATACTTCTTCCCTACAGTATAATACCAACTAAGATATATAAATTTAAAATAAATGATGTAAAAAAAATTATCATCATAGTTGTAGCTGAATCAGGAATTTTATCATAAAAGCTGCTGTTAGGAATAGAATACTCCTATAATCTCAGCATAAATTCTCCAACAATTTTTACTTTCAAAGAGAAAAATGCAATTTTATGGTATAGAAACCTGGTGAACACCAACATGATGAAGTGACTATGGTTACCGTCTCCAGGAATGAAGCGGGACAACATTATGTGACCCCATGATATAATGCCTAAGAGCACAGGATTATTTCTGAGGTACTGCCAACTCCCAAATAGGACCTCAAGAGCATGACGTTATTATTTTGAGAAAAAGTTGAAGGAACTTATGTTGATCTATTGTCATTACATAGAACAAAATGTTGGTACTTTTTTGCCAGATGGGACCCTGGATCAGAAAAGAGAAACTGAGGGGAAAACTGGTGAAATCTGAGTAAGGGTTCTGCATTGGGACAGTAATGACGTATCAATGCTGAAGGACTGTTTAAGAGCGCTGTATGATGGTAATGTATTTTTGGAGTAAGGCAGAAAGGGTACTTAAGGTTACTGGGACATGATGTGTACAGCCTGATCTTAAAATGGTCCTGAAAAACTACTGGTAATGGATATGGACACGTATGACAGGAAAATGGGACAAACGGGAGGTGGGGATAAAATATCAACAGCTAGGTTATCTGGTTGTTCTGTAATGTAAATTACAACTTAAACTTTTATGAAAGTTTGCAATTATTTCAAACTTATTTTCAAAAACGGAAAGTCTGCTCACTGAAGCTATAATTAAATATTGTAAAATTTTAGGTTTTATACATTGATGTACTTCATATATAATTCCAAACACAAGTTTCTACTTCTACATACAAAATAAATTCTTTAATTACCATAGTTACCTTGTCCATTGGTTTGGGTTGTAGTTGGTGCACCAGCAGGAGCTGCAGGTGGTGGCTGTGCTTGCTGTTGATAATAGTGAGCATAATAGGCAGCCCAAGCTGCTGAATTTGGATCTGTTCCTGCCTTAGCTAGAATAAACACAAGTTCAACGTTTGCATCTGAAATCTGTAATCTCTCTCTCTCACACACATACACACTCTTTGGTAGACCCCCAAATTAAATGGCTATCAAAAAATAAATAGTAAATGGGAAGTTTTCAATTCTATTAATTAACATTCATAAGCTTTAATTACAGCAAGTGAGGTACAGACATTAAGTGATGTTCCTAGAAAATTAGCTGAGTGGCAAAATTAGGATAAGAATAAACATCTTTTGTCTCTAAATTTGATGCTTTGCCTCAAACCATCCTGCTGCCTTGGTTTTTTTCCTAACCTGGTTTTGCCTCAAGATGGCAGTTCTACATGGCAAATGACTAAAACAAAGGATTTCTAGGAACTAATGTGTACAAGAAACAATTATCTGAGAACTATGAATTCTGTCCTGTCTTTTTTTGGATGTAGAGCCAACATAGAAGTCTTAAAAAATAAACAGATTAACCATATTTCATCTCATCATATTTTACAATAATTATCCTAAAACATACACTTGATATTACTGCCCTACTTGAAATTCTTCATTAATTCCAGAGTCTTTAGGGTTGTCAAAGTTTTTAAGTGCAACGTTATCACCACCCAGTTTCTTTAATGATCTAACGCCTTGGCTTGTCCTTCCCATTCTAGCCCTATCTGCCCCCATTTGTCAATATTTTTCCAATACTCAAGTTCTGGTCACAGTAAACTGCTTGTACTTTTCAAAGGTTGCCATGTTCATTATCTGGCCTTTGACCATGTTATGCTTCCTCATTTCATCCTTCATAAAAATCAAACTCATGCAGTAACAGTTTGAGATCTCTCAGTCAGAAACAGAAATCTCTTCTTGACTCTGTCCTTTATATGAAGAATATGGTATGACACTACAGATACATCTTTAAGTTTATATTATCAAGGAAAATGTAATTTCCTTAGCCAAAGTCTGTATCTATATGAAATCTGTGTAGCCTTTATCCCAAATGGGTATCAAGTCTCAGCTGTTTAATAAAGTTTGAGAAAAAAGGAGCAAGTATTTCTAGTGATACAATGACTAAGGTAATACAATTTTAAGGCATTATCCACCCTCCAAACCTTCCTCAAGTAATAAATGTATTGCTTTTCTAAGTTGCACGTTTTTATCTTAACTGTGTCATTACCTATATACTAATACAAGTATTTCATTTGACACCATCTCTGGCCAGAGAAACTAAGACAAAACAGACTTCAGAAAACGATACTTGAACTCCTGAATGTGTAGAGGGTGTAACAGAACCAGTCCAACAGTTAGACATAACTAATACATACACAGAGATTTTATTATTCATTCAACATGATTATCCTTCATTTATCATTTTAAAGGTAAGAAAAAAAGATACAGAGGGATTAAAAAACTTGCTTACTATCACACAATTATTAAAGGTGTATGTAGCCTTAGGACTTATCTAGGTCTGTCTCACTCTGAAATCTAAGTTCTTAACTTCTACATAAATTCTTAATAGCTCATTAAAAAAAAAAAAAGATTTTAGTTATTTATTTGACAGATCACAAGTAGGCAGAGAGGCAGACAGAGAGAGAGAGGGGGGAAGCAGGCTCCCCGCTGAGCAGAAAGCCCGATGCGTGGCTTGATCTCAGGACTCTGAGATCATGACCTGAGCCGAAGGCAGAGGCTTAAAGCACTGAGCCACTCAGGTGCCCCAACAGCCCCTTTTTTTTTTTAATAGAAAAAGATTTAGTTCAGAAAATATGAACTTTGTCATGGCCACATTTAAATACCAGAATGTTAATAAGTTCAACAGAAGTTTCATCTAAGTAAATTATTTTGGTTTTTACATAATGCAAAATCTAATATAAGCAGTATCTAACCCTAGCTACCATCTTTTAGCTAAGTGGGTTACTTCATTTTCCAAAGGCAATGCTGTAAGCCATATTCATCAACCAATTCTTAATGTGGTGACTTCACTACTACTCCCAGTGTGAAATCAAGACTGTGATAGAGACTACTTCTAATTCCCAACACACTCTCAATCATGATACTGATCCAAACAGTGCTCATAAGGTGCAATCCTACAAATCCAAGTTCCCCAATATAAATTCACCCCTTAACTCGCTCAAACTCTTGAATCTCTTAAATTGTGTGATTTTTCTAATCACAGCATCCCAGTTGGCTTACAAGAGGGAATGTAAAGTCTTTTCATTCTTAAAAGATGTTTATACTATTATACACTAAATTATATTTAACTCTCTCTCAGTCCATCAAAGCATTGCTAACATTTAGAGTGCACTTTTCTGCTATAGAACATAAACTAATCTTTGCATACCCACATCCTAGCACACTCAAGTTGTTTCTTGAATGAGTGTAGTTGTGGTTATTTGCTTATTGTCATGCTGTGCAATATTCCAAAGAGCACACTTCCTATGAAATTAAAGTATGTTACAATATAGGGCCACATTTAAACAACAAGAATGTTTAATCAAATTCACTAAAACAATTGCATTTAAATCAATTATTTAGGTTCTTTTAAAAAATAAATACACTAGTGTGGAAAGGAATCCATAATTCAGTACCTTCCTTGAAACTACTCCAGTGAAAGAGGCCTAAAAGATAGGTAGTAGGTGAGAAAGAAGGATCATAAATAAGTATTAACTGATTTTGACGAATGCCCCTTTGACCATCATGAAAGGAAAACTAGAGGATGGCAGATGCAGTAACAAGATAGAATGTATATATAAAATCCAGATCTGAACAGAGAAAACATATAACAATGTATTTTTGATTTCTAACATGCAGACATTAAACACAGCCCTGATTTTTACTAATATGTGAAGTTACCATATCAGGAATATGAAAACGGCTTTTTATATTTGAGAACTTCAAAGTTTAATACTCAAGTATTAAATGCTCCATTTAGACACTCAGATAATTCCATAAATAAACGTACACTATTCTTTCATGGATAATGTCACAATTAACACATTACACATTTTGATGGCACTGGTATTTAAAACTAAGACATTGTATTTCTTCCTGTAGCTTCTGGCTTTTAACACTCTGCTCTTATCACTTTGAAAGGGCAGAAAGCCAAATTCAGGTAGAAAAAAATTCACTGAAAACAAACCATATACACACCAATCTTATACACTGTGGTAAAACCAGAAACTAAGACTCCCGCTGAAAGAGTCAGTGCAGAAAATGCACACAATGTAGAACTGACATTAGAAAATCTAGGAGGATAACAGGAATGATAATACAGATTACACATGAATAATAAATGTCTTTTACCTGGATCAGGAGGGGCCTGTTGCTGCCAGTGTGGATATGCATTTCCCCACCCCTGGGGAGCATAAGGAGCTGGAGGACCACTGAAAAGAAAGAAATCAATATAAAAACGCAATTTACCAAAAGCTACAATCTTTGGGTGGGGGGAACTCCAGAACCAAACTCAATACTTACTGTGGAGCAGGACCGGGTGGTCCTGGATTATAAGGTGCAGGGTTGTATGGTCCCATTGGAGTTCCAGGCCCTGGAGGCCCAGGAGGTCCATGGGGGCCTGGGACACCATGGGGCCCATGGGGTACAGGTGGCCCTAAAGGATTTACTGGACCCTATAAAAAAGCAAAAAGATGTAAGAAAAAAAAAAGAAAAAAATCAGAAAAATGGTAATAATGGTTGAACAAGTCAAAGGCTAAATTAACCTTCCATTTCTACCCTTTTATACAGCCACAAGCAACATATTTTAGATTTTTTTTAGATTTTCCTTCATTTCCTCATTCATGTTGCTTAAACTCTTTACCACACTGACACATGTAAATTCATTACAATCAACGCATCAGCAAAGAACTGAAATGTCTCCTTTACCTTCTATTCTATTCCTTTCAGACTATTCCCTTCTGTTATTTTGCTTTCCTTTTTATACTTCTTTTACCACTCCTTTACCATTTCAGTCATGGAAATATGTTGTCTCTAGCTTTTCTTTTTCTGTATCCGTTCTACATCTACTTTTTTAAAAAAACATTTTATTTATTTATTTAACACAGAGAGAGATCAAACGTAGGCCGAACAGCAGGAAGAGAGGGGGAAGCAGGCTCCCCGCTGAGCAGAGAGCCCGATGCGTGGTTCAATCCCAGGACCCAGAGATCATGACCTGAGCCGAAGGCAGAGGCTTTAACCCACTGAGCCACCCAGGTGCCCCTGGATCTTCATATTTATATCATACCACAGAGTTAATAATGCTTAGTTGATTTTCCTGTTCATAATCCAACTTGTAAACACCACTAGCCTTCATTTAACTACCCTAAACACAGCTTTCGTGCAGTTAATACGGATAGTAACACTTTGGAGCAACTGCTTAAATCACATCTGGTTGTCTATTTTCTCACTACAAAATAATGAAGCTAAACTTCGTGACTTTTTAAATCCTTTTTATTATTTTAATCTTTTAAGTCTCTACCTCTTGTCATTATCACTCACTTCTGTTATCCATAAACAATCCTTTCCAAAAAGCAAAAATGGATTATTGAAAAAGTTATTTTTACAGGGCTATGTGCCAGACACTCATCCCTACAACCCTGTAAAGCAGCTACTATTATTCTCCTTTATAGATGAACAAACGGGAGGCAAACAAGAGTATAAATAGCTTACTCCAAGGTCACAAAGTTAGTAAATGACTGAGTATTCTGAACCCTAACAACATGACTTCAGAGTCTCATGCTCTTAACCACCATACTAAACTGCTTCTCGGTAACAACCTATCTTTTCGACCATCAAGCTATTAGAAACCTTGATCCATGCATGTTAGGAATCATAAAACCTAAAACCAAGACGTGTCCGTTTTTCTAGCATCAATCTCTGCCACTACCAAGTCTGGAATTATTTTCTTCACGTTTTTAAACACTTACTGTCCATACCACAGAACTTAAAATGTTTGTATGTATTTTTAGAATACATTCTTTCTATGTTCTTTTTAAGTAATCTCTACAGATCAACAGCTGCATGCTCTACTGACTGAACCAGCCAGGAACCCCTATAAGACATTCTTTAAGCATCTTTTATACATCTATTTGTCTTCCTCTATTTGTCTATTAGATCTATTTGTCTTCCATCTATTTGTATTCCATCCACAGTGCAGCAAACATCAAGAATTTTCCTAAGAAATTCTAATTGTTATTAGTAACTTAAGATGCTCCCTTACGCTCTATAGTAAAAGAATGCAAGAAAACACTAGCTCCTCATTTATAAGCAAGCCCATTTAAGACTCTATGCATTTTTCGTACTACCACCAGGAAACTGTTCTAGTTCTAAAGGAAAAAATTTGCAAATTTGGCCATGTGTCTGAATCACCTGGAACACCCTTCTAAAATTAGATGTTGGGCCCTGTTCCAGACATTCTGACTCAGAGCTGTGTGGTATGTGTAGAGGTGGAAAACATTCAAGTAGTATATATTTTAAAACTTCCTAAAAGTCACTGTCAGTCTAAGAGTTGGATTTGTAAATTTCTACTCTAAAGTGGGGGATGCATATAATTCATATCTGCCTCACAAGGGTTGAGTAAAGTAAACCCTTATTAAATACTGAATTCCCATTAACTATGTCCTTCAGGTATATTCTTTAGCCCTCCAACCCTAACATCATATCTGCAAGTAACATCATCCATTTTCTACTTATCCACACCCAAATACAAGTTTCTAAACCCTTATAAATGTATATTTAATTGGGTTATTTTTCACTGCTCTAGAGTCTTCTCTATGTTACATGTACCCATTATATAATGAAACACAGACTAGAAATTGGCATTTTTCTATATAGTAGTTATAAGAACATGTGAATTAATGTCTTATTTAACTAAGAGGGTCTATGCATAAACTGAAGTTAGTTATCTATTTATGTATTTGGTTTTTTTGAACACTTTTTAAAAAAAGATTTTATTTATTCATTAGAGACTAAGCACACAAGCAGGGTCAGGGATGGAGAGGAGCAGGCTCCCCGCTGAGCAGGGAGCCCAATGTGGGGCTCAAACCTGGGACACCCCAGGATCACGACCCCAGCCGAAGGCAGATGCCCAACTGACTTAATCAGGCGTCCCTATTTATTTTTTAAGTAAGCTCTCTGCTCAATGTGGGGGCCTGACCTCACTACCTAGATAATCAAGATTCACATGCTCTACCAACTGAGCCAGGCATGCACCCCTAGAAACTGGAAGTTTAAATCACACTCACACCAATCTTTTCTTCTATAAGTTGCCGCGCATAGTCTATTTGCTGTGGAGTGCCACGAATTGTAAATAATTTCATATTAGGATCTGCATTAGGTGGAGGATTTCTCTGAAGTTCTATTCTTGCACCAGACTGTTGGCTTATGCTTTTTATGGTTTCACCTCCTAAAATCAAAACACAATAATTTCTCTAAAGATCCAAAGGATACAAAAGGAACTACCTAAATGAAAATGGTCACAATTAAGAGAGCCATAAAAAAGTTTTAAGCAGTATCCCATCTGCCAATATTCTTTTAGATTTTCCATTTATTCTATACTTGTAAATCAAGTTCTATAAGGCATTTCATGCTTCTCCTAAAACACATTCAAGTTTTTAAGACCTAAATTAGTATGTCTATACCCAACCATAAAATGAATTATAACAGAAACTAACTTATCAAAATATTTGGTTCAAATAAATTGCTTTTACAAGTAACATAAACCAAAACACTTACTAAAAATCCTAAATTTTAAGAAGATGTGAGTTAGGAAAAAGCAAATGACACAAATATCCAAACCACTTTTTCAGTCAAAAGTTTCTTACGCTAATAATTAAAACTGCTGGTCCCTTCTCTAGTAGCCAATGTGATTCATATCACATTTTAATTTTATATATAAAGCCCTTCCTTTATGTTTTCATTACAAATCAATGTAAGATACAGCCAAGGAAAAATCACTGCTACTGGTGTACATTAGAAATAGCGTCCAGAAAAATCAGGTCATGTGTTAAATTTTTCCTATATATCAAAACATTAAGAGTTTATAATACATTGCCTTTTCCTATTATTAATCCAGTTTTCCCAGTTGGTACAATGAAATTAAATTCCTGTAGTCCACCAGGTGGTCCCATGTTCCAGTTGCCTTGACCTCTACCTCTTCCTCGACCACCAGGTCCAGGTCCACCAGGATTACCAGCCTAGAGAAGAAAAGAAACAAAGTCAACATAGAAGCATACTCTTCTTTCCATGATAAAGTCATTCCATGTCTATCTTCCTCAACCTTCATTTTCCTAAACCAGAAGTTTAAAGAGGCTGGGAGATGATATGACTGCCAGTCAACAAGTAATACCCACCATTTTTATACTGTGATAAGCAAGACAATCCACTTACATAGCTATCTTCCTGCTCTAAGATGTCTACCTCAAAGCAACTTAAACTTCTTAGTTATTAACAAAATATCATCAGACAAATTCTTATATAAAACTAAATGGGAGGGGGGACCCTTTCAGACTCGAAGAAAAGTATTTTTAAATGAAAACAAAACAATGAAAATATTAACATCTGTCAAACCTGAACACTTCGAAGAAGGTCTGTAATAATTTCTGCAGCATGCTGACATCGGTCTGGAGGTCCTGTTATTTGTGCTATTCTATCAGGTGTTGTTCCATCATCTTCAAAACAAACAAAATGGTTTGAGTTAGCAACAATGCATGTCAAAAAAGTAACTGCTAGTAACATAGATAATGAAAAATGTACTCACCTGGCTTAAACTGAATTCGAACACCAGCATCATTTTGTATTTTTTTAATCATCTCTCCATTTCTTCCTATTACAATACCAACAGCAAATCTTGGAATGGGGACCTTATACAAAGAAAACTAAGTATTAAGGAAAGCTATTCCCTGAAAATTGATAGGGTAACAAGATTTATATTCTGTACTCTAAGGTGTAAGTTATGGGGAGGGAGGGCAGAAATCCAATGTTAAAGCAGGCTATGTAACACAGAACAGGAAAAACACATGTATTTATGAATCAGTATACAACCATCTCCAAATGGGTATTTTTACTTACATCTATCCCTTCATTTCCTCCTATTCTTGACCCATACTCATTTCGAACTTCTCTGAAACCACCTTGATCACGGATTAACTCTAACACCATTTCCTTGGCTTGCTGAAGTACAAACAAAACACAAAACAAAACACCCATTTACAAGGCAGGTCTCAAAACATTGTAATTATATTCCTATGTGTTTTGCCCATTCTGTTCCCAAATCCTTCTATATAAAATATAAACAAGTTTACCTGTACTTTGTATGGGTCTCCTGTAATCCTAAGAGGTTTGTCAGCACCAGTGTTCTGAGGTCCATCTTGAATCATAACCATTTTAACTCCAGCCCGCTCCTATTAATCACAGAAATCATATGTATTAACAGAAGGGAAATGGAAACGAACTGGCTTCAAAACAGATGAAAACTAATCACTTTACAGACTAATACCTGAAGTTGTTTAATAGTTTCTCCCCCCTTTCCAATAACTAATCCTGCCTTGCTAGCTGGAATCATGATTTCTTGAACTGCATTTCCTGGTCCATCACCATGGTGGAAGCCAGGGGCTGGTCTTCCTTTTTCAACAATCTGGTCCAATAATCGTTTTGCTGATCTGTTAACAAATTAGGAGTCAAACAATAAGTTAAGGCATACTCAAAAACTTATCCAAATACAGAAACACAAAATAATATAATCACGTACTTCCCCCATCCCAATTCAGGTTTAGGTGGCTTAAAGCTAATTTAACAATTTTAATTAAGTGAAAATGCCATCAGGGACAAAGAATGATAACACAATAAATTTTCTAGGTATACAATTTGCAGTATAGAACAGTCCTAAATGTCCAAGAAGTAGCACTCTACTTTTTTTTCCACTTTGCTTTGAAAGTCATCTGAGAATTAAGCTACTCTGCCAATAACTGAATGATGTATTTCCAATTTTAAAACACCACTTTGCTCACTCACACATTAAAAATTTATTTATCCATTCAAAAATACTTAAAAAATGTTAACCACATACCAAGTACTATACTAGATAATAGAATTACAACACTGAATGAAATGCACAAAGGTCCCTTCAGGTACAGCTTACCTTCATTAAATAACTAAAAACAGCATGTTTGGTTAAGTGCTACAAATAAAATTAAAACAGGATAAGGGAGACAGAATGTGTACTCATAAAGATATGCTATTTCATGCAAAGCAGACATAAAAGACTACTGATAAGATATCTGAACTAAAATGTAGAGGAAGAGAGGGAGTAACTATGAAAATATCAGAGGGCAAAATGTTCCAGAGAGAAGAAACAGGAATTTGCAAAGGTCTCAGAGGAGAAGCAAGCTTGGTGTGCTGAAAGAACAGAAGCTAAATGGGGCTTAAACACAGTGAGTTGGGAGAAGAGAGGTAAAAAATGAAGTGAGAAAGGTGGCAGGTAAATCAAGCCATGATAAAGACATGGTGAAGCATTAGAGGATCTGAGCAAAGTAATGACATAAACTGATTCACATTATTTTTTTTAAAGATTTTATTTATTTTTATTTGACAGGGCGAGAGACAGCGAGAGAGGGAACACAGCAGAGGGAGTGGGAAAGGGAGAAGCAGGCTTCCCGTGGAGCAGGGAGCCCAATGCAGGACCCGATCCCAGGACTCTGGGACCATTACCGGAGCCGAAGGCAGATGCCCAACGACTGAGCCACCCAGACACTTACTGATTCACATTTTAAAAAAATCATATGGCTACTATTCTACGAACAGACTACTTCTGAACAAGCTAAAAAGAATGGAAACACGTTGAAATATAGACAAGGTAATAGTATAGAAGATGGCAAGAAAAGGCTGGATTCCAAATAAATTTTGAAGAAAAATGACCAAAGTGTTGCTTATGGATAAATGAAAGACAAGAAAAAGATAAAGGTAATTTTAAAATTTTTTTAAATTTATTTTGGAGTGCTCATGTTCAGGGGTGAGGTAGGGGGAAGTGGTAAAGTTTCAGGCAGACTCTGCTGAGTGCAGAGCCCAACCTAACGACCCAGAGATCAAGGCCTGAGCTGAAACCAAGAGTCTGGTGCTTAATGTACTATACCAACCAGGTACCCAAAGAAAAAGATAAGAGTATTAAAACAGTGCTGCCATATACTGAGATGAGTAGAGGACAAAACAGACTGGGTAACGGGGTGGAAAACAATTATGAACAATTCAAAGTCTGAAATGTCTAGTAGACATTCAAGTGGAAATACTAAGTGAGCAGCTTGATAGGATTCTGTAAGTTAGAAAAAGAGAGCAAGGCTGAAAATAACAATTTAGGAGTACATAGAATTTATGATATATTAATATTAAAAGTTTAATATTACACATTAAAGTTTGTGAAAGAATAAATGAAGTCATCTGAGGAGTACACGTAGACAGACTGTAGGAGGACTGAATTTTGCGGCACTTTCATACTGAAAGGCCAGGAAGATAAAGCTGGACGACCAAGAATGACTGAGAAAGCAGCTAGGGAGGGACTATCTCTAGGAAAGTGGTTCCCTGTGTCAAACAACATTGATGGGTGGAAAGATGGAGAGGCCGTATGTGATCTTGAAAAGAGCAACTTCAATGGAGCCATGGGAGTAAAAGTCTGATTCAAAGAAGTTCAAGACAAAATGAAAACAGATGCAAACGACATGGTGAAGAGAACTACTCCTTTTAAGGAGTTTTATTTATTGTGTAAGGAGGCAGAGAAGTAGAAATGTGAGGTTCAAGGTTTTGTTAAGATAGAGGGATTTTTCAGCATCTTTATATCTTGTTAGAAATTAGCTAGAAAATGGGAAAACTAATAGTGCAGGATAAAATCAGTTAAATTCAGGGGCAATGTCCTTCAGTAGGAAAGAGGGGCTGGCCTCAGGTATATGATTTCATACTTACTGGACAGATTCAGGTGTTCCAGTTAGCATACAAGACCTTTCTGGAAGGCCACCACTGTCTACAATTAAATAAAAAACACAAAAATATTTTAGGCCAAAAAAGATTACAATAGCACTTTCGATAGTTACTTAATATGCTAATTTTCTAGTCACTTTGAAAATAGCTAGAGAATAACATTACCAGGAGCTATCTGTATTTTGCATCCAGATTCTTGTTGTATGCGTGAAATCTGTTCACCACCTCTGCCAATTACTAGTAAAGAAAAAAGAAAAAAAATTATTTGCTAAGACTGTAAAGTATGTTTTGATTGTTTTCAAAGCTTTAAAAATTAGGCTACTTACTAAATCCAACCATTCCATCTGGAACTTTGTATTCTTCTGTCATTACAGACCTGCTAACAAAAAACAAAAACTAACATTTTCCTTCAAAGAAAGAGAAGTGATTACATTCAAAAGATAATCCAATAAAAATGGAAGTCTAATGGCTTAAACTAGGCTTTCAGGCATATATTCAGAGTCAAAATGCAGCTTGAGTAGTTCAAGTCAGAATCTTAATGGGACACACACCAATTGAGGAGGGTATGGTAGATAAATAGTCTGAAAGCATTAACTGCAAAGGAGCTGGGGTGGAGGTTCAGGGAATGTTTTCTTAACAATTATTTTCATTCGCTTTAGCTCTTCAAATATGTGGCTAATTCTACCTTCCTTCCAAATTACAAATGTATCTCACTCAAAAGGAAAAATGATCATTCTGTTCTCAACTAAAATGGACAGAAATGAATAAACAAAAAACAATATACAGGCACATATTCACTATATACTAATTTGTGTTTTCACAGACATTTCAACTAAAACTTGCAAAGTACTCTTCGAAAAGCCTTTCACTATACCTTTGCTGCTGATGCATCGGTGGTAACTGTGTTCCAAAAGCTACCAAAAAATCAAATAAAATGAAAACTTTAAATTTAAGTTCACACATATTTAACAATACAATTATATCAAGCAATACTAAAATCTTTCCCATACACACAGAGAACACCGCCTTTGAGAATGAAGTTTTAGGCAGAATACTTAAATCAACATTGACAGTGGGCAATAAAGTCAGTGAAACAGCAGGTATCATTAGCAATGGCATAGAAAGAAACTGTTCTTTCTCAAGGGGCACAAGCTTAGGTTAAAAAATGGGAGTTATCGAATTGAATAAAATCGTAAGAATATATGTCTAGCCATAATTCAAGTTAGAGATTATGACAAAGACATTCATTCTAAAGTATTCTGGCCATCAACTAACTCCGAAGACACCCAACAAAAACTAGGAACAAAACTCTGATATTAAAATTCAGTTACTTTAGCTTTTAACCCAATTTAAAATACTTACAGTCATTCTGAGGAGCAACTTTCTTAGCATCTGGTTGATCTGCAAAATTAAGAACCTTTTAACTTTTTGCCAGTTAAGTACAAATACAAGACTTAGCTAACCCGTGCCCAAGCAAGAATATCAATGTAAACACTTATTGAAACAGCTGTAGGTAATTGTTGATCATTTGAACCAAAAGTGACAAAACTTATCCCAAACTCTTAGTAATCAAAAGAAACATTACATTTCTTTCATTCTTTTCATGTTTAAAAGATGCACAGACATTTAAAAAAATTCTTTTTGATTTTATCAAATCACTGACCTTAATGTATGTTAAGCACTTTAGAATGATACAAGACAAAGTATTTAGGTCCATTACTAGCAAAATATCACATGCTAAAGGCTAATGATGCTTCCCACTGTAGGAACTGAAGACTGGAAGAAAAACAGAACCTATCAAAATGTGAAAATTTGACATATCAAAGTTGAGTGTATCTGACAGTGACCACAAGGCTATGCAAAATAATAAAAAAATCACATTACAAGGCAATCTCAATCTAAACTATTCTACTGTTCCTAACCAAACATTTCACGGCATACGCTTCAGCAGAAAAACTCAAAGCAACTACATGACTACCTTCATCTACATCCTTTACACAGATGAATACAATGTATACCTTAGAATAGACAACCTACATCTGAAAGTACTACATTTTCCTCCCCCCTTCAAACTTAAATGATTAAACATCAGAATGTTGTGCAGCAAAAATTCAGACACATAATCCAAGAATTATTTGTGTCCATTTAAGAATCCACTGGTTTATTTCACGGTTACATACTAAACACAGGTAATAAATAAAAATTCCTGCCTTTAAAAGGAGAGGGCATTCCCTCCCAGTGTGTTGTACTGCTCGGACTTGTCCAAGAGCCATCTACACATAAAATAAAAAGAATACATTACATACAACATCTGAAGCATCATTAGCTCATTTTTTTGTATATTAAAACCTCACTATAAATGTGAAAGACACTTAAATAAAAGGAAACCAAGTACACCTGGTCAAAAGCTACAAATACATTCTACAGGCTCATTCAGAATCCTCCTTAAAAAAAAAATTAAGTAAATAAAAGGGCAAAAAGAAAATGTATCAAAATTCATACATCAAATCTAAAACAAAAAATACTTGCAGACTTCTAAGTTCAGAAGCTTCAACAATTACGTTTTTTTTAAAAAATGCAAAGCACTGTAAATCTGTTTTAAGCCACATTTTGAGATAAACCTGAAACACAAAACAAGGTACTAAAACAAAAAAAAGTAACATAAAAAAAGGTATAACCTGCAACACACTACAGTAGCAAGCTATAGCAACATCAACCTTTAAAGTGAAATCTGAAATAGCAAAACAATAAAAACATAGCATATAAAGATTAATTCACATATGATGAGAAGAACCAGTGAAATGTCTTCTAAAAATTTTATATTTTTGTTCTTTTCAGTATATTAACAAGATGTCTGTGCAAACTGTCAATCTGGCACAATCCTAAAAGAGAAAATGTTGTTTTCTACTTAGACAGAACTGGCTGATTGACTCAAAATTTTACCTACCTTGTCTAAGGTCTCCCCCACCCTTTTCTCCTGAGGCCAACATAAACCTTACAATTTTAAGAACATTATAAAAGCAATGTTTCAGTAAAAAAAATTTGAAAAATATTGAAAATCACCTTCAACTAACCTGTGTCTGAAACAATTAAAATACTTATGACTATAACTTACCTCCATCTTCCAAAGGTCTTTTTTGTCCCCCATAACCATAGTCATTTGAATTCAGTGATGTACCAGCATCACCTCCAATTTTTGCTGCAATCTTAAAAAACAAAAGCACATCATCATTAAGGATAACATCATAACTACTATACACTACTTAGTGCTATATTTTCTCATATAATATATGTATATACATATATACACACCAAATATCTAATACATAGAAAATTAATATGAAAGAAAAACAAAAATTACAGAGCCATGTATTACTATCATTAATACCATTAATAACTTCAAGGAGTTAAAAAATTATCAACATCTGGAATTAAGCTTCTGATAAATTTCTGTAAGAACAAACAAAGAAATAATCAATCAGGAATCTTCAGAATTAAATGACCACGTAAATAGCTTTGGGAAAAATGTGGTTCTAATTCTATCTTCTCCATGGCTCTCTCCCATGACACTTCAAAAATGTGCTGTAGGCACAGAGAATGTGAACACCTTATGGGATTCCAAGGCAGTGTTGTCTAATAAGGTAGATGCTAGCCATACATGGTTATTTATTAAGTACTTCTGGCTAGCCCGAATTAAATAATAAGTACACAAATGGATACTGAAAACTTAAAGAGTGGAAAGCATCTCAGTTTTTTTAAAAAATTGTACACATGTAACGTTTTGGGTATGTTGCATTAAATAAAATATGTGACTTGCATTATATTTCTATCAGACAATCTTATTCTATGGAAACATGGGGGTGGGGGAAGCCTGGAAAGCTGTATCTCAAAGAAAAGTCTCAGCTACAAAAAATAAATCATTTCATTCCTAAAGACTTTTTTAGAGTGGGGCTTACACTTACCTAAACATATTAAAAAAACAGCAGCCTCAACTCATAGACAGGACACAATCAGTAAAAGAAAATGTTTTTTCATATATTTCAATATATTTAGTATATTGAGTAAGTACAATACACTGAATATATTGAATAAACTCAATATACTGAATATATTGAACAAATTCAATATATTCAATATATTTCATGTATTTCTTTATGAGTATTTACTTCATTTTTTATGAAATGAGATATGGAACTAAGACTGCTGAGTGCCAGCAATAGGCAAAATTCCATACTGTATGTTTTATACTAATTTTGTCACTGAATCATCACAACGACCCTAAGAGATGAGAATACTTAGTGAGATAGTGATCCATTTTACAGGCGAAAAAAATCTCAAGCGAACTTAACTCGGGTTATATGGTAAGTCAACGGAGGAGATGTTCCAATTTCTATATAGCTCCACGCTAATTACTAGAAGGGGGTAAGCACCAAATGTGAGTGATATGCTCATTAGAGCTTCATTACATTATTCTGCTAATTCTGAGTATGTCTGAAATTTTCCATGATAAAAAATTACTTAGAAAATTCAAACATCTGGTGTCTAGATTTTCCCCAAAGAATCCTGATGTGAACTAAGCCAACTGCTTCATGCTTCATTATAATTAGAAAACTGGAAAGGATTAAGTATACTCAAAGACTTGAGTCTTAAAATCCACTTACGTATCACTTAAAATTGAATATATATTCAATTCCCAACTGTATTTCCTAGGGTTTCTAATTTCCCTTTTTCTCCCAAAGCACAACAGGATTAAATGTTAAAAATGCTTGATTTAAAAAAGGCTTTGGGGGGGGGGGCACCTGGTTGTCTCAGTCAGAAGAATCTGGGACTCCTGAACTCAGGGTCCACGTTGGGTGTAGAGATTACTTAAAACAAACAAACAAACAAACAAACAAAAAACAAAAAAAGGCTTTGGTCAATCTAACCTTCCTTAATCATCCTTTCACTTACTCAAAAACCTGTTCCATGTCTTTGGGCAGCTATAAAAATCTTATTTCTTTTCTGAAAGGTTTCTTCATCAAACCTGAAAACAACTGCTTTTCCACCAAGTTTTAAAAGGCTTAATTAACATTTGAATTGTTCCTTATTACTTAAATACACTGCCTGGTACTGATTTTAGAAGAACTATTTCAGGCCAGACAAGACAATAACTACTGATGATCTTAAGCCGTGAGTACCTTCTGCAGTTAGCTTTTGTAAATGCTGCATGAGTTTGCAGAACACCACTCCTTGAACGCCAAGGAAATTCTGCACAGAGAAAGGATACTTATTTATACCTCCCTATTATTCATTATTCACTGAACAGTTCTAAAACTATCCAAAGGAAAATGAAAGGTTGATACTTAGTTCACTCAAGAGAAGTAGTAACACCATCTTAAACATTCAGAAACAGTACAAAGACATTAGAAAAGAACTACTCAGTAAGAATACTGACAACCATTTTTAACACTGTCCCCTCCTACAACACAGAAATTTATCATAATCAAACTTTGCTATCCTGTTACCAAATGTAGAAACAAACCTCCCCCCCCCAAGCCTACTCAAGTGCTAGTTTTCAACAGAAATTAACGTTAACTGAAAAACAACAATTCTATTTTATAAAATTTTCATTGCATTCAAACAACAATTGCAGCTTGCATCACTTTTACAATCAAGGAAGAGATTCCAAGAATAACGGAGTACTTAAAGACTAATAGTTGTTTAGAAGCTAAAGAATCAAGGCTTATACTCTTGCTTTAATGCGTGTTCTACCAACGATGGAGTCCCACTCTGATTCACTTCTATCTTCTCAATGTCAAGGAGAAAAAAGGTAGAGAGATACATTTTGATCTTTCAACATTTCAGAGACAAACCTGCCTTAGTGTGATCACCAAACTCCTAACCAAAGAATCCCAACCCACCCTTTCGAGTTACAGCTTGAAATACACAAATAGAAATCTCTCCAGTGTACCCGCTGGAAACCCTAAACTAGAGAAGCAATCTGGTGCCCCTGTGCTGAATTAGCTCAGAGAGTATTTAAAAATCTGGAAATTACACATTAAAAAATAAGCCATTGGAATTCTCTGGAAAAATGATTGAGCAATTTGGTCTAAATTACCAGATGGCAAAATGAGCTAGGCAGTAACCACTTGTCCTGCATTAACAAAGAACCGTCCAGTTAAAAAAAGCCAAGAGCATCCCCGTTAGTACACAGCTCTGAGGGCAAGAAGCTGTTCTTACACCTCTTCCTTCCAAGAACACAGCATAATACGCTGGACAAAGAAAAGAAACTTAAGGTTAGATGAAGATTTTGGAAATATAATCCAGCATACTTTTAACACAGGAAAAAGTAGTTCAGATATTAACCTAACTTGTTTCTTCAGTCCAAGTACTCCTCCCTGTATTCCATTTATATATCAGACAAGCAGCTATAACTGACATTATAGAGGCATCTTCAAAAGTAATCAGAAGGGGAAATTCAAATCAAAAGCTAAATTTAGGAATCTCAGGCTTAAGATCAATTCTGTAAAGAAACAATCAAATTATTACAGCAAGACATCTATAAAGAATCATATCATTACAACAAGAGCATTGAGGCAGCTGACCTATTGGCATAAAAAGAGTACAGGAAATCCACAGTTTGAAGGCAATTTCTATATTTAAAAAAGCCATCTAACATAATCAGGAAATTACAGCTTAGCCAAATAATTAAGTCCAATTTTTAATTAAAGCATGGCAACCTGAGGCCTTTCAGAAGTTGTATTCATCTGTACTCACCTCAATTTCCACCCTCTTCCCCAACCAACATTATCCTCCAGTGACTTCATTCCTGGGTTCCTGTCATTCCAAAACCCTCATACCTTTGCACATGCTGCTTCTTTTTTCCACTGATCAAACTTTCACTCATTCTTTAATGCCTTGCTTAAAATATCAGTCCTTTGGCAGTTAGGCACCCCACTCTTTGGTGTTGTGTACAGTGCCTGACTCACAGCAGGAACTCTATAAATGTTTACAAAACAAGTGGATAAATTAACGGTGCCCATTTTTGTCTACTCCTCTCTGAATGCATTAATCAGATACTACTATTCATTTGCATTTGGTTCCTTGATTGTATCATCACTTCCTAGAAGGCAGAAATACAATTCACACAGTAAAAAAATCTCTAGTATCTAAGTTCAGTGTGTAGCACAAATTAATTCAATACACTGGTCAAATTAAGTAATGCAGGTGAGTCCTTCAACCAATCTAATAATAATCCTCTAACAGTTTATGTCATTATATAAATGTTTCAGTCGCTATTACAAAAACGTTCAGATGAACGAAAATTCAGGTGAAAAATTACACAATTAGTATTAATGGTGACTTTTGACTATTTCTGATCATACACAACTACAGGTAAGTTTAATTATATGTTCACATTATAAAAATAAGAGCCACTTGTTACATTATTACAGACTTTACGCAGGTTGACTCAAATGATGCTTTGATGCAACTGGAGAGTGAAAAAGGTTAACAAAGTTAACTAACGCAAACAAAACACACCACAAAATTAGTTTCTGATTCCCGTTCGCTTAACGCTGTAATCTAAAAATGTCGTAACTAGAATAAAATTATTTTGCTTACATACAACATCACACACTTTAAGTTATAGTTATGTTAAGGGACCATCTAATAAAGTTCCAATTAAGAAGCCTTTAAATTTCCTGGAGTAATTTTATTTTCCCCGTTTGGGAAAGAACTGCCTTCAGGGCAAATGTACGCACCTACGTAATACAAAGAGGTCTGGTCAGTTTACGACTCTGAACAGAGAGGCAGATTCAAACTGAAACTCGGATATAATAGGCCTGAAGCCATTTTGAGAAATAAGAGGAAAGGGCTGGTAGAACCCACTGACACATAAATCCTGCTCTGAGGAAGGATTCTAACACGGGATACTAGTGCTCTCTTCCTTGTAGATATGAAAGTGAATGATACAGGAAGATTAATTTTGAGACAGCCCGAATGAGCTGGAAGCTATAAAGACTGCTGTACTGACATATCCCTCCCTTATCACGGTTCCTGAGGACAGACCCTAGTCCTCTCCCAAACTCATTACCAGAACCTTCCATACTATTGTGTAAAAACTACGCGCGCTTTATCCCACGGAAAACGTTCAATCTGAAAAAAAGGAAATGCCACGCTAACTCTTCAGTGAAAGCAGCGCGACTGCCGCAGAAGCGAAAGACCTAAAGCCATCTATGCGTAACACGCGTTGGGTTCTAAATGGCTTAGACGCCAAGATACACAAAACCGAGCTCCGGCCTCCGAATTGTATTACCAAGGTGGGGAACCATAAATCTCCTCACATTTCAGAGCCCGGAAGGGCACTTCTTTCCTCTTCCTCATGCGCGAAGAAGTAGCGGCCTACTCAGCCAGCGGCCAATTACCGTGAGCGTTCGGGATCCCGCCGCGCGGTCCAGACTTACCTGCCGTGCTCTCTGCAGCGCATCTTTGAAAGCATCGTTAACTCCCCCACCACCGCCGCCGCCGCCTCCACCACCAGCTGAGCCAGAAGAAGGTGGAGGCACTGTTGAGTAGTCTGCCATGCCTACGTTACAGTGGCCGCTGCCGCTTCTTCGCAGACACCTTCCCTCAGCCAACTGCTAAGAAAGAAAGAAAATGGCGGCCGTCGAGCCTGTATCACATTCTTGTGCGACCATCGTGCCGTAAAGGGGCGGAGACTGAAAGGAGAAAATCTCGCGATGTTTTGAGGCAACGAACCGGTGTGGGGGTGGGGCTGAAAAAAACAAGGAGAGGCCGAAGGATGTCGCGAGACTTGTGTTTAAGATCTCGCGAGAGTGGATTTTATTTTGGCGCCTCCTCTGCGCGCATTCTCTTGTTGAGATTGTGTTGCTTCTACTTCCGGGGTGGTGGGTGCGACTGGCGCGGCGACCCCGGTTGGCTTGCATTTTTGAAGACCTCAAGAAAGAGTAGTTGGTTTTTATTGGTTGCAGACTCGGGGAGGGACTGTGGGTGAATTTCGCGCGTAGGGTCATTTTCTGTATCCAAGGGAAAGAGGGTAACGTCGACAGGCGTAAGGACGACGCTACAGTATCTCGAGAGCGCCGCAACCAGGAGTGTGCCTGGGAGAAGGGCGCCCGGGACGCCACGCGGAGATGTTTCTGAAAACGTCCTCCCGGCCCGGCGGGATCTCGTCCTGATTCTCAGGGTAGTAAAGTGTCCCTGTATTTTACGTATAGATTGGCAGATGTGTTTTATCACAAGTGGGGATGAATTCAGGCTTGAGGCCTCTTAGTTCTCTAGCTGGTTTCGGTATTTTTGTGTAATGTGAATGAGGCTGTGAAATTGTGACTGCCCTTTTCGTTGTAAAAACGTGATTGTTCCTAAAATTCTGTTGTAACTACAGTTAGTAACCTAGTATGTGTCCAGGGCCCGTTTTATTGAGGTCATCTTACAGTTCACAGAAACATCATTTCTTGACCAAAATTGACTTTGTGGCTTCCGGAAGTTCCTGTAGTTTCTTTAAGAACCCAAATGTAACGTGATGTTCTGAATTGTCATCCCAGGGCTGGATAACTTAAGTGTGTGTATTTTATGTCATCTACTTCAGTTATCAAGTAATTTTAGACCTTCCCAAGCATTTGGTGGCACATAATTTACTCCAGTACTAGTATTGACTTCAGAGTCATTTGGATGCTTTACGAATCTTATTTAGGAGTCGATCAAAGTTCCCTTGTTTTTAGATAACAAAGACCGAGGTAAAATGAACTTTACCAATTTTGGCATTTTATGTTTTGTGAGTTAGGTCTAAAAAAGTACCTTTCCCATTGCTAGTCATAAGAGTAATTGGAAGAAATGTGTGTTGTGATCTTCCTGGTAATTGCAGTTAATGTGTGCTCTTGTTCAAGGGCCCAAGTAAGATAACTGGACATACATGCATGTAGCTGCAAGTGGGCGGACATTTTCCTCCAATGAAGCTTTTCCTACTGTCTTAACCATTTATAGCTCTGATTTTCTTCAGTGTTCGTACCTATCCCTTTAGGTTTGGAGGGGTGAGGATTTGTATTTGGAAAAGCAGCAAATGTATTGGACTACAGATTTAAGTGTAACTGGGGGGAAAAAAGACTAAAAGCATCTTGGGTGGTGTTACTAAACAATTTTTTGTTATGTTTTGAGAAAGTGTGTCTAACAAGTGACATTAATCAACTGATTTTTTTCATATTTTATGTATTAGGCATATACCAATCAGTTCTTCTGATCAACATAATGTTAACCATAGAGTGATATGATTCACCTGCAAACAAACTTTATTTCAGACAATTTTAGTTGTCTCTAAATGTGCAAAGTAAAGCCTTTCATCTGTATTTTATTTGTAGACTCTCCTGGAACCAGGGTGGGGAGTTGGAATCAGTTAGATCAGGATTTCTTAACTTCAACACTGTTGACAGTGTTTAACCAGATAATTATGTTTGGAAATACCACTGTGTACTGAAATATGTTTAGCACCATTCTTAGCCTCTACCCATAGATCCTAGTAACATAACACTGCCCCCCACACACACACACACTCAGTTGTGGCAGTTAAAAACATCTCCAGACATTGCTGATGTTCCCTGGTATGCAAAATCACCCTACACTGAGAAACAGTGGTCAGCCTTAATTTCTGCCCCTGCCTCTCCATTGGGAAAACCTATTTACCATACTTCTGTGGTACATTCCAAATTCTATTAATTTCCATTTCCACTACTCCCAAGTTACCATCACTTAGTCCTGGACTGTAATAGTATTCTACTTGGTTTTTCTGCTCCCACCCTTAAATGTCTATAATTAGCTTTCTTAAATTGTGAAATTATAAAAATATGTAATATACGTGTAAGTTCTCAAAAGTAACAAGGATCCATTACCAATACTTTTGAAGTTCAAGCCTCTACCCGATTATATTTCAATTGTTTCTTCACATAGCAGCTTGAATGATTTCTTTCTTTAAAACAGATCATCTCACTTTTCTCTTTCTATTAAACTTTTTAAAAGATTTATTTTGGAAAGAGTATGTATCGTGGGGGTGGGCATAAGGGCAGAAGGAGAAGGAGAGAAGACTCCCCACTGAGTAGGGAGCCTGATAGGGCTCCATCTCACAACCCTGAAATCATGACCTGAGCTGAAGCAAAGTTGAACACTTAACTGATTGAACCACTGAGGTGCCCCAAGTACTTTAAAATCCTATCTCCTGGAGTGGTGTAAGGGCTCCATATGACCAGGCCACTGTCTCTAAACACTCCTCACTTTAATTCTTCTTCACTAACCGTGCTGTCCAAGATACTTCCTGCCTTTGGGATTTTATGTTTGCTTTTTCTTCTGCCTGGCCTGGATGCTTTTATAGACTTTAACGTGGATGGTTGGTTTGTCCTCATCATTCAAGGCTCAGTTCAGATGTCACCTCCTTAGGCCATCTCTGACCTCTAGCTGTGCCATTCTGCAATCACTATCTCATTACCATTTTATAGCATTTATCTGAAATTATGTTCTGTGTGTTTACTTTTTTATTGTTTCTTTTCCTTTAGAATGTACCTGGAGAACAAGGACTATCTATTTACCATTGACCAGTTCCTAATGCATAGTCAACATTCTAGACTTTTGTTGAAAGTGCATACTGAAAAAAATCTGCCTCTTCATTTTAGTTGTGTGTGGCCTTGGGCAAGTAACTTTGTCTCTATGTCTCAGATTTCTATTGATGATCATAACTTCCTTTACTGTCCTCAAATGAGATATCCGTGAGTTCTTCAGAAAACAAAGTGCTATGTAAATGGAAACTAGTAATAAACTTGTAATTTGGCTTCTGGCATTTTAGAATCAAGAAAGTATAATCTGTGTACATTTTTTGGATTGCAGTTATGTTCAAATCTTAGTTTTGGTAAAACCCAGGAACGTGCAAGAGCAGCTGAATTGTGGGAAAACCAACCAGTGAATTTTGATTAGGCTATGTGAGTTCTCAATCTCAGAGCCATTTGTACTTTTCTCTTTACTTTTAAAATTGATGAGATCAGGCTTTTCTTGACTAAATTTATTCCCTTTTACAATGTAAATTTCTTAAAAGTGGATGTATCATAGCTAATAATTAAAATTGGCTTATTATGCTTTGATATTGGCTAAATATTTGGCTGAATCATATTTTATAGTCAGACTCTTACCACAGAAATGGTATTTCATATTTTATCCTTAGGATGAAGCAAAAGTTGGTGTTTTGAACGCTACTGTAGGGAGCATTTAGATATACCAGATAACAGAGTGAGAAGATAAGCAAATGCAATTAAAGTTGAGCTATTAAATGCAGTGGCAAGTTTCTTATTTTACCTTCTGACTTACTGGTTACCAAATGACTCCATGATTTTTTTCTTAGCACAGTTTTCACTTTTGGATTTGTTAAATTTGTGAAATATTAACAGATTCTTATTTTTAGCTTTTGGAGAAAAGTCCATTATGGCTTTTTAACAGGCATTTTTTTTTTTTTTTAAGATTTATTTATTTTAGAGAGGGAGAGAGTCCCAACAGACTTGCTGCTGAGCACAGAGCCTAACAAGGGACTCCCATCTCACAACTCTGAGATCATGACCTGAGCTGAAACCAGGAGTGGGATGCATAACTGACTGTGCCATCCACGTGCCCCTTAACAGGCATCTTAGAGTGACAAAATTGTACAGGCTTCCTGCCTCAGCTTTCTATGGATCACCTACCTTCCAACAGCTCTTAGCCAGAAGGATCTGAAAACTACATGCTATATACTGTGTGTCATTTAAACCAGGCCAGTATTTCCTTAGTACGTAGTTACAACAGATTCAGGTTAGATGTGAGGAGGGAAGTGGCCACTTCAAATTAAAGTAAATAGTTCAGGATGTCGTTAGGGTGTTTGATCATTAGGTTGGTTTTTGGTTTAATGACTTTTATATCCCTTTTGACTGAGTTTTTAGAATTTTATTTCAGACTGAGGTGTGAATGGAAGCAGGATATATTAGCATTTTATTTTTTTTAAGATTTGATTTTTTGTGAGAAAAATAAATTTATTTATTTTAAGAGAGAGCATGTGAGCACATGAGTTGGGGGGAGGAACAGAGGGAGAAGGGGACTCTCCGCCTAGCAGGGAGCCTGATTTAGAACTTGATCCTAGGACTCTGGTATCATGGTCTGAGCTGAAGGCAGACACTTAACCAACTGAGCCACCCAGGCACCCATATATTAGCATTTTAGAGAACAGAGTTGTTAATACAAATTAACTTTGGAACATTTTGGAAAACAACAATTTGACCCGTGTATGAAACTGGAGGTAGCCCCAGATAGTGGAAAGGACTCCAGGCTAAGTCCAAGAGGCTCTGTGTTAAAGTATGACCCATGTGCCCTTTGGTAAGTCACACAACTTCCTTTTACCAGTGTACCTAAAAGAGAGGGCAATTTAATCTGTTTCTGAAAAGTAGCCAACAGTAAAGGATAATAAAAGGTCTTATGTTTTTACACTGTGACTTCTGTTTTCCCTTTCAGAAGTTAGTAATACTATCATCTCATGCTCAGTTATTAGAGATTTCTTCTCTGATTTGGGTGCCAGATTTGATAGTGTGTCCTGATTGAAGGGCTGTAAGTAGACTGAAGAATACTAGGATATTGTTTAAGATCATTGATTTGCCCTAAATCTAGACTTCTATTATCCTCGTCATTCTCACCCATAACTGCAGAGCTCCCTTTTTATCAGGTACACTTCCCACCTCTTCCATTTTACTATTGCCTGGTAATTTCCATTTTAACAGAAAGCCTGTCGAGAACTCTAAAAATTCAGGGATTCTTAGTTGTTGTCATGTACTTCGTCATGACAATAATAGCATAGTATCACTTATTGTTTGTTTGGAATTCCCACTAGATTGTAATGTCCATGACAGTAAAGGTTATGTCTTTCTGTGTCTTTACTGCATAGCACACTCATAGCAATAGCTAATAATGGCTAGTGCGATATACTGGTTACTGATCTAAATGCTTTGTCTGTATTTAATTCATTTATGCTTACAGTGGCTCTATGAGGTGCTTATTAAAATCTCTTGCTGGGGTACAGGTAAGTTAACTAACTTGCCCAGGGTCACTTAGTAGTAGTAAGTGTTAGTGATTTGAACCCAGGCGACCTGTGTTGAAAGAATTGAAGAATCTATAAAAAATCAAGTAATGAAATGGATCTCTGTAGTTTCCTATGGTGTGGTTCACAACTTAGTATTTCTTACTTGGATTTTAAAAATACATGCATTTGTTTTTATTGAGATGTATGCCAAAGTTCTTCATGAGAACCAGGTCTTAATGTAAGGTAATAAAAATATTACGTACAAAATTAAAGAACCCATGTGTTATATAAAAGGATAAAGCCTTGTTTTTCTGTGTTAATTGTATTGGATGAATCAGTAATATGCTTTACTAAAATTAATGTATATATAGTGCTTAGAGTGTATGTGTATACATACATATATATTTGGTATGATTAATACTATTTTTCAGATACATTGTTTAGGGGGTTTATGTGTTTGTAATCCACATCACAAACTAGATTGTAAGCCCCTTCAAGAAAAGAATAGGATTGTTTAATTTAAATTTTCCCTCTGTATTACTATAGAGTGTCTACGATAGTGTTTGTACTGTTTGCATATTGGATTCCTCTATAAAATAGCCCACCTCCAAAAACATATCAAAAGTTTTAAAATCAGACTTTTGGGGCTCCTGGGTGGCTAAGTTGTTAAGCATCTGCCTTCAGCTCAGGTCAGGATCCCAGGGATCTGGAATCAAGTCCCGCATCGGGCTTCCTGTTCTGGGAAGCCTGCTTCTCCCACTCGCACTCCCCCTGTTTGTGCTCCCTCTCTCTCTGTGTCTCTGTCTGTCAAATAAATAAATAAAATCTTTAAAAAAAAAAAATCAGACTCTTCAGAAAATTAAGAGTAGAATTCTGTGTAATTTAATTTTTTAGAACAATTAATGTTGAGACAAAGGCTCTTCCTGAAAATGAGATAAATTTTCTTTGCCCTTCAGTGAAGGCAGAAAGCATATATGGGGGAAAAGAGGGGCTTGCTAAGGTTCCTTCCCAACTTTACATGGTTCTTCAACTTTAATGAAAGAAGGACCATCCTTACTGTATCGTACACAGTGCCTCTTTGAGTATATGAATCGTGTTTAGCTAGTTGCACACATCTGTTGGCAGCCTGTGTGTAAGCAGGATCTGTCCTTTGACCAGGATCATGGGAGATACAGCACAGCATCATAAAATATATAGGAAATTGAATCAATATTTAATGAAAAAAATTCAGAGCTACCTGCCCTTACCGATATACCATAATGCTCCCTTACTATAGGGATAATGGTAGGTTGAAAATTTGGTACTCCTGACAGTTTCTGTCTCAAAAAATTGGCTTTACCACCCAGTTCCTGAGTGCTTTTAGTTAATTATAGCATACATCCAAATAACTTAGAATAAAGCTGGTATATAATGCTGCAGAATATAATATATAATAAAACTACAGAGTGTATATAATATATATGGTTTCATAATTTTTTTGACCTGTGAAAGTATTTAAAAATTTTAATTTCGGGGCGCCGGGGTGGCTCAGTGGGTTAAAGCCTCTGCCTTTGGCTCAGGTCCTGATCTCAGGGTCCTGGGATCGAGCCCCAAGTCGAGCTCTCTGCTCAGCGGGGAGCCTGCTTCCTCCTCTCCCTCTCTGCCTGCCTCTCTGCCTACTTGTGATCTCTCTCTCTCTGTCAAATAAATAAAATCTTTAAAAAATTTTTTTAATTCCACTGTAGTTAACAGTGTTACATAAGTTTTGTTAGTTTACTTTGAATTAGTCCTGTACTTATTCCTTAGAAGTATTTCCAGATCTGTGTCTGCAGCTATCTCCAAGAGATTTTGTGTGTTGCTTCAAAACCAAAATGTCTAAAATAAATTGATATATTTACTGTTCTTATTCTCCATTTATTTTGTGGTCAAAACATGTTTATTTTTTCTCTCCCTAATTGAATCACATATTTATACATCAGTTCCTTTCACATCTGTTACATTTATCCTATTCATTAAAATTTTAGCCAAATAAAGATCAAAATTAAAAATCATCTTTTTTCATGAACTTTAACCTGACTAACCAATTCCGTTGATCTTTTACTTAATTCAGTATATTGATTACAGGGAGCTTTTTTAAAATGTTAAAGCTGAGCCCTGACCCCCACTCCCAGAATCTTGATTTCATTGGTCTATATCTGTATGTGTAACAACTTCCTAAGCTGATCCTTAAAGTGTAGCCCACACTTGAGAACCACTAAAATAAAATTGCTCCATTAGACTTTTGCTAATTTTTGATGCCTTATAGTTTGTTCTCTAGTGATTATGGGCATATAGTCTAGAGAATTCAAGGTCTAGAAGCATTTTGTTTTTGAACCCCATCAAGTTTTTGTTGATCTAGGCTAGGACAGTGTTCCTTAATCAAGAGTATGTTTGAGGAAAAACCCTGCATTATCTAGGGTGTTTTTTAAAAATGTGGATACTTGGGCCCCACCTGGACCTAATGTAACTTGTTTTAGGAAATTTACATCTCTTATTTAAAAAAAAATAGGCATCGTAGTTGATTCTTATGCTTATCAGTCTGAAAACTCTCTTATGCAAAAAGTTTAATAATTACAGAATTTAGCTTAATTATATTTTGTTTCCCCAGTTAGACTAGTACATGTTCTGAACACAGATATCTTGTTCTCTCCCCTTTTCTCTTGTATAAAGGAGAGCAGGTTGAGGACTGGATCTTACTCTGGTTTGCCAATATATCTTGGTGCTTTTATGTTGATAAAGTCTTTTTTTTTTTTTTAAGATCTCATTTATTTGACAGGGAGGAGAGCAAGAACAAGCAGGGGGAGGAGCAAAAGAAGAGGGAGAAGCAGGTTCCCCATTGAGCAGGGAGCCTGACATGGGGTTCAATCCCAGGACCCTAGGATCACGACCTGAGCCAAAGGCAGATGCCGAACTGACTGAGCCACCCAGGTGCTCCTGTGTTGGTAAAATTTTAGTATCAAATTGAATTGTTTGTTATCATAGTTACCACTTGCCTGCAAAGCTAGAGTTCAAATTGCTAAATCCGTGGTTATAAATATTGGGGGCTTTTGAGGCTATCTAGCATGGAAAAGAAGATTCACTCAACTTCTTAGGATAGCAGACTTGGAAAGACCTTGAAGATCATCTAATCTGTTTCTCTCATTTTATGGTGGAGGAAATTGCGACCTGGATTGCTTGAAAGCCATGCACAAAGTGACAAGATTAATTGCTGTGTCAACATTAGACTCCTAATCCAGTGCTCTTTATTTCGTCAAAGAACTCTGAAGCAGCAGTGATTCAGTTAAATTTCAGTTGGAGGTTTTCTGCTTCTTAGGTACAAGGGGAAGACGAATCTTTGCAGAACCAAAAACATCTTGATTTTTATAATCAGGACGTCTACCTTTACAACATTTATATTTCGAAATAGATTATTGAAAGAGGATCTTTGCCAGTGAAATCCTTAACTGAAGATGGGTGGGTATGAGATGTAAAGCCCACTTGGCATACGGTTTTGTTGTTGTTTTTTAGTGGAACTTTGCTTCTCTGTCCTGACATTTTCATGTCTCTATTTATAGCAGTGATCTCTTTGGAATTTGCCTTCTGATTCTGTTTGTTCTTTTATGTTGCTTCATATTAAGTGATATTCTCACTTCACTTTTGTTAAAATATATTTGAAAGGACTTGAAAAGAAGTAATTAAAATGTTTAAAAGCAGCACCTGAAATTGTTATTTTTTCTTTGATTTACATAATCATTTTTTATAACAGGTCATCTAATTGTAGTACCTAGTGATACAAATACTAATTTTTCAAGATAGAATGGTAGTTTATTTTTTAAATTTAAGATCATATGAAGCCTACAATAAATTTCTTTGGTCCAGGACAGATAATGTTTTTAGATTCTTAACAACCTTGCTCTTTAAGGATGTACTTTGATATAGGTGAAGACCGAGAGATTTTTACTTAGATCCTTTTTTTTGAAATAAAGATTTTATTTATTTATTTGACAGAGATCACAAATAGGCAGAGAGGTTGGGGTGGGGGGAGAAGGCTCCCTGCCGAGCAGAGAGCCCAATCCCAGAACCCTGGCATCATGACCTGAGCCTAAGGCAGAGGCTTTAACCCACTGAGCCACCCAGGTGCCCCTTATTTAGATCCTTTAAAAGGGTAAACTCCTTAAGGGTAGGAACCATTTTATTTACCTTTGTGATTAACATAATGCCTCTCATCCAGTAGGTGCTTATTTATTCGGTTCAGTAAAAATGCTGGACGTTGTTCTAAGTGCTGGAGATATAGTAGCGAACAAAATAGACACATATGCCTACCCTCATGGAGCTTATTCTAGGGAGTTAAGGTTGAATAAAACGTGAATCACTGCAAAGACTCCATCTTTGTTTTCAGATAGTTCTTTGGATCAGTCTGACAAAGAATATCTAATATTTGAGCCCCATGTTGGGTGTAGAGATTAATTTAAAATCTTTTAAAAAATAACCTATAGTTTATTAAGCAAGTGTTGAAGAGTTAGAATGGAAGAAATTTAATGATCAGATCAATCATTAAATGTTTACTTCTGAGTGTGCATATGTGAAATTATGTGAACTACATAATTGCCAGTTACTGTCATCCCGATTCTCATTCACTTGTGTGCTGTGTGCAACCCTGTGTAAGGACCCCAGTTGCTAGCCAGGCTACAACCAGGGAACTTCATCTCAAATCAGATACTACTGAGTGCCTTTGATTATGCTGGCCAGAAACTCCATATTCACCAAAGTTCTAGTTGTTTACTTGTTTGTCTGTTCTTCACACCAAAGTGTGACCTCCACAGAGCACCTTGTGTGTTTTATTTAGCACTGAATCCCAAGTACACAAAATAGCAAGCTACATAGTGAGTGTTAGTAAATATTAACCAATCAGTCCCTGAGTACTCAAAATACAATTAATTCCCTTTCATTGGTACAAGCTACATCTAGTCTCCAGACTACTCAAAAATTAAAAATCTTCAATTCTAATATTCTTAAGAGCTCTTTTCACTTTATCTTGTTTACTAATATACTCCGTAATTCTGATAACTTCCCTTTTCAATCTCTATTACTTCCAGGTCTTGGTTTGCCAGTCACTTTGAGAATTCCCAACTCTTGTTCCCCATGTCTTTCAGTAGTGTCCACTCTTTAAATCCACAACTCCTAATCACTTAAAATAGACACTGGAGCTCGATGAGATTCAATTCACCATTATTACCTAAGTGCTAGGTTATTTAACCTTGCCAACTTTAAACTTTAATTTAGAGTTTCAGTTTGTTCATTTGTGTTTAAATGTTTATATTTTTTTAGTATATGTGCTGCCAAAGCTAGCACAAGTGTTTATATTTTTAAATTAAACTCTAGGTCCAATGTGGGGCTCAAACTCATGATCCCAAGATCAAGAGTCACATGCTTTATTGACTGAGACAGCCAGGCACCCCTTGAGTTTGTTTGTTTTTTGATACCTAAGCATTGCTATGAAAATGAAAAATGAGATTATTGTAACCAGATGCTATTTCCCATAAGTAATGAAAACCCGTATTAAATAATAACCGAAAAATCCAGGCACAGAGTGACCCTAAGGCTGGTTGAGTTATAGCTCAGCAATACAGGAGATACCCATTTTTTTTCATCTTTGCCCTCTACCATCCTCAGCACAATGTGCCTGATGATTGCATAAGGGTTGCCATGGTTCCCAGTGTTATGCAGTCATAACTGTAAAGTGGAAGAAGAGAGTTTCTTGTCTTCAAAAGTAAGGAAACCTTTCTACTACCCCCTTCCCCTGGACACCAATCGGACTAACCTTGTGCTGACCAATGCTGACTCACAGGCTTACTCTAGCAAGTACCATACTTGGTTTTGAATAATTAAGATTCATTTCCTGGGGATAAGGGAGAGGACCCCACCTTCCTAGAAATAGTTACTACTAATGCATTTGTGAATCTTAGAACTCTATCCTTGGAACTTCTTTTCCCCATCTGCATTCACTCTAGTATAATCTCTAGCCTCGAGGGTATTTTTGTTTTTGTTTTTAAAGATTTTATTTATTTGACAGGGAGAGATCACAAGGAGGCAGAGAGGCAGGCAGAGAGAGAGGGGGAAGCAGGCTCCCTGCTGAGCAGAGAGCCCAATGCGGAGCTCAATCCCAGGACCCTGAGATCATGACCTGAGACAAAGGCAGAGGCTTAACAGACTGAGCCACCCAGGCGCCCTCTAACCTCGAGGTTTTAAGATCACCTCTACTCCCAGTTTTTTATCTTCTGTTTGGACTGCTTCTAAGAATACTAGACTCATATATCCAACTGCCTATTAGATACTACCATTTGTAAGTTTAATAAGCATCTTAAACTTAAAATGTCCAATACTGAACTCCCCAATTCCCCATCCCTCAGCTCTTCTATCTTCCTATATTAGTCAATAGTCAAGAACTTTGTTCTTTCCCTTTGCTGAAGCTGAAAAATCTTGTGTTACTGATTTCCCTCACATCCCACATTTGATTCATCAGGAAGTCCCATTGACTCTACCTTTAAAATAAATAACACCTCCACTGCTACATCATTGTCCAAACCACCTGAATTATTTGGTCTTCCATCATTACCCACCATACTTTCCCTCTCTTTTTTTAACATAGAAGGCCAAGCAATCCTGTCATTCTGCATAAAACTCCCCAATGGCTTCTCATCTTCCCTTGATACAAATCAAAGTCTTTAGCAGCCTACAAGACTCTACACCATCTAGCCTCTTATTATTTCTCTGACCGTCCCTACCCCATCATTTTGACACAGCTGCACCTTAAAGATGCCTGGCATTCTCTCACCTCCAGAATTTTGTACTTTCATACTTCATTTTTCCCTCTACCTGATATCAACCCACACATATATACATAGCTTTCTCCCTTTTCTCTTTCAGGTCATAGTACAAATGTCATTTTGTCTCTGAAGCCATTTCTGCCTACCCCATCTAAAATTTTAATTCTTTTCTTTTCCTTAGCTCCTACCACCATCTAACATTGCATAGATTAGTTTCTTTAAAGAATATTTTTAATTACTAAATCTTTATAGGCATGCCTGGGTGGCTCAGGCAGTTAAGTGGCTGACTCTTGGTTTCAGTGCAGGTTGTGATCTCAGGGTCCTGGGATTAAACCCCATGTGGAACTCCATGCTCTGCAGAGTCTGCTAGAGATTCTCTTCCTCTCCCTCTCCCTCTCCTTCTGCCCCTTCTCTTGCTCGCACACACTTGCTTTCTCTCTCTGTGTGTGTCTCTCAAATAAAAAGATACTTTAAAAAAATCTTTTTAGGAATGCCTGGGTGGCTCAGGGTTAAGCATCTGCCTTTGGCTAGGGTGGTGATCGCAGCGTCCTGGGATAGAGTCCTGCACTGGGCTCCTGCTCAGCAGGGAGCCTGCTTCTCCCTCTGCCTGTCACTGCAGTTCTCCCTGCTTGTGAGCTCTCTCTCTGACAAACAAATAAAATCTTAATAAATAAATAAATAAATAAATAAATAAGGAACAAAAAATTCTTTAAAAAAAAAAATCTTGTCTTCCTCATTAGAACATAAAGTACACAAGGCAGGAATTTTTGTTCATACTGTATCCCCAGTACCTAGAAAGGTAGCTTGGCATATGGAAGGTCATTAAATTGTTTATAAAGAAATGAAAGTCTATTCTTCATGATTTCTTGGTTTTAGCTGTGTCAAATTTTGTTTCTGATCAATTTCTAATCAATTCCTATTTCTCATAATTGCTATGCGAGACCATCACCATTCTTACTAAATGCCCTACTTTAAGTCTCAGCTCTTTAGTAGTGGATGTCCTTTCTAAAAATTTTTTTAAAGAACACTGATAGCATCTATGAAATACTTTTTCTTCCTAGTCTATCCTCTTGCCTTCAAATTCATAAATTGGTCCTTAACTATTTTCTGTTAATCTCCGAGCCCACTTCTCCTTTTGTTCAAATTTTATCTACTTGTACTCTTGTATCAAACCCTCCTATCTTCTCTGAACCTTACCTAGCAATCATTTCTTAAGTACTTTTATATCTCATTTTCCTCTGCATTTTTTTCTTCTTCTGTTGACCAGTTATAACCTCCTTTATTCCCTCCCTTATATACAGTTCTCTTCTTACCTTCAGATGACTTTCTTGAAATGTTTGAATTTACTATTCCATTTTCATATCCCTCTTGTTCAGTTCACTGGATTCTGGCTTTTGCTTTTCATCGCCTATAATTACATCTACTTTATAGGATTGTTAAGAGAGATTAGATGAGGTTCAATGTGTTGAGTAGTGCTTGCACATGGTTAATGGTTTTTTTTTTTTAAGATTTTATTTATTTGTCAGAGAGAGAGAGAGCACAGGCAGACAGAATGATAGGCAGAGGGAGAGGGAGAAGCAGGCTCCCTGCCGAGCAAGGAGCCCGACACGGGACTCCATCCCAGGACGCTGGGATCATGACCTGAGCCGCAGGCAGCTGCTTAACCAACTGAGCCACCCAGGCGTCCCGGTTAATGGTTTTTTTGAGTGCTTACCATGATTATAACTCTTGAAACCAAAATCATTCTTGTGGGTACCCATCTATTACCTTTCTTGACTTTCCTGTATCCCTCATGAAATGCTCCTTCTTTTCATTTTGGGACACCAGTGGTATCAGAATGATTTCACCTTCAAGTAACAGAATCTCTCTAGCTGTAAGTCCAATGGTGGTTCCAGGATTGATTCAGAGATGGAATAACACTACTGAGAACCCAGGCTCTTGCTCTCTTTACCCTCTACCACTCTCACTGTGTCACAGATATTTATCTTGTTGTAAGATAACAAGCATTGTGTTTTTATTATCCAAAAGTAGAAAATCAGTGCTGGGGTTTCTCCTGGGTGGGTATTCCTTTATAGGGAGGACAGTCTGCCTTAAGTTCCCCAGAGCATTTCCCATACATCTCCTTGGCCACGCCTACACCAATCACTGGCAAAAGGAAATGTGATTGCTATGATTGATTTAAGCCAACCATGAGTCATTCCCCAGGGCCTGGGGAAGCTCTCACCCTCCTTGAGTTCATTATTTTGGAAGAAATTTGGTATCTGCTAAGCCAGGAAGAAGAAAGGATACTTAGATTTGGTTCGTAATCAGTAGTGTCTGCCATTCCATTTTTACTTGGTTTCTGATTGTTCATTCTCAGTGTTTTTCATTGTCTCCTCTTGATTAATATGTCCTGTAAATGCTGGGCAACTAAAGTTCTGTCTTTGATTCTTTCAAAAATTATTTCTTTTTTCCACTTTAAAATACCACCTGTGTTATAATATTTTCTTTTTCTTTCTTTTTTTTTTTTTTTAGATTTTATTTATTTATTTGACAGAGAAAGGGCGAGAGATGGGACAAAAGCAGGGGGAGTGGGAGAGGGAGAAGCATGCTTCCCGCCAAGCAGGGAGCCCAATGCAGGGCTTGATCCCAGGACTCTGGGATCATGACCTGAGCCGAAGGCAGATGCTTAATGACTGAGCCCCCCAGGCACCCCTGTGTTATAATATTTTCTAAAGCTTTATTTCAGCTAAGACTTTTTTCCAAAGCCCAAATTCAGAATATACAACTCTCTCCTGGACATCTTCAACCACATTCAATTCAATTAAATATTGTTTTACTAGGTTTTGGAGAGTCAAATAAACCTTTCTCCTATGTGATCTTACATTATAGTTGGGGAGTTAGCCAGAGAAGTGAGTTGTTATAACATAGATAGTAATTAAGAATGCAGTCTTAGCAAGCAATAAAATTTACCAAGTATGTAAGTAGCATAGATGAATGGGTGATTAGAGCGGGGGTAGGCATGTTTTGGTGGATCTCCTTTTCCCCTTCAAATGTACTCTTTCTATATTCTGTATTCTATACTGTCATTAGTAGCCCTGTCACAAGTAGCAAGTAGTACACATTCTACCTTTTTACCAGTTAAACTTACTCATTTGTCCTTTTACATCCTACTCATACTTTATGTCCCTGTAATTTCTCACTTCATTGAATTATGTACTTAGTAAAAGTTAATTGAATAGCAATGTACTATAGGGCTTTGTACTAGGGGAAAAAAAGTAGAAAAAAAACCCCAAAACTGAAACTCTCAGGGCAGTTAGAACCCCGTGAGTGAGGCACACAGAGATGGTTATGTAATTGTGATACGTGATGGAGTAGAGATATGGGGGTGGATATGGGAGCTCAAAGTCAAGGGAACCTAATCCAACCTGGCCCTCAGATTCGTGCAACCAGAGGCTGAGTCTCAGAGTGGTAGTAAGCTCAGGGCAGAGAAGGAAGAGTGGAATACACCCACACAATTTCCTTCATACATACCAAAGAAATACCACTTCAGAGACATTACTTTGGAGGCTGTACTTAATATTGCTATTGCTCAAGAAGAGTCTTTTAACTGACCATCACTAATTTAATTTAGAGGATTACTGGTAGTGTATATCATACAGTTGATCCTTCAGGATTCACCAATTCTGTACTTTCATATTTGCCCTCACTAAAATTAATTTGTCACCCTAAAAACAGTATTTGGGATGCTTTCCCAGTCATTTGCAAACATATACAGAGGCAAAGCAGCAAAAAAAAATGAATCTATGTTCCCAGCTGAGATCCAACAAGGCGGTGCTTTGACTTCTTATTTTAACTCTCATAATAAGCCTTTGTGATCTATTAGTGCATTTTTGTATCTTTTGCATTTGTATGCATTTTGTTGGTGACTTCACTGTTTAAAGAAATGTTTCAACACCGGGCTGAATTGCTGTCTGGTGTTCCTAGGCACGAGAAGACTGTGATGTGCCTTATGGAGAGAATCCATGTGTTAGATAAGCTTCCCTCAGGCGTGAGTTACAGTGCTATTGGCCATGAGTTCAATGTTAAATTGAATGAGGTGTCTTGAAACAGAAACACATAAAATGAGATTATGTATTGATGAGTTGACTTAACCCTGCCATTTCCCTTAGGGGCAATGGTTCAATATTCGCTAATTCAGCATCCATGACAACTTTATAGAACATAACTATGGCAAATAAAGAGAGTTGACTATTTTGTGGGTAAATTTCATTTTGGGAAATAACCCAAAAGAAGTCATTTATGGCCAGGAGGGATGGGTTAGATGAGGGTGGTTAAACTGGACAATATAGAGGTTTGATTACTAAAGTCTTTGTCAACCTTTTAAAACATATTCTGTCCTTGGGATGAACAAATAGCTTACTCACCACCCTGAATATTCTAATATATTCCCCTTAGCAGACATGCCTACGTTGAGAATTAGTGTACAAGTTTTATCTTACCACCAGCCAGGCTGATGTTTTATAGTGAAAACTGTGTTTAATAGTGAAAACTACAGTTTTTTAAAAGTTTACTAGATACAATAAAATTTTATTACAGTGCCTGCTTAGACTTCAGTCTCCCTCTAGTCAAGAATAATTTGTATAAAGCAAGGGTTGGCAAACATTTTTTGGTCAAAGGCGAGACAGTATATTTTTAGGTTTTGTGGGCCAAGGTCTCTGAGGCAACCCCTCAGCTCTGCCACTGTATTGCTAAAGTGGCAACAGATACTAGGTCCTATTGTATATATTTGCACTGTAAACTCCTGATACTGTTTTATCCTTCATGGCATGTAATACATCGTGTGCAATAACTGTTGAGGCAAACTTCCTGATTTAGCTTAGATAACCAAAAGGCTATTTTAAAATATTTAAAAGTCAAATGTTAAAAACCATCCATTTAAAATTATTCTTGGGGCACTGGGGGGCTCAGTCACTTAAGCCACCAGCTCTTGATTTCAGCTCAGGTCATGATCTCAGGGTTCTGGGATTGAGCCCCAAGCCGGGTGTGGGGCTCTCCCATCAGAGGTGAGTCTGCTTGGGTTTCTCTCCCTCTACCCTCTTCCCACTCTCTCCCCTCTCTCTTTTTCTCTCCCCCCCCCCACAAATAAATAAATCTTTAACAAAATAATAACATTAAATTATTCTCTTTTTTAAAAGATTTTATTTATTTATTTGACAGAGAGATAGAGTCAGAGCACAAGCAGAGGGAATTGCGGAGGGAGAGGGAGAAGCAGGCTCTCCACAGAGCAGGGAGCCTGAAGCGGGACTCAATCCCAGGACCCCAGGATCATGAGCTGAAGGCAGACTCTTAACCAATTGAGCCATCCAGGCGCCCACATTAAATTATTCTCTCTTTTTTTTTTTAAGATTTTATTTATTTATTTGACAGAGATCACAAGTAGGCAGAGAGGCAGGCAGAGAGAGAGGGGGAAGCAAGCTCCCTGCAGAGCAGAGAGCCTGATGTGGGGCTCGATCCCAGGACCCTAGGATCATGACCTAAGCTGAAGGCAGAGGCTTTAATTTAACCCACTGAGCCACCCAGGGACCCCCACATTAAATTATTCTTGAATCCTATTTTTTTCTCTTATCTTTAAATGTCCTTCTTTAAGCAATTAGTAGTTTGGGCATGTATTTGGAATTAAGCAGTCAACTGCCTAAATTTATAGTAGTTGGTGAATACTATAGAACGTGTTGGCTTATTTAATACATTTCCTCATACTTAATGTTTGGTAGGTTGTAATAAAGTCTTTGAGTCGTAGTTAAATCACAGTAGCAATGGTTTAATTATTATGACTTTATTAATGCAATGTATTATAAAGATAATTGATAGCTTGGGTTAGGTTCTGATTTAAATGAAATCAATTTAGAACTAAAAACATTTGGAGAGCTAAACAAACTTGCTAGATAATCAGTTTATTGCAGTTTTGACTAAGATTCTAATAGTTCAGTGAAATAGCAGCCTGTGTTCTGCTCTCCTGCCTCTCCTCTGTGCTAGACACTTTTTCCCCTTGTATCGCTTGTCTTATTCTGAAGAGCTGTTGGCTTCACTGTGGCTACAGACTGCTCCCCTTTCTCTAGCCACCCAAGTAAGTTTTCCAGTGGATTCTGATGCCTTCTCTGACTACTTGTGAGAGGAGAGATTTTAGAAAAGAATAAAGTGAAAATGGCAAAGGTTCCTCATTTCCGAGTGTTGCTTCTACTTACAACACTGTGAAGCTTTGTATACTAAGTGAACTGTGTATACATGGAGCCATTCCCACTGCTTTAAATGTAAAGTATCATTTCAAAATGATACAGTATCTACTTTTTTTTTTTATGAGAGAGAGAGAGAGGGAGAGAGAGAAGGCATGTGAGAGAGGGAGAGGGAGAACAGGAGCAGGGGGAGAGGCAGAAGGAGAAGCTGGTTCCCCACTGAGCAGGGAGCCTGACATGGGGCTCGGTCCCAGGACCCCGAGATCATGACCTGAGCGGAAGGTAGACACTTAAACGACTGAGCCACCCAGGCACCCCACAAAGATTTTTTCCTTAAAGATAAAAAATGGAAAGGGACGCCTGGGTGGCTCAGTTGGTTAAGCAGCTGCCTTCGGCTCAGGTCATGATCCCAGCGTCCAGGGATCGAGTCCCACATCGGGCTCCTTGCTCCGCAGGGAGCCTGCTTCTACCTCTGACTCTGCCTTCCACTCTGTCTGCTTGTGCTCGCTCTCGCTTGCTCTCTCTCTGACAAATAAATAAATAAAATCTTTAAAAAAAAAAAAAAGATAAAAAATGGAATACTATTTTTCAATGTTACTGAGGTAAAATTGACAAAATTATAAGGTATTTAAGTGCACACTGTGATAATTTGATATATGTATGCATTGTGAGGGGATTCCTCCCCTCTAGTTAATTCACATCCATCACCTCACATACTTACCTTTGTTAAGACAGTAAATGCTTCACAGATTTGCATGTCATCCTTGCACAGGGGCCTTGCTAGTCTTTCAGTGTTATTCCAATTATAGTGTATGTGTTGCTGAAATGAGCACTGGGATACTATTTTATAAGTAAAAATGGAGTTTTCTTTAGAGTGCATCTGTTAAGAGTTTATTTCCCATAAATGTACATGTGAGAGATGTGTATGTGTGATACTTAAGTTCTGAAAAATTGGATCATAGAGCTGGTGATTTGTAGAAACCTTTATATCTACATTGTGTAATACAGTGATCACAGCCACATGAAAGCTAAGGACCTGAAATGTGGCTACCTGAATTGAGATGTTGTATAAGTGTAAAAGTCATACTGGATTCTGAAGATCTAGTGCCAAAAAAAGTGTAGAAGATTATTATTATTGATAGGATTTAGAAAGAAATCTTTGGACGGAGAACGCAAAGCACAATGGAAAGAGCATAAAATGTATATGATACAGCAAGATTACAGCATTGGACAGCATTGGATTTAGGAAGGCACACATTAGGAAACTCACAAAAAAAGTTATGGTCAGATTGTTGAGGATTTTGAATGTTATTTTTGTTTTTAAGTTTTAACTTAATAACATTATTATCTTTATAATGGTTACATGTTGTGATGGTAATATCTTGGGTTTATTGGGTTAAATAAAATATATTATTAAGATTAATTTTAATTTTATTTTTATTTTTACTAAAATGTGGATTCTAGAAATGTTTATATGATATATGTGGTTCACTTTATATTTCTGTTGGACAGCATTGCTCTAGGTTATATGATCTTTCAACATAGTCAAAGTATTATAATCAAATGTCAATTTACAAGACCCATTTAAAATAACCTAGAATTCTATAGTTTTTTTTGGCTCTCTGATTCAGTATTAAAAAGTAATGTAGAGAACACTTTATTTTAACTAATTCCAAAAAGCTAGGAAAATATGAGATTAGCTCACTGTATATTCACTAGTCTTCTAGTAAGTTTTTCAACAACTTCTTGTAAAAAAGGATACAAAGAAAGGCAAGTTGTTACTGGGCTATTTTATTAGGATACTTTTTTTTTTAACAAGGAAGGAAATCCTTTTTTTTTTTTTTTTTTTTTTAGTAGCCCCCACGCACAACATGGGACTTGAACTCATGACCCTGAAATCAAGAGTTGCATGCTCTACTGACTTAGCCAAACAGGTGCCCAAGGATACATTTTAATATTATCACAAAATAGAATCAGTTGTACACTCTTAAAAAAGGAATTTATTTTTTAGGTTTTTGTTTATTAAGTCATCTCTACACCAATGTGAGGATTGAACTCAATGACCCTGCGATCAAGAGTCACACTGCTCTTCCAACTGAGCCAGCCAGGTGCCCCAGGGAATTTTATTTATTTGTTTGTTTGTTTGTTTGCTTAGCAGGCTCCATTCCCAGGGTAGAGCCCAATTCAGGGCTTGAACTCCTGACCCTGACTGAGATCAAGACCTGAGCTGATTTCAAGAGTTGGATGCTTAATTGACTGAGCCACTCAGGTGCTCCAGAAATTATTTTTTAAAAAACAAAATATTTCTGATTCTTGGTGTCTTCAGATAACTCTAGTAATTTTTACAAACCTTTTTTTTTTTTTTAAAGCAGAGAGCCTGACTCGGGGCTCTATCCCAGGACCCTGAGACCATGACATGAGCTGAAGACAAAAGCTTTAACCCACTGAGCCACCCAGGCACCCCAATTTTTATAAACTTCTTAAAGCAATACATGTTATTTTTTTGAAGACAAGTACTTTTACATTTTATTTATTTTAATATTTTATTTATTTATTTATTTTTGGAGAGAGGGGAGGGGAGGGGTAAAGGGAGAGATGGAATTTTAAGCAGGCTCCACACCCAGTGGGGAGCCCAATGTGGGGCTCAATCTTATGACCTTGAGATCATGACCTGAGCCCAAGTCAAGAGTAAGCCGCCCAGATGCCCCGTTTGTTTATTTTAAAAGTTTATTTTTAAGTAATGTTTATACCCGACGTGCGCCTGAAACTCAAAACCCCAACATCAAGAGTTGCATGCTCCACGACTGAGCCAGCCAGGTACCCCTGTACTTTTAAACTTTGTTGTAAATTTTTCATTTGTAAAGGCCATTAAATCAATAAAATTAAATGTGTATCTTTTATTATAGTGCTTTCTGCAGGAAAAGTGTTATAAAATCAAGCAATGACACAGTATTAAAACTTGAAAATTTTGGGAATTACCAATATAACTATAATAATAAAGTGCTGGGAAATTCCAATGGTACAGACAATAGTCCACAGAGAATTATGACTAATAAAAAGTCTTGTCAAATACCTGGGACATCTGGGTGGCTCATTCGGTTAAGTGTCTGCATTCAGCTCAGGTCATGATCTCAGGGTCCTGGGATCAAGTTCTGCATTGGGCTCCCTGCTCAGTGGGGAGTCTGCTTCCTCCTTTGCCTGCCATGCTCCCTGCTTGTGCTCTCTCTCTGACAAATAAATAAAATCTAGAAGGAAGGAAGGGAGGGAGGGCAGGCAAATACCTTTAAAAAAGAAGTTGGTTTTTGGGGCGCTTGGTTGGCTTACTCAGTGGAGAATGCCACTCTTGATCTTGGGGTTGTGAGTTTGAGCCCCATGTTGGGCATAGAGTTTACTTAAAAAAAATAAATGAAGTTTTTTTCAAAGACCTAATGAATTAGCCCTTTTTGGGAGCAGTCATTGTTACAACAATGATATTCAAAACTCCCGGGGCGCCTGGGTGGCTCAGTGGGTTAAGCCGCTGCCTTCGGCTCAGGTCATGATCTCGGAGTCCTGGGATCGAGTTCCGCATCGGGCTCTCTGCTCAGCGGAGAGCCTGCTTCCCTCTCTCTCTCTCTGCCTGCCTCTCCATCTACTTGTGATTTCTCTCTGTCAAATAAATAAATAAAATCTTTAAAAAAAAAAAAAACTCCCAAAAATCTGACCATAACTTTTTTTTTGAGTTTCCTAATGTGAGCTTTCCTAAATCCTATCCTGTAATCTGACCAGTCTTTTTGCAGTATCACATACATTTTATGCTCTTTTTGATTGGGCTTTGTGTTCTGGGTCCAAACTGAAAACCCTCCCCGTGCTCCTCTTTCTAAATCCTATCAATCTTTCAAGACCCCGCTTATATTTTTCTTTTATAAAACTTCCCCATACTAGGCCAAGATGAGCATATAATTAACATTTGTATATATTTTATTTCTGTGAAAGCCTTTCACATATTTTCTCATTTTTTAATGTCAGTAAATGAAATAGGTGTTGTTATCTATTTCATAGAATAAAAGAATTGAATCTCAGAGAAATAGTAATTTTTCCATTTTTCCAGAACTTCATATAGATATAAATAGTGAAGCTAAGAATATTAGAAACAATTCCTCTCATTCCAAGTTTCCTGATCTTTTCTCTGTAGCTTAATATAGTCCCTTAAATCCTGTAACAGTTACATAACACACTTACTTAAAGCTATTGATTGTTTACCCTATTTGTACCAAACTGTTTAACTTGATTGTTAGCTATAGGCTTGAAGGAATATATACAGATTGTCCATGGGGAGGGGGAATAAATGGAAAAGGTGAAGAGAGCTGAATATGTTTCTTGATAATAGAATCAAAGAGGTCATGAAGAGCTCTTTACTAGTCTGCTTGCTTTTCTGAAAGCATTATACTTTTTAAAAACTGTGATACCTAGCCTTGTTCCTTTTCCTCTACCTACCCAAGTGCGAAATTTTTAGTATAATTCTTAAAGCAGAGCTAAACAGTGAGGTCTTCCCTGACTATCCTGGATAAAGTGGCCCCTCTCCATCAATCCGTGCCTTAGAAACGTTTAAAATTTTTCTTCCAACTACTAAACTACTAAAATTCTATCATTTCTTTATTAACTTGTTTCTTGGTTGTCTTCTCCCACTAGAATGTGAGTTGAATGAAAGGAAGGATGTTGTGTATCTCCTTTATAGTACATAGTAAGCACTCAGTAAATATTTGCTGAATGAGACACTTTATTCATGGAAAATGTTCACTATGATAATACCACTTTTAAAACAAGTTTTATAGTACTCATCAAATTTTATACAGTATGGGGGCGCCTGGGTGGCTCAGTGGGTTAAGCCGCTGCCTTCGGCTCGGGTCATGATCTCAGGGTCCTGGGATCGAGCCCCGCATCGGGCTCTCTGCTCAGCAGGGAACCTGCTTCCTCCTCTCTCTCTGCCTGCCTCTCTGCCTGCCTCTCTGCCTGCTTGTCATCTCTCTCTGTCAAATAAATAAATAAAATCTTTAAAAAAAAATTTATACAGTATGTACTCAAATGTTATTGACTGTTTAATTCCAAATACGAGTCCAAATTACTGTAATTGCCCAAAGAAGGACATTTTATAGTTAAGGAAAAAATGGGATATTTAGAACATTTAAATAGGGTTAATGTCTTAAAGACTTACCTTAAGTTTACTTATTCTGTCTTATAACCCAGATGGAGTAAGAAATAAATCTCTAATATTTTTCTTTTTTTTTTTTCCTCCTGAAGATAAATTTGCATTTGAAATGATGACAAAGTTTTTACATATTGTAACTTATGGTCAAAGTCTAAGGTCTTTCTACATGAATGAAAATTAGGGGCACCTGGGTGGCTCAATTGGTTAAATGTCTGCCTTCAGCTCAGGTCATGATCCCAGGATCCTGGGATCAAGCCCCACATCAGGCTCCCTGCTTGGTTGGGAGCCTGCTTCTTCTCCCTCTGTCTGCCACTCCCCCCTGCTTGTGCTCTCTCTCTGTGTCAAATAAATAAACAAAAATTCTTAAAAAAAAAAAAAAAAAGAAAATTCAGCATCTGAGTTCCAAACTTAAAACAGAAACTGCAGCAACAGGAACTAAGGCTAGAAAGATCTGACTCTAAAATCAAAGATACCTATTTTAAGGGGCATCTCCTAGGCTCAGTCAGTAGAGCATATGACTTAGTCTCCAGGTTGTGAGTTCAAGCTCCTCACTGAGTGTAGTGATTACTTAAAAAACAAAACAAAACAAAAACCCATATTTTAAAAATACAAACATTGGGGGCACCTAGGTGGCTCAGTGGTTTAAAAGCCTCTGCCTTCGGCTTAGGTCATGATCCCAGGGTCCTGGGATCGAGCCCCGAATCGGGCTCTCTGCTCAGTGGGGAGCCTGCTTCCCTCTCTCTCTCTGCCTGCCTCTCTACCTACTTGTGATCCCTGTCTGTCAAATAAATAAATAAAATCTTACAAAAAATAAAAATTAAAAAAATTGTACCTTTTTTCCATGTATTTTCAAAATTTTAAGTGGACTCTATTCTTTTAGAGATGTTTTAGGTTCACAGCAAAATTTAGTGGAAGATGCAGAGGTTTCCCATAAACCTCCACACATGCACAATCCACCCCACCTCATTATCAATGTCTCTCACTAAATGGAACATTTATGTACAACTAATGAACTTATATTGATACATCCTTATCACCCAGAGTCTATAATTTACATTAGGGTTCACTTCCGGTGTTGTACATTCTATGAGTTTGGACATGTGCCCACATTTCAGTATCATACAGAGTAGTTTCACTGCCCTTAGGAAAAAAAAAAAAATTCCTCCATACTCTGTTTATCCTTCCCTTCCCACTAAACCCTGACAACCACTGATTTTTTTTTTACTGTCACAAAGTTTAAAAAAAAAAAAAAAGGGTAGTTTATCCTTTTCCAGAATGTCATATAGTATATAACCTTTTCAGACTGGTTTCTTTCACTTAGTAATATACATTAGGGTTCCACCAATGTCTTCCCATGGCTTGCTAGCTCATTTCATTTTAGTACTGAATAATATTCCATTGTCTGAATGACTGTGGTTTATCACATTTACCTATAGAAGACATCTTGGTTGCTTCCAAGTTTGGGCAATTATGTATGAGGCTGCTGTACACATCCATGTGCAGTGTTTTGTATAGACCTACATTTTCAGTTTCTTTGAGTAAATACCAAGAAACATGACTGTGGGATCGTATGATAAGTGTATGTTTACTTTTCTAAGACACTACCAAATTATCTTCCAAAGTGTACCATTTTGCACACCCACCAACAATGAATGGTTGCTCTACATTCCTATTGCTCTACATCTTTGCAAGCAAGTGGTGTTGCCAGTGTTCTGGATTTTGGCCGTTCTAATAGCTGTCGTGGTATCTTTGTTTTTATTTGGATTTCACTGATGACATTTGATATGGAACATCATTTCATATGCTTATTTGCCCTCTGTGTATCTTCTTTGGTGAGGTTTCTGTTAGGTCCCTGGCCCATTTTTTAATTGGGTTGTTTGTTTTCTTGTTGAGTTTTAAGAGTTCTTTATATATTTTGTTTTGTTTTGGTTTTCAATTTTTAAAATTTAAGTTCAATTAATTAACATATAATGTATTATTAGTTTCAGAGATACAGGCCTATGATTCATCTGTATAATACCCAGTGCTCATTACATCACGGGCCATCCTTAATGTCCCTCACCTAATTACTCCATCCCCCCACCCCTTTCTCCTCCTGCAACCCTCAGTTTGTTTCCTACGTTTAAGAGTCTCTTGGGGCACCTGGGTGGCTCAGTGGTTAAGCCGCTGCCTTCGGCTCAGGTCATGATCTCGGTCCTGGGATTGAGCTCCGCATCGGGCGCTCTGCTCAGCAGGGAGCCTGCTTCCTCCTCTCTCTCTGCCTGCCTCTCTGCCTACTTGTGATCTCTGTCTGTCAAATAAATAAATAAAATCTTAAAAAAAAAAAAAAGTCTCTTATGGTTTGTCTCCCTCTCCGATTTCATCTTGTTTCATTTTTTCCCTCCCTTCCCCTATGGTCCTCTGTCTTGTTTCTCAAATTCCTCATATCAATGAGATCATATGGTAATTGTTTTTCTCTGATTTATTTTGCTTAGCATAATACCCTCCTAGTTCTATCCATGTCTTTGCAAATGGCAAGATCTTATTTTTTTAAAGATTTTATATATTTATTTGACAGGCAGAGATTACAAGTAGACAGAGAGGCAGGCAGAGAGGGAGGAGGAAGCAGGTTCCCTGCTGAGCAGAGAGCCCAGTGCGGGGCTCGATCCCAGGACCCTGGGATCATGACTTGAGCCGAAGGCAGAAGCTTTGACCCACTGAGCCACCCAAGTGCCCCAAGATTTCATTTTTTAATGACTGCATGATATTCCTGTGTGTGTGTGTGTGTGTGTGTGTGTGTGCGCACCACATCTTCTTTATTCATTCATATGTCGATGGACATGTAGGGTCTTTCCATAGTTTGGCTGTTGCAGACGTTGCTCCTGTAAACATTGGAGGTGCACATGCCCCTTTGGATCACCACATTTGTATCTTTGGGTAAATACCCAGTAGTGTAATTGTTGGGTCATAGGGTAGTTCTATTTCCAGCTTTTTTAGGAACCTCCATACTGTTTTCCAGAGTGGCTGCACCAGCTTGCATTCCCACCAACAGTGTAGGAGGGGTCCCCTTTCTCTGCATCCTCACCAACATCTGTAATTTCCTGACTTGTTAATTTTAGCCATTCTGACTGGTGTAAGGTGGCATCTCATTGTGGTTTTTGTTTATATTTCCTTGATGCCAAGTGATGTTGAGCATTTTTTCATGTGTCTGTTGGCCATTTGTATGTCTTTTTTGGAGAAATATCTGCTCATGTCTTCTGCCCATTTCTTGATTGGATTTTATGTCCTTTGGGTGTTGAGATTGATAAGTTCTTTATAGATTTTGGATACTAGCCTTTTATTTGATAAGACATTTGCAAATATCTTCTCCCATTTTGTCACAAGGTAAACAAGGTTCTTTATATATTTTGGGTAATAGTCCTTTATCAGATATGTCTTGTTTCTTTCTCCCAAGATTTTACTTAAATTCAGGTTGGTTAACATATATTGCAGTATCGGTTTCAGGAGTAGAATTTAGTGATTCATCATTTACATATAAAAACCCAGTGATCATCTCAACAAGGGATCTCCTTCATGCCTATTTAGCTCATTCTCTTACCCACCTCCCTTCCAGCAACACTCAGTTTGTTTATAGTTGAGTCTCCTGTTTGCCTCCCTTTCTGTTTTTATCTTATTTCATTTTTCCTTCCCTTCCCCTGTGTTAATCTGTTTTGTTTCCTAAATTCCCATATGAGTGAAATAATATGGTATTTGCCTTTCTCTGATTGACTTATTTCGCTTAGCATAATACCCTCCAGTTCCATCCACATCTTTGCAAATTCAGATGTCTTTTGAAATATTTTTGCCCAATCTGTGGCTTGTTTTCTCATTTTCTTGACAATGTCCTGCTCAGCAGAAAATTATAATTTTAATTCAGTCCAGCTTATCGATAACTCTCTTTCATGAACTGTTCATTTGGTATTACATAAAGATCATTGCCAAACCCAAGGTCACCTAGGTTTTTTCATGTGTTCTAGGAGTTTTATAGTTTTGCATTTCACACTCAGGTCTGTGATCCATTTTGAGTTAATTCTCGTGAAAGGTTTAAGATCTGCATCTAGATTGATTCCTTTGCAAACAGATATCCAGTTGTTCTAGCACTATTTGTTGAAATGACTGTTTTTTCTCATAGTATTGCCTTTGCTCTTTTGTCTTAGATCAGTTGACTATATATATATGTATCTATTACTGGGTTCTCTATTCTGTTCTACTGGACTATTTGCCTGTTCTTTCACCAATACCACAGGGTCTTAATTACTGTGTTTGAAACAGTGTATTTGAGATTTGCATTTGAAATACAATGAATGCTACCTATGTGAAAGTTTAATGATTTTAAATATTAACAGAGTTAGGATGAGTAAGTAGCAAATATTAACTGGGGTATTTGGAAAGAGCCATTTATTCTTAGTTTGACAGCTGTTGTGTGTGGATGTATATGCTTGTAAATAAGGACATTTTATTATACCTATGGTATGGTCATTTTTTTTCTAGGAAAAGTTCTAGTTCATATGATGAGATGAGATCATTGTCATTACAATAGTACTAACACTTTCATAGTCCTCATATGTGCCAGTCACATTTAAGCGTTTCACACATTTATCTCATTTAATCCTCACAACAGTCCCTTGGAGGAGATATTATTGCTAATCCCACTTGACAGGTAAGGAAACTGACGAACAGGAAAGTTAAGTCCAAGGCCACACAGCTAGTAAGTGGTATTGTCAGGACTCTAACCAAGCAGTCTGACTCCAAAATCTGTTTTTAACCACTATACTACCAATATTCCCTGGTGTTGCCCTAGCAAATTTTATAATAACTATTCAGCTATCTAAAGCACTTGTGAGAACAAGGTGTAAAAGAGCCTCAGTTTGTAAGAAGTACTGGGGAATTGAAGTCACAATTTACTATAATTACTGGATGAGACATTTCTGGACTAAATGTACCCATTTAAGAATTAAATATCGACAGAAAAAGTTTCCAACGGGAGCATTGGTAAAATCTTAGAAGTCATCTGTCTTTAAGTATTTCAGTGATGATCTGAATTTCAGTAGTGATTTCTTCTGAGACTCTGGAAGGCACGCTGTCTTTCTTCAAACTAATGAATTATGAACTGAGAAATGATTTGTGAATTGGAGAAAAAAACTTTTTTATTGTATATTAATAAAACCAAAGTAGAAGGTGAAGATGGCATCAATTGAATGACTATTTATGTACTTTTAAGATTCTTTGTGTATGGTAAAGTGCTATTTTTAGCTGTCATGATCTAAACATATATAATATTTTAAACTGTGATTATAGCCCCAGTCGCCTAATGGATAAGGCACTGGCCTCCTAAACTGTGATTATACCATCAAAAAGAACTCATACTTCTTATAAAAATAATTTATCTATAATTACTATGAAAGCATAATATCACAAATAAGGAAACTTTGCCAAAGTTTTTGAAAAAAAATATGTCATTAGAATTTTTACTTAATTCTGGCCCATGTGTCCCTAAGATAGAGTGACACACTTCCTCCACATACATTACTGGGCACAAAAATTCTTAAACTGTGTTTTAAAAAACAACTCTGATAAAAAAAATAATAAACACACTTAAGTTTTCTGAATTTGGTTGAAAAAATTAAAATCTCTTAAAATACATTGTAACTTACCTTCAGTTAGAGATGAATCAACACAACCCCAGTATGAAACTTAAACTTGTGAACTATAAACATTAAGGAGAAAATCTCTTTGTGATTTTATTTATTTATTTATTTACTTACTTATTTACTTACTTATTTATTTTTAAAGTAAGCTCTACACCCAATATGGGGCTTGAACTCATGACCCCATGATCAAGAGTCACAGGTCATGCCAATTGAGCCAACCACACATTTATATACCTATAAAATCATATAAGCAGGATTTATGTGATTTTAAGACAATATTTCAAATAGATTATTATGTAGGTTTTTTTGGCTTAGCTTTTATTTTTACATTTATTTATTTATTTATTTACTGAAGAGTCCATTTATCTGAGAGGGAATGAGTGAGAGGGAGTGCAGGAACTGGGAGAAGAGGGAGAAACAGACTCCCCGTTGAGCAGGGAGCTGGATGTGGGGCTGGATCCTGGACTCCAGGATCATGACTTATCCGAAGGCAGCCGTTTAACGGACTGAGCCATCCAGGTGCCCCTACTTTCACTTTTAAAAAAATATATTTTTTAAAGATTTTATTTATTATTTATTTGACAGACAGAGATCACAAGTAGGCAGAGAAGCAGGTAGAGAGAGAGAGGAGGAAGCAGGCTCCCTGCCGAGCAGAGAGCCCAATGCGGGCCTCGATGCGGGGCTCGATCCCAGGACCCCGGGATCATGACCTGAGCTGAAGGCAGAGGCTTTAACCCACTGAGCCACCCAGGCTCCCCATTAGTATTGTATTTTTAAGTAAGCTCCATACCCAGCATGGAGCCCAATGCAGGGCCTGAACTCCAGACCCCGACTGAGATTAAGATCTGAGCTGAGATCAAGAGTTGGATGCCTTCACCCACCGAGCCACCCAGACACCCAGAGAATTTTAGCTCTTAAAAAAAAAAAAAAAAAAAAAAAAGGATGTGTTTCCTCAGTAACCTGAATGTACTGTTTCCTTTTTCCCTGGGTCTACCTTGTTTCCTGGGATCCATGTTGTTTTTTTCTGCTAACTTGACACTGAAGTAGTAGAGGGGTAGTTGGGCTTCCCTAGCTTTGGGTATGAGTTGGCCTTGATCCCCGCCACCTCCTCCTGATGCTGCCATATTTATTTTCTTTATTGAAGTACAGTGGACACACAATATTGCATTAATTTCAGGTGTACAACATAATGATTCAGCAACTCTGTATGTTGCCCTCACCACAAGTGTAGCCATCATGTGTTAATATACAATGCTATTATGTTACCACTGACTATATTCCCTATGTGGTACCTTTCATCCTTGTGACTTACTCATTCCATACATATAATATCTTCTTTATCCATTCATCTGTGAATGGACACTTGGGTTGCTTCCCTATCTCGGCGACAGCAAATAATGCTGTAATTAATATGTGGTTGCATGTATCTTTTTGAATTATTATTCTTCTTTCCTTTGAATAAATACCCAGCAGTGGAATTACTGGATTGTGTGGTATTTCTAATTTTAAATACCCGAAGAAGCTCTGTACTATTTTGTGCAATGGCTAACCAATATACATTCTTACCAACAGTGCACAAGGGTTCTCTTTTCTCCACATCTTCAGCAACATTTGTTATTTCTTGTCTTCTTGATATTAGCCATTCTGACTGGTGTGAGGTAGTATCTCATTGCGATTCTGATTTGCATTTCCCTGATGATCAGTGATGCTGGATATCTTATCCTGTGTCTGTTGGCATTGTTCCCAAACGTTTGAAAGAATTATTTACACTACTCATTTTATCAAAATCTAGCTAGACTGTTTTATATTATTTAAAATTATAAATGCTTCCTTATTAACTTGAAATTTCAAAGTTGAGGTGACTTCTTGCTTTCCAAATTTAGCACTATGATTCTTTTTTGTGTGTATATTTGAAGAAATATGAAAATCCTTTATCACCCTTCTCTATGTGTGGAAAGTCAGATTTGTTTCCATTTGTTAATATGTAATGCATTTTTCAGAAATGTGAAAGATCTAGTCTTTGGGTTTTAAAATCCTTTAAAATGTCAAGTCCTGATAATATTTCTAACCATCTGAAAATGACTGACTCAGATAAGAATCTGTTTTTCTTTCCTCTCAGTATTACCTACCAGAACAATTCAGAGTTTTCACATATAGTAATAGTCAGTGTTCCTTTAGTAGTGAGTATTTAAATGAGCAATTAATTCTAGAAAAGGCGATTTTTATTATATTTTTACTCTAGATGCTGATCATTGCACTGGACTTCAACTTGCATTTTTTTTTTTTAAGGAGTTTTAGGGTGACTTTGGATATTAGCATTTTTCTCCAAGCATTTTTGAATTTGAATGGTTAACCTTTTGACATGGAATATTCCTTGGTGGGACTAAAAAATTTGAATAGCTAGCTGACCAACCTCTGTAACCTATAAATAGGCTAGACAGATGCTATACATTTCTAATACCAAAGTATTTTTAAAGGAGAGAGTTTTGAGAAATAGGAAATCCTATCTATCAAATGTACAAAGATGAATGTTCTGAAAGAATTGCTGAATCATGAATGTAAAGCTGCTTGGCATATAAACTAGGTGTTCCCATATCTTTAAAGTTTAACATGTGATCATTAACTTTTCATCATACTCTAAACATACCTAATCCTAGCTATCAAATGTACAAAGATGAATTTTTTTTTTAAAGATTATATTTATTTATTTGACAGACAGAGATCACAAGTAGGCAGAACATGGTAGGGGAAGCTCCCTGCTGAGCAGACAGCCCTATGCGAGGCTTGATCCCAGAAACCTGGGATCATGACCTGACCTGAAGGCAGAGGCTTTAATTCACTGAACCACCCAGGCACCCCAAAAATGAACGTTCTGAAAGAATTGCTGAGTCATGAATGTAAAGTTGCTTGGCATATAAGTAGGTTCCCATATCTTTAAAGTTTAACATGTGATCATTAACTTTTCATCATACTCTAAACACATATGTACATTTCCTTTTCCTTTACATGTTCTGTTTTTCTTTTAAATTTTACAGATTTAAACTATTTATAGGTCTTTGTGCAATTCTTTTCACATTTTCTTATGAATCCATCTTTTCATTATATTAGAAATGGGAACATTTTTGAACAGAGGACAAAACAATATAGGAGAGAAAAGATGAGTAATATACATTGAAAATATTTCTCATAAGCATCCAAAAAAGAAATATATATACATATATAAAAGCAGACATTGAAAGAGTATGTAAATGAGAGGATATAGACTTTGTTAACAACAACAACAAAAAAAAACAACAAAACTACAACAAATAAACGTAAGTATCAGAAAAAAAAGGAAATATACTAACATTTAGCAGGGATTACCTAGAGTGGTATGATAGGTTTTTATTTTGTATTTTTTTCTTCTTTTTTCCTTCTATGTTTTCCAAAACCTTCAGCAATGAGTATTGCTATTTATAATTAGGGAAATGTGTTTTCAAAAGAAAAAAATACTTCTCATATCACTGCCCCGTAAATAGCATATCCAGTTTTTAAGATGATCCAGTCAAGGTCTTATAAGAAACATGAGTATTTACTGTCTGTAACCTGATACTTGTCTTCTATCTTTCCTGCAGCACAAAAATTCTTTAAATAGTGACCCTAGGAATTGGGTGGAGGCGGGGAGGGGCTGAGAAGCGGGCTCTCATTCTGTTTTTGCTGAAGTAACTAAAATCAGATATGAAGCTTTCACAAATATTTAGTTTGCCAGAACTATTAACTCTTGTATACTACAAAAAAACTAGTTAAAACCACTAGCTAAAATAGTATTTAAGTCCCTTACTGCTTTTGATGTTTATGATATGTGGCCTTTACAATGTGAAATTAGTAAGTTGACTTCCTGGCATTTCTGATTGCTAGACCCCAGGAATTCTAAACATGACGCAAATTATCTGAAAATTTTAATTTAAACAAACCATATTTTGGTATTGTATATGTTTCATTTGGATAACTTGAAATAAAAATTAAAATACCTAAAATAAGTTCAAGGGTACCTTTATTTGTATAATACCTTTAATTTAACATAGGATGCCTAATGGCTATAATTATCTTTGTTGTTTTTTCACCTACAGTAGAGTGAATAAATATGTAGTTGTGACCTGCTATGCTGAAATAATGGGTTTTTGAATCCACTTAGCTTCTTAAAAAGGAAATAAAACTGGGAAAGCCAGAAGGAAAAGGAATAGTTAATCCTGGAGGAGGAGAAAACCTAGCTCAGTACTTTGACTAGAGGCAGCTGGGGAAGTGACGTCCTGTAGCATTTGCTGTTCTAGAAAGTACAGAGACACGTAGTGAAAATGGGAGGATCTAGAAGGAGGCCGTCTCCTGTGTAGTGTATATTTATCTGTAAGTGAGCCTTTGGGGAAGGAATTAAATACAGAGACGCGGTTTGCTTGCTGCTTTAAGACAGCGAAGCTGAATTGCTGATTTGCTTTAACTTTTAAAATACCCAGCTTGGTTTATTTTTCTTAGAATCGTACTGCTAAGACTGGGGACGCTGTTTTCTTTCACAAAGGGAAATCTAAGTTCATTTCAAGGCATTCGAAATGGGGAAAGACTATTATTGCATTTTGGGAATTGAAAAAGGAGCTTCAGATGAAGATATTAAAAAGGCTTACCGAAAACAAGCCCTCAAATTTCATCCGGACAAGAACAAATCTCCTCAAGCAGAGGAAAAATTTAAAGAGGTCGCAGAAGCTTATGAAGTATTGAGTGATCCTAAAAAGAGAGAAATATATGATCAGTTTGGGGAGGAAGGTAAGTATGCCTTGTATATCTTTTGGTCTCTCTGGCTCTGTCTCTCTCTCTTTTTACCCTCTCTTTCAGCCTTCTGGTTATCTTTAAATTAAATTCTCAGACATCGAAAGTAGAAAGAAAAATAATGGATAAAAATAAGATTTCATCTTTGAGCATCTGAATGAATGTTATTACATAGCTGGGAATGAAATGTACTTGTTTGCCTTTTTTAAATTTTGGCATTTTTAAATACATATTTATTCTGCCACTAGATTTATAATGTTAACATTGTGTATTTGAAAAGAAACCTTACATTCCCATACTCATTAATGAATTTTGTCAAAAGTCTTATGCAACCTGTTTTGTATTCTAATGAATTTTCTGCCATAACCAGTATAAGCCCTTAAAATGTTAAGACTGGTGGTTCAAATTCTGGGTAGTTTATATTTTATTCACAAAAACAAAAGAAGTTTTTGCCTTTCTGATAGTAATTTAATTTAGATTGAACAAGAGAAATTCATCTCTCTGAGAAGCAGAAGGCCCAGGCATTTAGCTCTAGTTGTTTTTGGCATTCCGCCTGGAGAGGAAAGAATTTTCCTGATGTCATAAAATACCAGAACAAGTTTTTAGCTTAATTGTAAACAGTAATTGTGTGCCAAGAAAATGAGATCTCAGAAATACAATTTTTGACCTAAAATGGCCACCTAGTTAGCACAATTATTGATTTACTTTTAGGTAACATTTCTTTGGAAATTTTACTATCTAGGTATAGAGGAAAGCACGACAACTTCCCTTTCCTCTCCCTGCCATACTTTTGTTTCTTTCATTGTGAGATCAGAAACTAGTTGAATACAGTAAATGAGGGTTATTAAGATTATCCTTTTATCATTCTGTATTTTAAATTAAGTTTGTCCATCATTTCCATATAAATGTAGCTATAAGGTAAGACTATTTTAAATCGCTAATTAACAGCAACAACAAAAACACTTTAATTCCTACAGATTCTGGGATTTTCAACATTTTGAATCAGGACTAAGTTACTTCATTAATTTTTTTCTCCCAAAATATTCTTTTAAATCATTGTATCATTCTTTGTCTCCTTTATCACATTTAACATAAAGTTTTCTTAATCAGAAATATATCCTAATTTACAGTGAAGCAGTAACTATTCATTTTGAGTTAAAAAACTAAATTTATCTAAGCAGAGTGATTGTGTAAACGGTTTTGGGTTTTTTTTCCCCTCTCTTCCTTTTTTGATTTATTTTGTTTTTCTTTTTGATCTGAGTAGCCAAAAATTGCAATTTCTGTTCTTGGTTTTGGTGTGATGAGGACCTGCAGTGTCAGGTTCTTCCAAAGTCAATATTGAAAAAGGCAAGTAATGACCAGTTCAATTCTGCTTGTTCCTGATGGCTGTACTAATCAAAATACTATGATTTGGTTCATTTTGAAAGCTAAGCAGGATTCTGAGGTACTACAAACAATATGCTCTTTCTAAAAAGTTATTTGTAATTTTGTAAGGGAATCTACAACCATTCCCCCTGAAAAAGCAGATAGCCACTGCTTAAACCACATCTCATTGACAGCTCAAGTTTGTTTATAACTAAGCCATAGAATTCAGTATTTTCTAAGGATATTTATCTTCAGAATTTTCAAGTCATCAAATGATACATTTTTCTTAACATTACCTCTTAATAGGTTTTTCCTCTTAATATCTCTTGATACTGCTTAACATTACCTCTTAAATAGTTTTTTCCTTGAGTGCTGTTTCTCTAGTTTGATGCTTACTGATCATTATCAGTGGATGAATTTTTTTTAAAAAATGAAAGCAATGTCATTTGTGTACCCTGAATTTTTTTTTTTTTTTTTTTTTTTTTTGGTTCTTGAGTCAGATAACTGATACAAGCAATAGAGGTAATAGGGAACAAAAAGTGTTTTAAAGCACTGAAATATATTCAGAAATATTCTCTAGTTATGAGTGACTTCAGAATATAGTTAAATGAAAATTATTTGATTATTTTTTAGAAATTATTCTTCCTTTACAGAAAAGCATTATGTTTATTTGCTCTTTATTCAGAATAGTTCATTTATACTTTGGGAAAATCCCTTTTAGGTATACTGTTTTAATGTGGAAAAATATTTTTTGTCTTTGCCTTTCATTGGTCAGTTTGTGCCTATAGGCCTGGTTCCATCACCCAATGTGTTCTCCAGTAGTAACAAAACACTGAATTTAAGGATTGTGGAGCTATTAGTAATTTACATAATATACGCCTTAACACCCCCACCCCCATTATTACACTGTCTTTCAAGGCGTGGGACAGTGGGTACAGAAACCATGAACTGTGAAGTGTATGAGTTGAACAAGCTAAACTTACATAGTTAGAGAATAAGAGAGGGGCCCGTGGGTGGCTCAGTTGGTTAAGCGACTGCCTGCAGCTCAGGTCATGATCTTAGAGTCCCAGGATCGAGTCCCACATTGGGCTCCCTGCTCAGCAGGGAGTCTGCTTCTCCCCCTGACCTTCCACTTCTCATGCTTTCTCTCTCTCGCTGAAATAAATAAATAAAATCTTCAAAAAAAAAAAATAGAAAGAAAACCAGTGATCCAGTTTATTCATGTTTTGAAAATCTGTAATATCCACAATTTTAAAGGTTGGGTTTAAAAAAGTTTGGATAAAAATAGAGATGTTTTAAATTTACTATATGACCCAGCAGTTCCACTCATAGGAATCTATAAAAGAGAAATGAAAACATAGATCCACAAAAAGACATGTACATGAATGCTCAGAGCAGCATTATTTGTAATGGCCTCAAACTGGGAACAATTTTAAAGTACTATCATTAAGTGAATAGATAAACAGAAAGTGGCATATACGTACGTGTACACACACCCACACACATGCACAGACACACGTATACCCTAGAATACTACTTAGCAATTGAAAACATTGATTTAATAAAACATGCTACAACATGCATGAACTTAAAAACTATGCCAGATAACAGAAGTCAAATTGTCAAAGGCTACATATTCTATGATGCCATTTATATGAAATGCATGGAAAAGGCACAGTTATAGAGAAAGAAAGCAGATGAGTGGGTTGCTTAGTGCTGGAAGTGGGGGCAGAGGTTAGCTACAGATAGAAATTAAGAAAGCTTGTTGGGTTGATGGAAATGATCTATAACTGGGCTGCGATGATGTGTGCAGAACTACAACTTTACTAAAATCACTGAATTATATCCTTGCAATGGGTTAATTTTACAGTATATAAGAAATAAAGCTATTTTTAAAAAGGGAGAAATGTTCTCCATACTTGAACCATTTGAAAACCAAAAAATAACAACTGTATAAATTTAAAATTGGATTTTGAACCTGTCTCTCCCAGAAAGTTTCAGGTTTAGTTCTGAATTGTTCAGTGGATATGAACAGAAGTTTGCATTAAAAGACTGAAAAAAAAATTTAGTAACACATCCTTACAGTATCCTAGTTCTCTAACATTTCTTTTTCTTTATGTTTAAAAAAAAAAGCCCCCGCTTTTTTTTTTTTTTTTTTTTTTTTTTTGGTTTATAGTTTACTCAGTAACTTTCATTAAATACTGAAAGGTAGTATTTAATGATCAAACTTGTGTTCAGTCTATTAATCTATACCAGCTTGCTTCTTTAGTTCTTTAGTTTACATAGTTAACCAACTATGTATTTTTAAAAATAAGTTGGAATTTTGTGAGTCAAAGCTGCTTAAAGGATCTCATTATGCTAGTAACTCTGTACGTCTTGCTATAAATCTATAGATTTTTACATATCAGATCTCCTTAAAGTAAGAGTTATTAAAATCCTAATTTTTTTTCTTTTAAATCCTAATTCTTCTCCAGTGCTGCTGCTTTTGACACACTTTCAACTAACTAGTGGAAATAATGGTTATAGATTGTATACTGAACATATATTTATTTTTGGATTGCAAATTGGTTGGTTGGTTTTAAATAATAGCAGTCTTTCTATAGCATAGGCAAATGTTGATTCTAGAGCATATTCCTTGACACGCAAAGTGATGATGGTGTCTAGAAAACATTTTGGAGAGCAGAGGGAATCCAATTGAATATTAAAAATTTTCCACAAGCAGTCAAAACATATGTAATAAAGAGTTGACTGTATGGTTGATAACATGCTTGGTACAATTCAAGTACTAGGCAAGGCAGTCCTTGCATAATAATTCATGTTATATTGTTGTGACTTTTGGTAGAATTTTTTGCAGTCATTATATAGCAGTCTGTCCTTTATCTAAGCTATGTACTTGACTGTTTAGTGTCAAGGAAAACGTCAAAGTTTCATTGGAGCCTTCACGTCAGCTTTGATAAATGTCACTTCAGACTGTGACTCTTCTCAGGGACTCTGTAATCCTGATTGAGTTACCAATTTTGGCAGAGGAGGGAAAAGGTTTTAGGGAAAACCCAAACCCATAATAAAAAAACTTAAAATGTTATTCCTTCTTTTCATGAATTTATCATAAGTCCAAAACATTTAGATATTGACTTGTAGAGAGTGAGATTGGGTAAGCTAATTTACTTAATTTATGTTATTAACTCTCTGTTAAACTATTATACTCTATTATATTTGTGGGATGAAAAATGAAATGATTGAAGTAATTTAAGCATTGGTTTAGTCACATTGATCATGACCTTGAGTTATATACCTAAGCTATCATTTGTAAAATTCTATCTCTAGCTTTTTTTTTTTTTTTTTTTAACATTTGGAGTTATAACTGAACTGCTAAAATTTATAAAAAGAAATTTGTATGAGCTGCATGTTAAAAGTCCTTGTTCTGCTTTTGCTGGTCATTCTCTTTCTATAAGGGATATCCTAACTGCTCTTTGGATATATCATTTAATACATATTTTGACAGTTTACAGATTATTAGACTTTCCTTGGTCTTTCCAGATTTCTGTTCATGGATGAAGGTAAAAATGTAAACATCAGCTGAGACTGTTGGATGACACAGAATATATGCATACCTTTTAATAGAAGAAGACAAATAGAATAAAACATACAAAACTAAGTCTCTTTGAAAGCATGCTGAGTATAATTTTTTTATTATTAAGTCTCAAATGTGTATGTGTGGTTATACTTTATATTTATATTGCTATATATTATACTCTATATTGCTTTTGCTTTTGCCTCTTTTCTATCCTGATACTCAAGACACCTTTTAAAGTTTAAATAGACTTTAAGAACTAGTTCATTCTCTATTCAATAAATACAAGCACCTATCATTTTCACCCTGTATATGTGAGCAATGCAAAAATGAATTAAAATATATTTCCTGCCCTCAAATTACTATTTGAACATATTAGAATCGCTTAGTTTAATCTCTAGGATTTATCACAGTTTTAAGATTTTTAGATTTTCTTCCTGCTTGTTTCCTTTGTCAGGAACTCCTGTAACAGTCATTCACAATCTTTGCTACTGCTGTAATGATATAAATCCTTGCCGGTATTGATCCCTTAAAAGATCACTTACTAATGTTTTATGGGTTTTAATAGAACCTTGCTTTGGTATGTAACAGAAAATGCTAATTCAAATATGTGATTGCTTGTGAGCTACATATTACTTACGTGAACCTTAAAGAATAGGGTCAGATGTCACTATCTTGGTGTCTGAAGCGAGTTGTCCACAATAGGCAGAAATCACCAGTCCAAAGGACTAACATGTCAAGAGGGTTTACAATGCTTGATTTTAATCTTCTTTTTACATACTGTTTGAAATTAATGCCATTACATGGTAAGCCTAGATAAACAATTTTGTTAGCTAGAATAGGGATAATAATTTTGGAGTCTAAAAAAACATTTTTCATACAGTGTCCTATTATTAGAATTTTTTTCCCTTTCTGCCACAGAAAGAGTTCATTTTAATTAACTCTTCAGTAAAAGTACTGAAATAAAGCTAGTTAGTATGAAGATGGTATTTTATATTGTTGATTATGCTCACTGATTATAATGGCACTTAACGATTTAGGTCATGCATTTTGCATTGATTACCAAAGACCTATTTCAATTGACATCTTTTGAAAACTTACATTTATACGCTTTAGATTGTCCAACCAGTAGTTTATGAGATAAGAAGTTTCTGGCTTTATTTTATTTACCAGTGGAACAAAGACTCAGGAATAAATTGTCACTAAACATGGGGATTTGGAGGAAGAATTTGAAAGCTAAAAGTTGACCTTAGGATGGAATGGTCAAAAGTTAGGTAACTGTTCTGCATTTAGTCATAATGGCATTTCTGGCCAATTTATTAATAGATTGTAGACTAAGTTGGCCAAAGTTTGTTAGTAATACAGTTTTTACAAGTTTCACTTTCAAGAGTTGCAAGCTTTTTCCTAATCATGTTTATTTGTTCGTTTAGGATTGAAAGGAGGAGCAGGAGGCACTGATGGACAGGGAGGTACCTTCCGGTACACTTTCCATGGCGATCCTCATGCCACATTTGCAGCATTTTTTGGAGGTTCCAACCCCTTTGAAATATTCTTTGGAAGACGGATGGCGGGTGGTAGAGAGTCTGATGAAATGGAAGTAGATGGAGATCCTTTCAGTGCTTTTGGATTCAGCATGAACGGATATCCAAGAGACAGAAATTCTGTGGGGCCCTCCCGCATCAAACAAGATCCTCCGGTTATTCATGAACTTAGAGTATCACTTGAAGAAATATATACTGGTTGTACCAAACGGATGAAGATTTCTCGAAAAAGGTTAAATCCTGATGGAAGGAGTTATAGATCTGAGGACAAAATTCTCACCATCGAGATTAAAAAAGGGTGGAAAGAAGGCACCAAAATTACTTTTCCAAGGGAAGGAGATGAAACACCAACTAGTATCCCAGCAGACATTGTTTTTATCATTAAAGATAAGGATCACCCAAAATTTAAAAGGGATGGATCAAATATAATTTTCACTGCTAAAATTAGTTTACGAGAGGTAAGTTAGTAGGACTTGGGATTCTGAAACCAAACAGAATTATGCCTCCAGTCTTAGGGAATGTATCTAAATAATAGCTAATATTTATTAAATGTTTAGTACACATTATTTTTAATAGCTAATATTTATTAAATGTTTAGTACACATTATTTTTAAGTTCTCATGAGAACCCTCCAGAGGTGGAGCACCTGGGTGGCTCAGTCATTGACCTTCAGCTCAGGTCATGATCCCGGAAACCTGGGATCGAGCCCTGCATCGGGCTCCCCGCTCAGCGGGAAGCCTGCTGCTCCCTCTCCCATTCTCCCTGCTTGTATTCCCTCTCTCTCTATCAAATAAATAAATAAAATCTTAAAAAAAAAAAAAAAAGAATCCTTCAGAGGTAGTACTACTATTATACCTCTTTTATGGATAAGATTATATTTTCTAAGTTTAGTTACCTGTACTAACAATTTAAATGCCAACTTGAAGTGCTAACCAGATTATGTACTAGGAAGCCTAATACTGGCTTTACGCTACTCAAATTTTATAGGTATGGTTTATGAGCTGTGCATTGTAATTGAAGTCGATGCATAAGATTTTTTCTAAAATTGTTAATTTGGAGTAATAATTATATAACCAAAAAGATATTAATTTAAAATAATTTATAAGCATACTGCTTTAATATATGAGTCCTTATTTGTTCTATTTTTAGACATCATTTTTCAAATTGGATTATAATCCTGCAAAAATGGCCATGTCAGTTATCTGCTTAAAATGCTTAAATGATCCCACATACTATCTACCATAAAGTCCAGACGTTTAAGCTTAAAATGAAAGGTCATTTTCAATCTGATTTCTACCCATAAATGTTTATGCATTTCCCTAAGTTTGCTCTATTATTATCTTATATACATTTATGTCATCATCTGAGTTCTAAACTATGGAGCACTGTTGTTCCTTACTCTGCCTTGAAACCCGCTACTGGTTTAATGTTTAGCTCAAGTATTCTGTACTCTCAGAAGCTAAGGGGGGTAAGCTGGGTGCTCTTTGTCTCACAAGAGACTTCTGCACCTCTGTGCTAACGTTATACTGTATTATTATTTCTGGTTTGCTTCTGAGTTCCTTGAGCATTCCCTGAGCTGGGATCTGTGTTCATGGTCCCTAAGCTCAGTATCTAGAAGGAATGTGTGGCATATAGTAGCACTCAGTAAACATTTGTTGACTAAACTAATAAAATGTATTTCTTATCCTAACATTTTCCCTCCAAAGAAGTAGGTAGTTGCTCTTATTCTAATTCCCCTCACTCCTAAATTTCTCCCTCTTCAACTGTCCAGCTCCATCCCTGCATCTTGAATGTTGTAATGGCAACCTCCATTTCATTTCAAGACAATGTGGGAGACCTTTACTTCTCTTTCCTTTCCTTCCCTTTCCCTTCTCCTTTCCTTCTTTTGTACTATGTCTGATCATGCATGACCTGAAGGGATTTTTTTAATAGGGGAAAAAGTCTTCAAATTATTGATATGCTTTTGGAGGTTAAGTTTTACCTTACGGTTTCATCCTTTATACCGAGTTTTGTTGTTGAGTTTTTGAAGTTCTGAAGCTTGTTAATTTTATTTGGTCTCTTTTAGGCATTGTGTGGCTGCTCAGTTAATGTGCCAACCATGGATGGAAGAACCATACCTATGTCAATAAACGATATTGTGAAGCCTGGAATGAGGAGAAGAATTATCGGATATGGGCTGCCGTTTCCCAAAAATCCTGACCAGCGTGGTGACCTTCTAATAGAATTTGACGTGTCCTTCCCAGATACTATATCCTCATCATCCAAAGAAGTACTTAGGAAACATCTTCCTGCCTCATAGAATGAAAAACTTTGTTACCCATATTTTGATAAGGCACTGAAAATATAAAAGGACTGGCAGTTTACTGATGTAGATGTGAATTCTGTATAAAGATGTGTAAATTATCTTGAGGATTCATTAAATTGCATGAATAGAGACGGGTCAAATAAATAGGCAAAAGGGATTTTTACAGTTAGAGATGAAGACACAACCGTTCACTGTATTTTATTTCATTTCTCCCAAATCAGAAATTTTTAGTATTTTGCTTACATGTAAAATTTGTTTTTGTGGAGTTAGTGGATATATTTCTAATAAAGTACTAGACTATCGAAGTACTTTATTTCTTTTGTTTTTACATTGTCAGTATGATAGTTTCTCATTTTTAATGGAAATTTAAGTTCTTAACTTACCTACACATGTGATATATGTTTCTAGAAAATAAAAACCCAAGTAATTTGGAAATGTGGTTAACTAGATTTAAATCTCCAACTGAAATGTTGCTATAGGGCTGGGACCCATAAAAGAATATCCTAATGCATATGTTTTACCATTTTGGTTTTTAAAGTATGCTGTAGCATTTCTTAATAACATGGTTGTAATGTTCTTAAGGCATACCTTTTCATCATAAAGAGTAAATTATTGGCAATTTATCTCCCGTGGAAATCCCAATTGCCTGAATTACTGATATTTTAGAAATAGGCTGTTTTTAAAATGCCATATGTAATTTTATGCAAGTTGACTATATATCTTGGACTTAATAAATTATAGGCACATTTTATTGTCCACTAGTTTAAAATAACTTGTTTAATAATAAATGTGTTTTTAGAGGAAATATTGTTACTTGGAATTAATTTTCCAATTACACAATCTTCTATAACTTACTCATCCTATGCTATATGTATCTTATGCAATTTCCCTAAAAAGAATAAACTACCACTATGGTGTTAAACCAAAATATGGGGAAAATAAACACTAACTGCTGCTTATGAATGACATTGCTACTATTGTTATGCATATAAATATTTAACTTTTTCATATGTATAGATTGCATTTCCTGGGTGTTTTAATTTTTTAAATATATTTACGTTTAAAAATTATTTTGCTTTCTTTTTTTTTTTTTTGATCACAGTAAGAATGATGTCTTGAAACAAAGTTTTTGGTTCAAAAGTAGCTTTTAAGGTGACTGATCTATGTACAAGGTACACTGGATCCTATCACCCTCAGCAGAGTACAAGGATTCTTTTAGAGATATAGTAAATGGGCTCTAATCACCGCATACTTTATAGCCTTACTGCATTGTAACTGACATGCCATAAAGCTTAGCTTTTTAAAAGTATATCGTTCAGTGGTTAGTGTATTCACAGAGTTGTGTAACCACTAAATCAGAACATTTTTCATCACCTGAGGAAGAAACTCCATATCCGTTAGCACTCACTTCCTATTCTTCAGTGTCTGGGGAATACAAATCCACTTTCTGTCTCTACAGATTGGTCTATTCTGGGCATCTAGTACAAATGGGATCAAAGAATATGTGGTTTTCTTCTCTCATTCTCTCTCACTTAACATGATGTTTTCACGTACATCCATGTTGTATCATGTATCAGTATTTTGTTCTTTTTTTTTATGGCCAAATAATGTTCCGTTCTATGGAGATAACTACTTTTTACTTTTACATTTATTAGCTGATGGACATTTAGGTTATTTCCTCTTTTTGGCTGTTGTGAATAATGTTGCTATGAGTTTTTTTTTAATAAGATGTGATTTTTTCTCTTTTTTTTTCTTAAAGATTTTTATTTATTTATTTGATAGAGAGAGATCACAAGTAGGCAGAGAGGCAGGCAGAGAGAGGAGGAAGCAGCCTCCCCGCTGAGCAGGGAGCCTGACTCGGGGCTCAATCCCAGACCCTGAGATCATGACCTGAGCCGAAGGCAGAGGCTTTAAACCACTGAGCCACCCAGGTGCCCCACTATGAACATTTTGCACAAGTTTCTGTGTACATAACTTTTCTATTTTCTTGGGTATATATATCTAAGAATAGAATTGCTGAGACTAAGCATATGCTTTAGTTGTAAATGGAACCTGGCTGGCTCAGTTGGTAAAGCATGCAACTCTTGATCTTGGGGTTGTGAATTTGAGCCCCATGCTGGATGTAATGGTTACTAAAAAATTTAAAAAAAAAATGTTGAAAATGCCAGAGAATTCAGCTAATCATACTTACTACTCTACCTAATTAATAAATAATTCCTTTATTATTTTGTTCTCTGAACAACAGTTTAAACTCTTATAAGGGGCGCCTGGGTGGCTCAATTGGTTAAGCGTCTGCCTTTGGCTACGGTCATGATTTCAGGGTCCTGGGATGGAGCCCCACATTGGGCTCTCTGCTTGGTGGGGAGCCTGCTTCTCCCTCTCCCTCTGCTGCTCCCTCTGCTTATACTCTGTCTCTCTGTCAAATAAATAAATAAAATCTTTAAAAAATAAAACTCCTTAGGGAAGTATGTCACAAAAATTTTCTCACAGGTCTAAAGAGAGCTGAAAAGCATCAGTCAAAAGTGGTGGATGTGAAAAAAAAAAAAGTGGTGGATGTGGTTTTTATACTAAACCCACTGTCACTTATTGCAATTTTTTTGGTTAAGCATTTTCTTCCAAGTTAAATAAAGGATTTATAGACTAGGTAAATGGATAATCTTTGGATTAAAAAGTATTTTTTGAAGTACAGAATTATTCTTTTAGTAGTAAAAAAATTAATTTTCATTGCTATATAGAAACAGTATGCCAGTATCTTTCTTGCCTTAAAGGATACTGATAATGTCTTAGCATGTAGTTGGTTCCCAATTTTTATTTGTTGAGTGCTGAATTAATGTAAAAATTGAGTTTGAAGTTTTCGTATTTATGTAAATTATGAAAGTACTTTTGGTTTTATTTATTTATTTATTTAGTCCTTTTGATTTTAAAAAATGTTCTCTTTCAATCCAACCTTGAACTCGGATACCCAAAATAGTTCGGCAGTGTTGGAGATGGTAGAAAGCAAATTGATAGAGATGTTTATCTTTCCTACCAGAAAAACCAGATTGCTTATGTTTTATAATTAGGATGTCTTTAGGCAAGGTGTGAACTGTTGTGTTGTCACTGACCTAACAATCTCAACTGTGTTATATGAAGCCACTTCACACATTTAGTTCATTTACTTCTCTGCCTCTGAACGCATCTGAGTTTGTGACCTTTTATCTTTTAGCTCATTACTTCTGCCTATTATTAGCCTTTCTTGGGGGCAAGGAATTGAAAATACTTTTGTTTATTTTTAAGAAAAAATATAACTAGTTATGATGGAAAAAATGAAATTAATATATGTGATTAGATTTGGTAAATGGCTTAGAAGTAATTATTCTTGTATTCTAAGGACTATTAACCTCACAGTATTAAGCTTAAACATTACCCAGAATCTAATACAACGGTTATGCAACGGTGTGTAGTGTAGTGTACTTACCTATATACTTGGCTTTTATACATATATATTCCCACTTTATGGAGAATTATAGAAAGAAATATGGTTTGTTACTTTTACATTGTAGCTTGATCAATATTTATTTGATTAGACAAGTTCTATAGATTGAGTATTTCAAGCTTTTTATCATTTTTTTCTGTGATTTTTTTAATTAATAAAATTCATAAAAGTTTTGGAGCTGGGAGAATTTTAGAGATCACATTTTCTAGATGAGGAAGTAAATCCGGAGATGCTAAGTGACTTGCCTGTAGCTAAAAAGCAAGCTTGTAAGGGAATTCTGAGATGCCTTGTTTCTTATTTTCTGTAACAGTTCCTATTAATATGTTATGATGTCCCCTGTTGTTAAATTTCCAAGATTTAACAGATTCTGTGAAAGTACATTTACTCTACTTCTTCATGTGGTCTGTATAATTCAGCACATTTGAAATATTTTGAGTCACTTGTGAACATGTAGAATATGAATCTATAATTTGATGGTGTTAACTATAAAACTTGAAAGATTAGTTATGAAAACTGCTATTTTTTTAAAGAAGGGAATTAAGAGCTCAGAATTGAAATGTATTCATCATTAACTTAAAAAAAAGTATGCCAAAAAAAATGTATGCCAATATTATTCTCAGAATGCTTCAAGGCCACATCTGATCTTTTAGATAAATAATACAAATTAAATTAATACTTTTCCAAGTAAAAAAGTTACTATCCAAAATATGTGATATTCTATCATTGTAAAGAGAGAGAGAGGAAAGAGGTGTTGAGAGGAGGAAGGGGAGAGGAGGAAGGAAAATACCACTGCAGATTTTACTGAGAAAAATTTTTAATGAGTACAATGCTTATGGAAGCTCTATAATCATTTGGAAATACAGTAATCTCTCCCAAACTAAAAATTAATAGGTACATCTCTGTAGCCTTTAGAAATTTGGCTCGTATGAATGCAATTCTTGAGCCATTCTTATAGAGAAAATTGTTTTCATTTTTTTTTCTCATTTTAAGTAAAATCTATGCCACACATGGGACTCTAACTCATGACCCCAAGATCAAGAATCGTGTGTTCTATTGACTAAGCCAGCCAAGCTCCTGTCTTATAGAGATAATCTTAAAAAGAGGAAACTGGAGGTTGGATAAAGGAAAGGAGAGGAAAGTAAATGGCAGAGGAAAGTAAGTTTTGGATACAGTCTTAAACATGAGAAATAAAACTGGAGGCAAAGAACTCCATTCCTGTTTCTGTTAGAGGGATGGCACTGAGATGAATATGAAATGAATATGAATATGAAAAATCTGGACAGGAAGTAGTATTAGTTACATGTTGTGTATTAGAGAAAAGCTTGAGAAATATTTACATTAAAAATTTTTTTAAAGATTTATATTTATTTGTTTGACAGAGATGACAAGTAGGCAGAGAGGCAGGCGGGGGTGGGGGGAGGGGTGGGAAATCAGGCTCCCCACTGAGCAGAGAGCCTGATGCGGGGCCTCAATCCCAGGACCCTGGGATCATGACCTGAGCCGAAGGCAGAGGCTTAACCCACTGAGCCACCCAGGTGCCTCCATTTTTAAAAAATTCAAAAAACTTCTATTTATTTATTTGATAGAAAGAGAGAGCACAATCAGGGGGAGTGGCAGGCAAGGAGAGAGGAAGCAGGCTCCCTGCCGAGCAAGGAGCCCAGACTCGGAACTCCATCCCAGGACCCTGAGATCATGACCTGAGCCAAAGGCAGACACTTAACTGACTGAGCCACCCAGGCACCCCTACATTTTTACATTTTTTGTTAAAAGTTAGACAATATTAAGAGGTTTTTTATTTTTTTTAAAGATTATTTATTTGAGAGAGAGAAGACGAGAAGTGGGAAAGGGGCAGTGAGAGAGGAAGAAGCAGACCCCCTGCTGAACACAGAGCTCAATTCTGGGTTCCATCCCAGGACTGAGATCATGACCTGAGCCGAAGGCAGACACTTAACTGATTGAGCCTCCCAGGCACCTGTAGAATTTACACACTATTTTATTTATTTATTTATTTATTTATTTTAAAGATTTTATTTATTAATTTGACAGAGAGAAATCACAAGTAGACAGAGAGGCAGCCAGAGAGAGAGAGAGGAGGAAGCAGGCTCCCTGCTGAGCAGAGAGCCCGATGCGGGACTCGATCCCAGGACCCTGAGATCATGACCTGAGCCGAAGGCAGCGGCTTAACCCACTGAGCCACCCAGGCGCCCCTACACACTATTTTAAATCAACTATATATTTTGCATCTCTAGGACTGGTATGGAGGGGTTGAAAAAATGGAATTAACTGAGAATCATAAGATCTGAAAAGTATTAAACATTTATAATGAGGTTAGGTTTCTTGTCTCCTTAATTGTCTTTTTTTTAAAATATTTTATTTATTTATTTGACAGAGAGAGATCACAAGCAGGCAGAGAGAGGAGGAAGCAGACTCCCTGCTGAGCAGAGAGTCTGATATGGGGCTCAATCCCAGGACCCTGAGATCATGACCTGAGCCGAGGGCAGCGGCTTAACCCACTGAGCCACCCAGGTGCTCCTCTTAATTGTCTTCTTAATGTGCCTAGTAGGTCCAACAGAGCAAAAACAAATTTGAAGTGGAGTGGGAGATCCTGAAAGGTTTCTAGTGAGTGAGGAATGATAAACCATATATTTATTACTCATTAAATAATAGGCTATTATCTGTTTTAACTTATTTATTTTATTCATTTTTAAAAAGATTTTGTTTGAGAGAGAGAATAATTGGGGGCGGGGGCAGAGAGAATGGAAGATTTCCCACTGAGCATAGAACCCAATTCCGGGCCCCCGAGATCATGACTTGAGCTGAAGTCAGACACTCACCGCACTGAGCAACCCAGGAGCCACTCTTCTTATTTAATACAATCTTAATTTTAGTGAACCTAAAAACTAGGGTTTTTAGGGTTGCACCTAAAACTGTTTTTTTCTTCTTATTTAATACAATCTTAATTTTAGTGAACCTAAAAACTAGGGTTCTTAGGGTTGCACCTAAAACTATTTTTTTCCTACAACAACTTCAATTCCTCAGCTAATCCTTTGTCTGCCACAGTGTTTTCAGAAATAACCCTTTCAGATGGGGAAATTATACTGTACTGTAGTTTTTATAAATTACACTCCCTTATTAAGGCAATCAAGAAAATGGGCACAGCCGATTTCAGAGGATTAATTACACAATAGTAATTGTTTTAGGGGCAATGGGTGGCTCAGTCATTAAGTGTCTTGACTTTTAATCTCAGCTCAGGTCTTGATCTCAAGGTCATGAATCTGAGCCCTGGGTTGGGGCTACTTAAAAAAAAAAAAAAAAAAAGAATAGTTAGACATTTTATCCTCCTTTCCCAGAGTATTTGATGTATACATTTTGGAGGAGATTATTAAAAGTTAAGATTGGAACCCCGAGCTGATAATGGGGTTTTAGTATTATTTAAAAATTAATTGCTGGATTATATAGGTTATTCTCATGAAGTTTAAAGAGAGTATATACATGATGACCAAGTGGGATTTATTCTAGGTGTTCAAGGCTGGTTCAGTATTTATAAATTCTCTAATACATCTTTGTCTCACTGCCTTTGTACTGTTTTTGGCAAATAATAGTATGTTATAGCACAAGAACACATTACATACACCTTGTTTTATATAATTGCTTTTTAAATCAGTTAAGAAGAAGAAATATGCATTTATACTGTCTTTTATAATTACATTAATTACCTTTGCCAGTGCTCTTCATTTCTTCCTGTGGATTTGAATTTATTGACCTGGGCTCCTTGCTTTCAGCCTGAAGAATTTTTGACAGTATTTATTGTAAGGTGGGTCTGCTATCAACAAATTCATTTGCATTTTGTTTATCTAGGAATAAATTTATTTTGCCTTCATTTTTAAAAGATAGACTTGCTAGATACAAGATTCTTGGTTGACAGATTTTATTCTTTGAGCACTTTGAATATGTTATTCTGCTGTCTCTGGCCTCATTATTTCTGGTTATATGTCAGTCAATCTTATTGGGGTTCCTTTGTAAATAATGAGTCATTTATCTCTTGCCACTTTTGAAATTATCTTCTTTCTTTGGCTTTTAGCATTTTTATTCTGATGTTGTAGATCTCTGTGCTTATCCTACATTGAGTTTGTTGATATTTAGATTAATGTTTTTCATTAAATTTGGGAAGTTTCCAGCCATTATTTCTTCAAAAAAAAATTTTTTTTTTGCTCTTTTCTTTCTGGTACTCCAGTTTTGCATATAATTGGTATGCTTAATGGTGTTCCACCATTCTCTGAGCCTTGTCAATTTTTCTTTATTCTTTTTTCTCTCTCAATTCTTTGGATTGCATAATCTCATCAGTCTATCTTCAAGTTTGCTAATTCTTTTTTCTGCCAGTTCAAATCTACTGTTGAACCCCTCTAGTAAATTTATCATTTCATTTCCTGTCCTTTCAGCTGTAGAATTTTCATTTGGTTCTTTTCTATAATTTCTCCTTATTGATATTCTTCATTTGATGAGACATTCTCATCATATCTTCCCTTACTTAGTTAATCTGGTTTTCTTTTTTCTTTGTCTTTCTTTCTTTCTTTTTTTTCTTTTTTTGGTTCTTAAAACATATTTACAATGTCTTCTTCTAAGTTTTGTTTGTTTAATCCAATATCTGGTTTCTTCAGAGGCAGTTTCTTTTGCCTTCTTTTTTTCCTGATGTATCGGTCATACTTTCCATGTCTTTGCATGTCTTGTGATTTTTGTTGTTGTTGTTGTTGGCTAATAAGTATTTTAGATAATATAGCAACACTGGGTATTAGTTCCCACCCCCCTCTAGGACTTGTTATTTACTTGTCTGGTGACTGGCTGAATTATTTTAATCAAGTCTATGTCCCCCATAAAGTGAAGCTTCTGATGTTACTCTTCAGAGGATGCAGGTTTGGGTATGCCCACAGTCACCCTGGGATAACAGTGTTTTTGCCAGGTTCTCTCTCTTTTACTTGACCACACCCAGCTGTTAAACTACACTAATTGTTGACTGATATTCTGTTGTTTTCAACAACGCCTTTGGATCATAAATTGCTCAGCAAACTGATTAAATCAAAGTAGGACTCCTTTGAAGGGATACTTCTGAAATTTTGTTTCAGATGTGTTCTGACCCCTTGGAAGGCTCCTCCCATTTGTCTCTTTCCTCTCTTCTCTCTGGCAAACCTGTGGTGAGGGGCTGGGAAGGGGTAAGAACAATGATGCTTTTGGGGTGGGTGACACCCCTGCTTTAGAAGCTGAATACTGGGATAGGGGTCAGTTTGGGAGTAGCCCCACGATTTTTTTTTTTGTTTAAGATTTTATTTATTTATTTATTTGTCGGAGAGGAAGAGAGGGAGAGACAGCACACAAGCAGGCAGAGAGGCAGGCAGAGGCAGAGAGAGAAGCAGGCTCCCTGCTGAGCAAGGAGCCTGATGCGGGACTCGATCCCAGGACACTGGGATCATGACCTGAGCTGAAGGCAGCGGTTTAACCCACTGAGCCACCCAGGCATCCCCAGCCCCACGATTTTTAAGCTTGTTTCTCCCAGCATGGAAACCCTGCACCTTGAGTCAGTTTAAAGAAACTGAAACTCCAATATTTTCAGCAGAGCTGTCCCCAAGGTAGATCCTCTCTCCTAGAAAGTGGGGAATGGTGGTGGAGGAAGGGAGTCCCCCAACTCTCCTTCACATTCACCACAATTTAGCCTAGCAACAGGTAGTTGGAGCAGGATGAGAAATGATGAGGTCCTGCCCTTCCCAGGAAGATAATTCTTTGAGTGGATTATAATTCTTCAGATTGGAGAAATAGGGGTATTCCTGGCTATGGCAGTCTCTAGTGGAGTTTCCATCCCATTGAGCTAGAAAGGAGAAGGATAGAGTGGATCTTGTCCAAACACCACAGATCCTCACTATTCCTATCAGATTTTAATAATAGCTTTTATCAAATTAATGTTTCTTCATTTGTTGTATGCCTTTAGAACCATTTCCAGAGAATTTATTTTTTATTTTTATTTTTTTTAAAGATTTTATTTATTTATTTGACAGAGAGAGATCACAAGCAGGCAGAGAGGCAGGCAGAGAGAGAGGAGGAAGCAGGCTCCCCGCTGAGCAGAGAGCCTGATGCGGGGCTCGATCCCAGGACCCTGAGATCATGACCTGAGCTGAAGGCAGAGGCCCAACCCACTGAGCCACCCAGGCATCCCAATTTCCAGAGAATTTAAATAGGTGTTTAAATTTTTTTTTTTCATCAGTTTCACTGGGGACTAAGTCTGCATAATTCTCATGCTATCTCACAGTTGAGCCTTACACAGTTTAAACATTGACAAATTTTTAAAAAATGTTTCCTGGAACACCTGGGTGGCTCAGTCAGTTAAGCCGCTGCCTTCGTTCAGGCCATGATCCCAGGGTTCTGGGATCGAGTGCCGCATTGGGCTCCTTGTTTCACAGGGAGCCTGCTTCTTTCTCCGCCTCCGCCTGCCACTCTGCCTGTTTGTGCGTGCTCTCTCTCTCACAAATAAATAAATGAAATCTTTAAAAAAGTTGTTTCTTGAAAGGGTGATAGGTATGTTCTAATATTTTTAGTTTCTCATATTTGTGCAATTATCAAAATGCTTAAAACTATTAATGTGTTTTAACAAATGACTTTGAAGAAAGAGGATCAATGTATCTTCATTTTTTTAATAAGTAATGTTTTTGCTTACTTATGAAGTATAAAGTACAAAATAATATAGTACTAAAGGGTGGCCTATTTAAAATATGATTTGCTTATGAAAGAAGGCAAAGTGAGGTTGGAAAGAATATTACTAGGCATCAGGTTATACCAATAACTAACATTTGTGAACTTGGTCAGGTTGTTTAACCTCACTGCCTTAGCTTTTTCTTATTGATAAAATTAAAAGTTTAATAAGATGATCTCGAGAGGTACTTTGCTGGCTCAGTTGGTAGAACATGTGATTCTCGATCCTTAGGGTCATGAGTTCAAGCCCTATGTTGGGCATGGATCCTGCTTAAAATTAAAAAAAAAAAAAAAGTAAAATAATAAGATGCTCTCTAAGTCTTAGGTAACTCGAAAATATTGTATTCCTAACAAGGAATATTAAAGAATGATGACTTTTAAGTTCTACTTTAAAATAGCTTATTTATGGAGGGTACTTGACATAATGAGCATTGGGTGTTATAGGCACCTGATGAAACACTAAATTCTACCCCTGAAACTAGTAAAAAATTGCTCGTTTATTTATCTTACAGGGAGTCAAATTTTCAAAATAAGGATTTTTTTTTTCTTTAATTTTTTTACACTATGAGGTATCTATAGAAAAGAGACTGGAAGAAAACAAAACAAAACATTTAAAAGTGATGATCTCAAGATGGTAGGATTAAGGGTAACTATTGCTTTCATCTTCATTTTCAAATTTAAAACATTTTTCTCCAAGGAGCACAGGCTCTATTTATAGCCACAAAGTTGTTTTACAATGACCCTTGTTTAAAGTATTGTATTAATTGTAATTTTGATGACTGTTGTTAGATGACAATGACACTAGACAAGGTCTATCTTCCTGTAGATGAAATTGCCTTAAATGATTATACCATAAATTTAATTCACTAGATTCTAGGTTTTTTTTTTTTTTTTTTTTTTTGCTTTTTCTTTTTAACTCATGCATGGGCCAGAAGTTTATTTGTATAGTTGAAACTTTAGAAGGTTCTGCACGTTTCCTAAGAGAATGAAGTACTGGTACTAATCTTAGTACTAGTACTAGTAATAGTGTTAAGGTGGAAAAGAATGATGTATGCCTTTTATAGTTATAACAAGTCACAGTATATGATAAAGGGAATTTAATTTAGGTTAATGCTATTGTTTCATCATGTTTTGAAATTTAAAATTTATAGGTTTAATATGGTTTTAAAAATTGATACAGGGAACAAAATTAGAAAATTAATTTGCCCATCTCTCAATTATACTTAACTTAACCTTATATTTTTTCCTAACGTTGTTACTAGGAATAATAATTATAGAAGTTTAGAAACTTTAAAATATCTATTAATAAGCTTGTTAGAATTCATTTTCAAATATATCTACATTATAAGTTTTAAAAGCAAATAAACCACAAAAATTTCATAAACAAGTAAAACTATTCTAACTTGAAGGAAATAAAAATTCTCAAATATTAGGCTATTTTCTGGTACTATGTAATATATAGTATTGTTTTGTTTTTTACTCTGCCAGCAAGAATACATTGCTTACATTTGTGCATGAATGTTTATGTACATTAGTTTGAACTATATGAAGTTATATTCAATTTTTTTGAACTATAAAAAGGGCAATATGAAATTAGTTAAATTTTGACTTATGAAAATAATTTCATATACATATACAGAGTTTCGTAAAGCATCACCTATCCTTCTTAGATGGAATGATCCAGATATTTTCTATTTTACTCTAGCTCATCAAATTTTTTTCTAATTGTATCCCCGTACATTTATTTCATGATTTACATTTGTGAACTAACTCTCCAGTTTGAAAACACTTGTAGACACTCTGATAAGGATACAAATATAGTGACTGCCAAAATTTAAACTTAATTGTCAGATTGTTTAAATTCACTTATTTTATTTTTATGAAATTCATTTTTAAAAAATTTTTATATTTATAAGGTAGACTCCCCACCCAATGTGGGGCTCAAATTCATAACCCTGAGATCAAGAGTCACATGTTCTCTGAACTGAGCCAGCCAGACATCCTATTTTTTTTTTTAATTTTTTTTTATTTCACACAGAGAGATCACAAGCAGAAAGAGAGGCAGCCAGAGAGAGAGGGGAAAGCAGGCTCCCTGCTGAGCTGTGAGCCTGACATGGGGCTCCATCCCAGGACCCTGAGATCATGACCTGAGCTGAAGGCAGAGGCTTAACCCACTGCCACCCAGGCATCCTATTTTTGTTAAATCCACTTTTAAACTACTAAATAGGAGCCACCCAGGCATCCTATTTTTGTTAAATCCACTTTTAAACTACTAACTGGAACGTTTTCACTCATTGTTTGTTTGTTGAAACAGTAGTAAATATTGTTTTTTCTTGGTCATGAGACAAATTCTAATAAAAAACAACTATGTCCATTAATTTATAGATGGAGTTCATTCCTTTCCCTCCCCCAGAACTTAAGATAATTATATATATAGCAATGTAAATTTCTATTAAATTTACGATACTGAAGACCCGTATCAGCTATGACAATATTCAGACTTCCTTTGAATTTTGGTTATACATTATTTTAACAATACATTTTATTAGTTGGTAACATTAAAAAAAATAAGTCTACAAACCAAAGACCTTATTATAAAAATCTTACATATAGAGAGATAGGTATCTTTAGAAAACAGAAATGTCTTAATTTTCTCATTCAATTTATTTAGAATACTGGTTCAGAACAGATTTGAGTGAGCTTGTTTCTGATGTGTTGCTTTAATCTGATAGAAGGGAAGATAAATGCACACTTTTTACTTAAATTTTTTTTTAAATTTGCTTTAAACTTTAAAAGTGAATTTAAAATTGGCTTTTAAAAACTTCATTCTCTTTGCCAGAATCACAACCATTTCAGGACTATGTATGAGAAAATTAAATACCATTAAGAGTGTCTGATTGAATTCTATTTTCACATTTCTTTTTATGGTAATCTTCAGGGACCACAAATATAATGTAGGGAAATGTTTCCCATGTTGTTGTATTCAATGGTTTTCATGTGCAAGCATTAAATGTAATCTTGATTTTTGAGGAGGTTGTACATAAGTTACACTTGTAGGCTGTTGGACTTCATAGACCTTTATTACTGCTATTTCAGTTCAGGATGTGCTTCTGGGATATAAATAAATGCGGCACATACATATATCTCTAAAACAGCAGCTAAGAAATTGCCTAATAACTGTTAAGAAACTGTTCTTAAGAAATTTAGACAAATAATTTGCATTAAGTGGAGTGTGTGTGTGTATAATTTCCAAAGTCATGAAAATATATTTTCAGCAAAACTAAAATCATCTTTTCTCCAGAATAAAACAATCAAGAGTACTTACTAGTTGACTAAGTATATCTGGAAGATATTACCTTGTTAGGTAAATTGTACATATGCATTAGCTAGGGTTCTCTAGAGAAACAGAACCAATGTGATAGATAGACTGATTTATTAAACTGAAGAATCAGGAAAGCCAGTGATATAATTCAGCCCAAGTCCAAAGGCCTGAGAATGACAGGGTTGCTGGTATAAGATCTGGAGTCTGAAGGCTCTAGAACCAAGAGTTCTGATGTCCCCCCACCCAGGGCAGGAAAAGACGAACATCTCAGTTTAGAGAGAAAGCAATTTGCCTTTCCTTTGCCTTTTGTTCCTTTCTTGCCCTCAACAAATTGGATAATGCCCACACACGGTGAGGGCAGATATCTTTATTTACCTGACTGAATCAAATGTTAATCTCTTCCAGAAACTCCTTCACCGGACACACCCAGAAAAAATGCTTTACTAGTTATGTTGACAACCCTTAGGCTGGTCAAGCCGCTGACAAAATTAACTATCCCACGAAGTGAGCACTTAAATTATATGTTATTATTGTGTGGAAGAATGCTTCTTGTTTCCCAATCAGAACACACAAAGAAATCATAATTGTTTCATTTATTAAATATATTACCTCATTTAAAGAAATAACCTATGCAGCTCAATAGTAAATATTAGCTATTATTAGTCATAGCATCTTTTCATTTGAAAGTGGACTTAGAATCCTCATTTCAGGCCTTCGTGTCAGCATTTATTCATTCAATATTAAACATTTAAGAGCAAACTATAACTCTGGGATTAAATTTATGGGGATTTGAGGGTTTCTACTTTCTGACCAGGACAAGAAAGCAGCAAGAGCTCTCAGACAATCAACCTTAGAGAAAATATAGAGCTAGCTGGAAATAGGAACTGTAGGGAGATTTAGGCTGTGCTGAACGAATTCCTTTGTCAGGATTAATAGATGGGCAGGATGGTGAGACAATGGTGAGAGGATTCATCTGAGGAGAGCTTCTCAAGTCTGATCTTGCCTTTTTCTAGCACTACGCTGTAATAGACATTATCCGCGGCTTTACACCCAAAACGGGAGGCAACAGCCCCAGCTGCAGAGGCTGATAACTGCAGAGTGTTACCAGGGCGATGCAAAGCCTTGGTGTCAAGAGGTGTTGATGAAAACAAATGTAGACAAACTGGCAGTCCTGGGATGGCCATTGCTCTTTCTCCTTCCCTTCAAAGCCCTTGGGCTGGTGAACTCTTTCTCCCACTGTGCTTCTTACTAAGGGTTTAAAGGTAAAATTCTAACAAAGTTGTTGCCTAAGAGGCAGCACACCAGAACGATCAACAGTATTTAGGCAGTGCCTGGGGTCCTGTGCCTTTAGGTTCCTCCCAAGTCCATAACTCATTCAACTAGGGCCCTGGTTGGAGGCCCTTTGGCAATTTATATTATCAACTAGAGTAACTCGGGGAATGTGGCCAAAGAGATACCAATTTTCTTTCCATTCAAAGTGGACAATCAAGCAAATTGTCCAGAGTTCTTCACAATGGGGGGATTTCCTTTCACCAGGTCTTTCACGGCCATCCTGAGTAGGTTGTAATGCAGTAGCTTTCCATTTCTGGCTGGTGCCAGCACACAGTGCAGATCCAGGCCTGCGTGTTTTCCTCCTTTATAACTAGTCTTTACTTGGTCCCAATTTTGCCATGTCATTTATACGTAATGGAGTGTATCATTCTATTAATTCCCTTAATAATGGAGTACATGTTTCAACTTTATGACTTGGTTGACCAAGTAACACTTATTGCATGAGGAGTAGCTCAGGTTGCGTAATCACCTGGTGTCCCACAATCAGGTGATGAGTCTCTTCCAGCATCAGTCAGTAAGCCAGGAGCTGCTTTTTCTTTTCTTTTCTTTCTTTCTTTTTTTTTTTTATAAGAGACTCTTTTTTTTTTTTTTTTAAAGATTTTATTTATTTATCAGAGAGAGAGAGAGGGAGAGAGAGCGAGCACAGGCAGACAGAATGGCAGGCAGAGGCAGAGGGAGAAGCAGGGTCCCTGCTGAGCAAGGAGCCCGATGTGGGACTCGATCCCAGGACGCTGGGATCATGACCTGAGATGAAGGCAGCTGCTCAACCAACTGAGCCACCCAGGCGTCCCCAGGAACTGCTTTTCAAAGAGAGAATGGCTGTTGGCAAAAAAGGGCATGCCTGTACTCCAAATCATGGGGTTTGCCCATGATTCTCCTATTGGGATTTATTAGAGGCCCCATCAATTTATATCTGCTACAATATTCCATACACCTTTGAGCTGAATTTTGAAAAGGGGACTATCAGGCTGCCATGTTGGGAAAAAGATTTTTAATTTTTTTTATTAACATATAATGTATTATTTACCCCAGGGGTACAGATCTGTGAATCATCAGGCTTACACATTTCACAGATCTCACCATAGCACATACCCTCCCCAATGTCTATAACCCAGCCACCCTATCCCTACCCACCCTCCCCCCAGCAACCTTCAGTTTGTTTCCTGAGATTAAGAGTCCCTTATGATTTGTCTCCCTCCTGATCCCATCTTGTTTCATTTTTTTCCCTCCCTACCCCCCAAGACCCCCCACCCTGACTTTCAAATTCCTCATATCAAGAGAGAGCATATGATAATTGTCTTTCTCTGGTTGACTTATTTCACTCAGCATAATACCCTCTAGTTCAAGAAGACTTTTGAATTAAATACTAAATACAGTGTATCACAAAGATAACATGATTACTTTCTCATATAGTTTATTTATTTTTAAAGGTTTTATTTATTTACTTGAGCTAGAGAGCAAGCATGACCAGGGGAGCTGTAGGCAGAGGGAGAAGCAGGTTCCCTACTGAGTGAGGAGCCCCATGCAGGGCTCTATCCCAGGACTCTGGGATTGTGACCTGGGCCTAAGGCAGGCATTGAATGACTGAGCCACCCAGGCACCTCTCTGATATAATTTATAACCTGAAATACTCATTTTCTAAGTAAATGTAGTTCAGGATTTGATTTAATGAACAGATAAAAATGTGATCAGCAAATGTGAATTTTCTATTATACTTTAAAATGATTGAATTGGAAGTGTTTTTAATTTCTCCTATAACTTATATTTATAATTTAAAGCAACTATTCTTGGGCGCCTGGGTGGCTCAGTGGGTTAAGCCGCTGCCTTCGGCTCGGGTCATGATCTTGGGGTCCTGGGATCGAGGCCCACATCGGGCTCTCTGCTTAGCGGGGAGCCTGCTTCCCTCTCTCTCTCTCTGCCTGCCTCTCTGTCTACTTGTGATCTCTCTCTGTCAAATAAATAAAATCTTTAAAAAAAAAAAAAAAAAGCAACTATTCTTAATCCAAAATATTTAGAATTAAATGTTCTGATTATTTCAAATGAAGTATACCATGTTCAGACAGCCTATTTTCAAAGTCTGAGTGGAATGAAATATGCTATATGAAAACTGTTATCAAACAGCACACATATTTGATTTAGAAGATACTACAGGATCTTACAATATGTCATTCATTTTCACTACAAATATCTATTATGTTATAATAACTAATATTTCTTAATTATTTACTATGTGCTGAGTACCATGCCACTTCATCTACAGATGTTATTTCATGTAACACTCTTATTTGCCATAAGAAATAAATATCTTTAAGCATGAAAAATTATCCAAGAGGAGATGAAAAGAGATTTGCCTCAAATCATTGTTGACTACTATTATATAATAGTGTGATGACTTCAGTTTTCTTAATGTAAAACTCATGCACTTAATTGGTATCCTGAACAGCTTCTCTGATTTATAACAGCTGTGGTTCCTATATAGGAATAGGAATAGTTATAGGCCATCATACCATCTCTGTAGAACATTCCCTTATGGCTGATTTTGTGCTTTTTAAAAACATATAAACTCTCACCATTTTTATTTGTTTCACTTTTGAAAGGAAAGTGGAAAGCAAGATGCCCACTTAAAAATTCCATTCATATTGTCAGGCTATATCTATGCCGTGCTAATCAACATTCTCAGCATTCTGCTTGGCAGATACGAACTTCAGCCCTGTATCTATTAAAAATTATAGCAAAACCTGAATAATGTATCTTAAATGACAGAAGTTATAATGGTTAGTTTACAGATTAAATTCTTTTTTTATTTTTTATTTTATTATTATTTTTTAAAGATTTAATTTATTTGACAGACAGAGATCACAAGTAGGCAGAGAGGCAGGCAGAGAGAGTGGAGGAAGCAGGCTCCCTGCTGAGCAGAGAGCCCGATGCGGGGCTCCATCCCAGGACCTGGGATCATGACCTGAGCCGAAGGCAGAGGCTTTAACCCACTGAGCCACCCAGGCACCCCCAGATCAAATTCTTGATTTAAAAAACTTCCCGGGTAAATTCAGTGTTCTAATTTTAATGAACAAATGTGGAAAATATTTGGATAATATTTAATAGTACAATTCTTCCAATAAGACCAAGGAACAAAATGAAAACTGCTTGGCCATGTTTGAGAAACTATCACTTCCATGTAAAAGTTTAAAAATGGAACAGTTGGATATATTTATCTCATCACCAGCAATTGACTTTCAGGTGCTGACAATCTTGCACATTTTTCTGCCAGTGAATGGTTTGTAGTATTCATATTTTTGATATGTAATATGATTATTACAGAATTTCTACTCTTTAGGTGAGATATTTTTCCTTAGAGAAATTATATCTTTTTGTCTTTACTATCTCTTGACCTTAAAACTACTGTTACAATTATTTTCAAAAGATTATTTAGGTTGTTACTTTTACTGAAAGTATGTCTTACTCTATCTACTCTTTTGGGTTCTGTATGAAGGAAATTATTTGCCCAACTCTGGAAGAGTCATCAGGGGCTTGAATGACAACTACTTACTCCCACTAGTTGCAGTTTTGTATACAGATCTTAAATGAGTAAAATATATGGCTTTTGTACGTGGCTGCTAACTTCCATGCAGCTCTTCCATATGTATGTTATTACAGAATTTGTTAAATTATCTTACTGTTCACATCTGTTCTTGCCTTTTCACTGTTTTATTTACTATAACCTTGGTGATGCAGCGTAATTTGGACTCCATGCCCGAGGGCTTCATCCAGGTATCTCTGGATGAGATAATGTATGTAAAATACTGAGCTACCAAGTGCAGAAAGTCTCGTTCATCATTATACTTGTGTAAGGAAACCTTACTGAAGAATAGTAGAAGCTGATAAACAGAGACCTCTAAAGAATTATGTTTGATCATGTACTGAAAGAACTTGTAATCTAGTACCCACCTAGAATGGCCTTATCCTTCCCCACACTTTTCTTTTGCCCAGCTCCTCCTAGATGTAATGTCTACTGTCATCTACTCATATATTATGCTCTGCAGATTACCTGTATGACAATGACCTGGGGGTGGATATGAGAGAAGGTGGATTGCTGGAGCCCATCCCAGATGACTCAGAATATCTTAGGATGGGGCCTGGAATTCTGCATTTTAGATAACTCTCTCCTTTACTCATAATTCATATGCACACTAAGTACCCACTGTAGTTAGTCTTACTGATATCCCAGAAGCCTCTTTGGTGGTATTAACTCCTTCCTCTGATTCCCCGAGGCATTTATCTTTCATAAAGTCATGTAGAGCACTGCTTTCCTTCTCCTCATCTTTCAGTGACTCTGAGAGAAGGGAAATATACACCTATCTGAACTCTAAGTCTTATCCTATGGGTCTCAGGATATGGTGTTTACTTAAGTTTTGTTTTTTGAAGATTTTTATTTATTTATTTGACAGACAGAGATCACAAGTATGGAGAGAGGCAGGCAGAGCAAGAGGGGGTAGCAGGCTCCCTGCTGAGCAGGGAGCCCGATTCGGGGCTCCATCCCAGGACCCTGAGATCATGACCCGAGATGAAGGCAGAGGCTTAACCCACTGAGCCACCCAGGTGCCCCTACTTAAGGTTTTAATTCACATTAACTTATTTAGCTAGGTTGTGAGTTCCAAGTTAATGTATGAGAAACAACAAATAATCACTGGAGAAAATATGACCAACTTAGCTTCACAAAAACAAACAAACAAACAAAAAAACCCAACCTGATCATTAAGCCAGACACATAGTAGGTGCTCGGTGAACACTAACGTATTATTGATTACTTACTTTATCCTTCCCACTATATCACTTTACCTTTTTTCTCTTCCCACTTTCTAGTTCTCTATTTCCAATTATTCCTAACAAAATTTACTTGAATTTCTGCTAACTAGGAGTTATTTCCTTGCCCATTTGTTATCTTAAGTTGTTCATTGTTGCCATGCAACTATAAAACATGCTATCTTTAGTTCCAGGGAAAACTGCATATGGCTTAACAAATCTTGTGTTTATTTTCTCTTAAGTATTTGGTTACTGGATACATATATACTATAGAAATGGGGCAGGGAAAGTTGTTGGGGGAGAGGTGGACATTGTATATTTCTTCAGCGTACCTTATCTTACATGTTGTAATTAGAGGCTTTATTTTATGCTGAGCAAAACAGATTAGTAAATTTATCTTAAGATTTATTTGATGACTACATGTCTTCTTATAAACAAGTTAATATTATTGTTTTTGGCAGACATTTAAGGTTATATTAATCTTAGAATTTTTTTTATGACTCATTCATATTTGATTTTATAGCTGATACTTTTAAGCTGTTAGAAATGCCAAATGCTAGAGTGTAAATACTGTAGATCAATAACCTGGGTTGAACTGTAGCCTTGATGGGAAATGCAGACTTTTTTTTTTTTTTTTTAAGATTTTTTTGGTTTATTTACTTGACAGAGAGCAAGAGAGCAGAAAAAAGGGGAGGAGCAGAGGGAGAGGGAGAAAAAGGCTCTGCACTGAGCAGGGAGCCTGATCCGGGGCTCAATCCCAGGACCCTGGGATTGTGATCTGAGCCAAAGGGAGAGGCTTAACTGACTGAGCCACACATGTGCCCCATAAAGTGCAGACTTTATATTTTTGAATAATTGAAGTTAATTCATTCATTTTAGGTAGTAAGAACGGTCGATTTATTTTATCAGTCATATTTTCTGATTTCTGTTATATATTTCACAATATGTGAGAATCTGGAGAGGATGCTAAAGAGGAATATGAAACATGGTTTCTACCATCAAGGAACTCTGTGGTAGGTAGACAGTTTACCCTAAGTGAAAAAAGTCAGCATATATGCAAATACAAAACTCTCTTGTAAAAAACTATTTCTAGAACATTAGATTGTACTTTAGGAATTCAGGAAAGTGAGGGATTAGGTGGACTGGTGTGCCAGTCTCTTTAGATCAACTTTCATCTTTTTAAATTTTTCCCAGTGGCATCTGCAGCCTGGGCCATATCAATAGAGACTTTCTTCCCTCTGACATCTGGTTTAGTGTTAACTCTGAATAGGTAATCTGAGGGAAGGAGGAGAATGAGGTCACGGTAGGAACATTTGTGGGCCCATGGCAAGAGTCAAAATGGAGGCTCAGATACCATATATTAACCATCAAAAACTAATTGCTTAAAAAACAGTCAAATAATATATGTTCTATCCTTCTATTATTTTTTTAAAAAGATATTTATTTTAGAAAGAGAGAGAGAGCATGATCAGAAAGGGCAGGGAGAGTGAGGGAGAAAGTCAAGCAGACTCCGTGTGGAGCACAGAGCCTTATGTGGGGCTTGATTTCATGACCCTGAGATCAGGACCTGGGCTTAAACCAAGAGATGGACCTTCAACTGACTGCACCAGCCAGGCATCCTTCCATGCTATTTTAACTAATATATTTTCATAATGATCTGAAAGGTAAAGTATAAATATAGAGTTCCTCGGTTCATCAGAGTTCCATACCAGAAAGCAGGAACATGGGGAAAACCAGGTCTGTGCCTCGAGTCTACCTATTATACTCTTACCCAGCTTTACCTCCTCCCACTGACTTTCCTTGGCAAAGAGCTGCTCCTTGACTACACTACCCTCAGGCACAGGGTTGTGCCCACAAGCATTGCTGACTGTCTGTACCCTAGGAAAGCCTATATAGTTTCTGGAAGGAGACTTGGGGCCACTTTGGCAGGGAAATCCAGGGACAGCATGAGTTCTGGGTGGCCACAGCCCCATGACTCTGTGGACTCCATACCTTGTAGGGTTTTGTGCCTCTGAAGGAGGGCTGGAGCAGGGGTTCCTTTTGGTCAGGTCTAAGAATATTGGGTCAGACTTTTCATTTCCTCTGTTGTTTTTCTTCTAGATTCCCTCTGCTAGAGGATTCCTTCAAACAAATGTCACAGGTCCTCTCAAGGTGTTTTTGTCTACAGAACTTTCTAATTCCTCACCACTTTGGACTTTGGGATAGAAACGGCCCCGGGATATAATACTATGTGTTACGAGTATATCTCGACCACCACCTGCCCAGTCCCTTTGTTAAACCATCACCAAATAGTCTTAATTTGAGGGTACCATCTGTTTTCTTCTGGGATGTTGGCTAATACAGCTGGTTCCTTGAGTGAGATTGTGCATGAAGATTAAGTTAATGTGGGCCTCAAGCTAAAAAAAGATAGGATTTAGAAATTAAAGGGAATTGAAAGGCTATAGAATCAAACTTTCCCACCCCATGCCAGTACTTTTGCTCTGTTAGATATTTTGACACAGCTTAGAAGCATTCTTTGAAGTTTTTCTTAATTTCACACCTTCTTGGTTTCCCTCACACTGCTTGGATATTGAGAATTATACCTGCCATATACCCTAGGGTGACTCACTTCTTTTCCTACTTTTCTTTAATCAAACTTCAGTGAGCTTTTTATTCCTACAATATTTTGTGAAGTTATTTGGCTTTCACTCGATGGGAATGCATCACTTACACATTAGGTTTTCTCTGCTCTTTTCTCAGCACATGACAAAGTAATATTATTTGATGTTATAGCAATCATAAATGAACATACAAATTCAAGCTCTGAGATCCTGTAGCAGTATTCCATTTTCAAGGAATATGAAGGAGAATATGTTTATATTACTTTTTAAAGCCCATATGAACTGGAATATGTTTATACTAATTTTAAGTCATAGAACATAAAACAAAAATATTAAAATTACCCTAAAGAATAGATCTCCTTCCTCCCTCAGGATATCTGCTAACCTTAATTTGAGAAACAAGGACTTTCAGGACTGAATTGATGTGAGAGATGGGGAAAAAGTTTGGTATAATGATTCAAAGATGTCTGGTTTGGGTTACTGAATACATTATCCTATTTTCTATAATCAGGAGTAAAAAAAATGCTGTGAGTGGAAAGGATGAATTTGTAAAATCTCACTCTGAGTTTCCTACAGTACATTTTCTTTGTGGTAGAATGAGCTGCAGATATAAATTTGGAGGTCAGCAACATCTACGGAAACCAAGAGAACGGATGGCCATTCAGGGAAAGCATGCAGAGTAAGAGAAGATGGCCAAGAAAAATAATAGGGTTAGAGAAAACAGTTCCTGGAAAGAAGCAGTTAGCACAGAGAGAGAGAGGTATGTCAAAACAGAGGCATGTTTTAAAAATGAAATGGTCAATGCACTCAGATACTCTAAAAGGTCGAGTAAGATCAAGACTGAAAAGAGTTAATTATATCTGATGATTAAGAAGGGATCAGAGTACACTCAATTTCAGTGGAGTGTGGCGGTAGTCTAATCACAGGGAGCCTAAGAGCAAAGGGGGAAGTGAGGAAAAGCAGCTTATAATTCAAGATTATTTTTGTTTTGTTGTGAAGATGTAGCTATAGGCCACTGCAAAGGTAGGACTTGAAAACAGTGTAAAAGATTTGGGCTTCTGACCACCAGTGAGTGGCACCAGATGGGGAGAAAGGCAAGAGCCTACAGCTTAAAAACAGAGATCCTGCGGCGCCTGGGTGGCTCAGTGGGTTGAGGCCTCTGCCTTTGGCTCAGGTCGTGGTCAGAGGGTTCTGGCTGGGATCCAGCCCCGCATCGGACTCTCTGCTCTTCCGGGAGCCTGCTTCCTCCTCTCTCTCTGTGCCTACTTGTGATTTCTGTCTGTCAAATGAATAAATAAAAATCTTCAAGAAAAAAAAATAGGGATCCTAAAAATGGTTGAATCACTATATTGTACACCTGAAACATAACACTATTAATTATAATGGAATTGAAAAAAAAAAAAAGATCCTAGAAGAGTGAGGAGATCAGTGCAAGGATCAAATAAGAGATTTCTTAAGAGTTTGGAGACGGGAGGTGGGTGTAGTTACACACAGGGTGGGGAATTGAGGGAGCTCACACACTGAACAGGAGGGAGCTCACACATTGAACAGAATGGCTTCAATTTTCTCTGTGTAAAAAGGAGCAGGGTCCTCTGGCACCAATCTCAAAACTTCCCCTTCCAACTCCGCCATGCAGGGTGTGAGGTGCGGAGAAGGCCGATGAAGGTTGACTTCTCCTTAAATTCCTATCCCCAGTGGCCCCATCCTTGTGATTCGTGAAAAGCCCCGAAAGCCCACCGTGTTTGTATTCTAAGACGTGTTCTGTAGCTTCAGCATCTTGAGGCTTTTACGGAAATAGAGCCCTTTTTTTTCTCCTTTCTTCTTCTTTTTTTAAGGCAAGGAGAGAAGCCGGGGAGATGAGATGCGGGTACGGGCCCAACTTTTCCTCTTTGCAGGTCTCCCCGGAGGGAGGGCAGGTGGCCGCTGCTGTCCAGGTGCCCCTCCTCGGGGCGGCGGAGGGGGCCCGGACCTGGCGCGGCCGGGCGGAAGCACCTCTGCCATTGGCCCAGCGGCGGCTTTTACCTGCGCGGCGCCCGGGGGCCCGAGCTCAAAGTCCGCGACATCCTGCGGGAGAGGCAGCCGCGGTTGGCAGTGCAGGTGGGCCCCCGCCCTCGGCCAGGCAAGATGCCCCTGGGGTTCCGGAGAAAGGTGAAAGCCAAGTCCAAGGAGGCCGCCCAGCTGGTGAAGGTCGAGGAGGTGGGCGCGGGCGGCGGCGGCCTCCCGGACCCCCCGCCTCCCACACGCAAGCTGGTTTTCTACACGCAGCTGGCCCACGGCAGCGCCACCGGCCGAGTGGAGAATTTCACCTGCATCCAGGAGCTCTACGCCAAGATCGCGGGAGTGTTCGGGATCTCGGCGTCCGAGGTAAGGGCTGGGCGCCCAGGCGGACGCGCGCGCCCCCCGCCCCTCCCACGTGCCGCGCCGGCTTAACCCGGCCGGGGCTGGAGGGGCGGCGCGGCGTCTGCCTGCAGCGCCCGCGGCGAAGTGAGGAGCTGAAAGGTAAGTCCGGGACCGCAGAAAGTTGCATTTCCTGGGCTCGTGACTTCTGGGAAGCCGGGCGACTTTTCTTCCCATGCAAATGAGTATGCTTCCCTTGTCCTGGAGTTCCTAGACGTTCCGGGCAGGAGCGCCTCCGCGGAGTGGAGAGCTGACTGGGCAAGGTAACACCCTCCGCTTCGCCTGGACGTCCCTTTCCTGCCTCTGCTGGGGGTAGCACCTCCCGGGTTAAGGAAGGGAGAGAAAAGGGCCTGCTGGGTGATAGCACAGCGAGGTCCCCTTAGCCCCTCAGGTGTGATGTCTGGCGCCCAACACCAGAGCCCCTTTGGTAGGGTCCCCAAGAATTTGATTATACCAAGGGTGCATAACGGAAGAGAATTAGAGCTCACTCCATGGGATGAGTTAACGACACGGTCCGAGGGGAAAGCGGCTCTAAATTTTACACCCTGTCCTTTAAAAGAGGCTGAACCTCGCCGTAGTTAGATTGACTGCATGCGTGCCCGGAACCGAAGTTTGCTACGGTTCGATGTGGAAAGCACTGGTGTGCGGATGTTCTCGGGACTGCTCTGTGCTTACCCCAGCGAACTGCAGATGCAGGAGAAGCTAGCCCAAGGAAGTCTTTTGTCCACACTGGAGGAAAAGCATAGGGTGTTGCCCCGGACTCCAGGAGTGTAGAGAGCTGCCTTGGAACGACACAGAGCTGCACTTGGATTTCTGTTCTTTAATGCTGTTTATCAGGTCTGCTCAAGTAAAACTGAGGAGGAGGTGAGAGAGAGCTTGAAGTGTAACCTTTTGTTCTTTCAGGGTTCCTCGGCACTGAGGGGCAAATCACAAACCCATTTTGTGAATGATTTGTGTTGACCTGGAGTAGTAACAGTATTTCACGCTCCTGTAGGACATTTCAGTTCAAAAGGCACTTTCATGGGACGAATGAATGTCCTTTTCTCTAGGAGAAGCAGGTGCATGTAGGTCATTGGGTAGCTAAAGGACAGGATTTGGAGACACCTAAGCCTGGATGTGAGTCCAAGTTCTACTACTTACTGGCTGAGTCGCCTTGAACAAGTTTAACTTTCTTCACTTTCAGCCATGTATAAAACAGATGAGAAGGGGGGTGCCTGGCTGGCTCGGTTGGTAGAGCCTGTGACTCTTGATCTCTGGTTGGTGAGTTCAAGCCCCACATTGGGTGTGGAGATTACTTAAACTTGAAATATAAATTCTTGAAAAACAACAACAAAAACAAAACCCAAATGAGAACGTCTGCCTTGAAGGGTTGTAAAGACTGGAGCTCATGAATAAACTTAAGAGATTGCATGGTGCATGGTCCATGCTTAACAAATTGTAACTAGTATTACCGATACCTAACAGTTAAGTGAGGAGCTGAGGTACAAAGTAATTGGGTCTTGGCCAAGGTCACATAATTAGCAAGAAAAAATCTGGAATGTTATTTAAACTTGAATATTCTGCTTTCTAAGCTAAGTGAGCTTGTTAACACACTTAACTGACAACTTTAAATGTCTCTTCCATAACCAGGGACTCCAGATTTAGTTGCTTCGTGTTAATAGCCCTCCTCATTATTCTGAGTTCAAGGTGCATGACTTTATTCAATCCACTTAATACAGGAAAAAAATATTATCAATATCACTGCTTCAGAGAGGAAACAGGCTTTGAGGTTCACAAACTTTTCAAAGTTATACATAGTAAGTAGCAGAACCTGGGTTTAAACTCAGGTGTGTTTGTTTTTTGTTTTCTGACTCCAAATTCCATGAACTTCTCTTCTGTATTGCTTCCCAAGTTCTCCATGGTCTCTGGGATAGCTGGGCAACCATTTTCAGTGTTTTCACTTTCCAACACACTGAATTAGGAGATAAAATTCTGAGATAATGTAATCCTGCTATATCAAAGTTCATATATTTTTATAACTCCAAATATATGTATTGGTATACTTATGCATGTAACCAACATTAACACAAGTTTTCTATTTGGATTAAGAATATTTAAGCATAAAAAAAAGAATATTTAAGCATATCCAAGATAAAGTATTGGTCATCATAGTATAGTATGTCCTAAATATTTCAATAGTCATTTTGAAACAAGTAACTTATTAAAACCATTTCTCGTGTCATTCCCCCAGCAAGGGGAATTATGGTATAAACTTTTGAGCTGTCAGTGGGAACAAAACAAATTTCCCCTCTTTAATAGTTTCAGTAGAGTATTAGCTCAGAATTCCTGCCTTTTTTTAGAGCAGTGGCTTTAGGATTATAAATAGCTCTGTATAGAATTGAACCTTCTTTCCTAAGGGGGAGAGGAAAAGGGAAGGGCTTGGCCTGATCTGATTTCAGGTGGGACAGATATACTGGGAGTTCATAATGTGCCCATGACTGTACTAGGCATGTAAGTAAGTCTGCAGCATGGTCATTCCATCCTCACCATAGCACCGAGGCTGGGGTTCTTTTCACTTTATAAAGCTAAGTGAGGCTCTGAGAAGTTAAGAAGCTTGCCCAGAGTCACTGAGCAGGTATGGGGCAGGGTCAGAATTTGAATGCAGGTTTCCTGGTTCCAAGTCCATTACATTGCAGCTATTAGGTTCTAAGTAACTGCATTCAAATTTCAAATACAAACCCAGGAAAACTTTTTTAAAACAAAGGGTCTCTTCAATTAAAGCCTCAGACCCCACTACAAAAATATTGCCTCAAAAAATGCTGTTGTGAAACTAATGCAGATTTCACCTATTTCAAGGTCCCTGAAGGAGGAAACTAAGGAAACTGAATCTAGGCTCTGAATTACTTTCAGGGTGCAGCCTGTGATCATTACATTGAAACAGATGGCCAATTATGCAGAAATCCCTTTGAGCTGGTACTTTTTTCTAAACCACTAAATGAGCAATTCAGCAAAAAGAACAAAGTAAATCTTGGTTAAAAGAGCGGTTAATTTCTGTAAGTGCAGGGACACTTTTACAAAAGTTTGATACCATTTTTTAAAATATTCAGGTTATACAAGGGAATTGAGCATTACACTCTTTGAGCTTTAGTGGTAACATTTACTGAAGGGGCATTCTGAATATGTGACCACTGTGATTGACAGTAGATGGTGCCATGACATGTTTTCTTAGTTCTTTATTATGTGGAAGGACTGTAGAAAAGAGTCATTCAAACAAGCTTTTAAGAAAATGAGTTTTGTAGTTCGATACCTCACATGTATGAAAGCTCAGTGTCTTTAAAGATTTAAGAAATTATTGGGATTCCTGGGTGACTCAGTTGGTTAAGTGTCTGACTTTGGCTCAGGTCATGATCCCAGGACCCTGGGATGGAATCCCACATTGGGCTCCTTGCTCGTCGGGGATCCTGCCTCTCCCCCTGCTTGTGCATGCTTGTGTGCTCACTCTCTCTGACAAATAAAATCCTTAAAATTTCCTTTGACTTGGTTGTATTCGTTCATATATGTGTAATACTAGTTCATTGACTGAATGGTTCAAGCAAATGTAGCCTCTTCTTTCTCAATACGTAAAGCAGTCCAAAAAAACCAGTATTCTTGGGAAGATCAGATTTTAATTTTGAGAACTGTGATTTTTTTTTTTTTAAGATTTTATTTATTTATTTGACAGACAGAGATTACAAGTAAGCAGAGAGGCAGGCAGAGAGAGAGGAGGAAGCAGGCTCCCTGCTGAGCAGAGAGCCTGATATGGGGCTCGATCCCAGGACGCTGGGATCATGACCTGAGCCGAAGGCAGAGGCTTTAACCCACTGAGCCACCCAGGCGCCCGAGAACTGTGATTTTTAATTTCAAGCTTTATATACAGTAGTTTATAAATAAGGTATGCTCTGATTTCTCTCAACAAAACAGCTCTTCCCTTTTCACCTGCTCCATCTCCTGCTCTTTCTCTTTTTTCTAGCAAAACTCACAAGTTGCTGTCTCCACTGAGACCTATCCTGTATCTTTTCTATCTGATCAGAACTCTCTAATAGCTCTCCATCTCACTTACAGCAAAAGCCAAAATCTTACAATGGGCTACAGGCCATGTTGCCTCTCTAATACCCTTATTCCTCCTGTTCCAGCCAGTCTGGCCTCCTAGCCATTCCTTGAACTCTGGAGCCCTGGGGCTGTTGTCTTTACCAGAACTTCTTCCTGAAGAATGCAGTTCCTTCTTTAAGACTACTTGAATATTGGGGCGCCTGGGTGGCTCAGTGGGTTGGGCCTCTGCCTTTGGCTCGGGTCATGGTCTCAGGTCCTGGGATCGAGCCCCACATCGGGCTCTCTGCTAAGTGGGGAGCCTGCTTTCCCTGCTTCTCTGCCTGCCTCTCTGCCTACTTGTGATCTCTCTCTGTCAAATAAGTGAAGGGGATCTTTAAAGAAAAAAAAAAAAAAAAAAGAAAAGAAAAAAAGAAAAGAAAAAAAGAAAGACTACTTGAATATCACCTTCTCCGGCTGGTACTGATCATCCCATTTAAAATTCCCCTCCTCACTTAATTTTCCTGCATAGCATACTCACATCCTATGTATATGTAACTGATTTGTCTTTTTCTTCTCCCATGTAGTAGAATATAAGCTCCACAAAGGCAAGGATTTTGTCTTTTTTTTTTTTTTTTTTTACTGATACAGCCCCAAAAGGTCTAGAACTCTACCTAAAACTTGATTGGAGCTCAAGTATTCATTGAATTAAAAAAATCTTCACACAGTAGTTAAAATCCTGTAGCTTCAGTATGCAGCTTTAGTACCAGTTAAAGATTTTTTTTAAAAGATTTTATTTATTTATTTATTTGTTTTTAAAAATTTTATTTATTTATTTGACAGAGATCACAAGTAGGCAGAGAGGCAGGCAGAGAAGCAGGCAGAGAGGGAGAAGCAGGCTCCCCGCTGAGCAGGGAGCCGATGCGGGGCTCTATCCCAGAAACCTGAGATCATGTCCTGAGCTGAAGGCAAAGGCTTAACCTACTGAGACACCCAGGTGCCCCACAATAATGATATCTTTTGTAGATGTTAACTTTTCCTACTGCTGTGTGAAGAAAGACTAGCTTTTGATGGTGGTAGGAATGAGAAGCATCATTTGTACTTTGAAGGGATGGGGAGTAAGAGGGTGAAGTATGGACACTGACTAGAAAGTATGGAAATGAAGATTTTTATGCATTTCTTGTATCTCTAAAAATTGCAGAAATTATGAAGTTGGAGACTCTGTTTACAAGCAGAATTGCTTCCTAGCTGAAATAGTGTACGGGGAGCTGCCTTGTAAAAGTTCCCAGAAACTGCTTCATTTTGTTTCCAAGTTGCTGGCATCTGCACTGAGCTCTTGTGAAAGTCAATATTCTGTACTTATGTGGCACTTCTGGAGAACATGAACTGCACTGTGGACTTTATCATTTCCCAGCAATGCAGCTAACTGGCTAGTGGAACCATGCCTTTCTGCTTCACAAATGTGAAATCCAGGAAGACTAGAGCAAAATGAGCTTCACTGACTTGCATATGGTCCCTCTCAGGAACAACAACAAACATACCAAATGAAGGAATTTGGGAATCCAGTGTGAATTTTTACCATTGAGCTATGAGAACTGTGAAACAAGCCCAAAAGAACTGAATAAAAGAGTGTAAGAGTGAGAAAAGCAGCCCCGGCCATCTGGGAGCTGGTTGACACTCATAGGTAGAAGTCGGCGTTCTCCTTTTGGGCATAAATGGTATCACAAAACATCAAAATCAGATAAGATCACTCTTTGACTGATGGGGCAGGTCAAAAGTAAGACTACCCTGGGGGTGCCTGGCTGGCTCAATTGGAAGAGCATGTGACTCTTGATCTTGAGGCTGTAAGTTCAAGCCCCAAGTTGTGTGTAAAGATTACTTTAAAAGAAAATCTTGGGGTACCTGGCTGGCTCAGTTCGAAGAGCATGTGACTCTTGATCTCAGGACTGTGAGTCTGAGCTCCACATTGAGATTACCTAAATAAAACTTAAAAATCTTTAAACAGAAACCAAAAACATCACTCTGGAATCCTGTCTGGACAGAAACCAAAACATGAATATTGTTCACACCTCAAAAATGGCCAGATTCGCACCCCTTTTCCCCCAGACCAGGTGACTGATAAAATCACTGCTGTTCCTTCCATAATCCTAGCATTTAGCTTTGATAACTTCTCCCACCTTACTAAGATAGTCCTAGAATTGCCCCACCTCCTGATGCTAACCTATCCAGGGCAAACCCATGTTTCCTTGCACGTACTCCCAAATCCTTTCTTTCTTTTTTTTTCCCCCCAAGTCCTTTCTAGCATCCCCTTACTCAGACCCCTCTGTGGTTCTCCATGACATGCTGTCTCCCTTGATGCTAGGAACAGTAAGCTAGAGGTGAGAAATCCTGGTGATCCTTGGCTGGAGGGCGTTGACAGTTGTTATTGTTGGATTATTACAATGTTGGATTATTACTGATGTGATTTTCCTGATCCTGCCCATCTTCTATTTTAATATTTTGATGGTCTGAGCAAACCTATTAGAAACCTTCAGAGCTCCCAATTACTTCCGGTCTTATTCCTTGTTGGCTGCTATAACAAAATCACTGTCTGGATAGCTTTTAAACAACACAAATTTATTGCTAACATTTCTAGAGCCTGGTGCATGATCACCTTCTGGTAATGCCCTTTCCTGGTTCATTGTTGGCACCTTCTTGCTGTGTCCCCACATGGTGGGGAGGGGCTGGTAATCTCTCTGGAACTTCTGGTAAGGCACTGATTCCATTCACAGGATCTACCCTTTGGCTTAAGCAACTTCCAAAGGCCCTACCTAATAATGCTGTCACCTGTGGGGATTCAACATTTGATTTTGGAAGGAAACACAAATATTCAGACAAAAGAACTTAACAAATAACCCCCAGTAGCTAAACAATGTCTTCTGTTCCTCCCTCTTGAGTTCTGTCCTGTGCCTGCTCCTCCGATCTCCTTTTCTAACCATTCCCTCTTTCTCTGTGCCTTTTCTCATACATTCTAACCATCCCCTCTTTCTCTGTGCCCTTTCTCATACTGTTCTCATTTTTTTAAAGTAGGCTCCATGCTGGGTGTGGGCTTGAACTCATGACCCCGAGTTCAAGACTTGAGATTGAGTTGGATGTTTAACTGACTAAGCCTTCTCATTTCTGGTAGCTCCTGTTCACCTTTCCAGTCTTAACTGCCACCTCTTCCAAGAAGCCTTCCTTGTGAATCTCTCAGTCTAGATTAGTTATAATATCCACTGTTGCATGATTTTAGCCTAGCATTAGCACACCGAGTTGAATTTAGTTATTCCTCTCTTCTGTCTCCCAGGATGGTTGGGGGAGGGAGGGCTTGGACTTTTTCTTTTCTTAAGTCCTGTCTTTACAGTAACTAGATGGTTTAGCTGCCCCATGGAAGTCTGATAAATAAATGACTGAATGGTGGATACAGTAGGAGCTGAAGATGGAGATGGTGAGACTATAAACATCCTTGAAGCTGTATAGATTTTGTTCTGTAAGCAATGAAAAGAACTCAAATGTTTTTCAGCAGTGGAATGATCACTGACTTCTGTTTATATAAAGCAGAAATACAATTTACCATTCATTTGCTATGTTTGTCTTACAAATGTTTGTAAGTTGAAAATGATAGTATTTTCTGGAATTGTAAAGTACCATCTGACGAATTCTAATATTATGATCATTATGTTTGCTATCCCTCATGGGCATCAGTTTTTTTTTTTTAAAGCTTCATTTTTAGATTAAAAACTGGAAACAAAAATCACTAACTTATCTTGAGAAGTGGGAGAGTCTAAGCAGCTGCCTTGTAGACCTCATTGCTATAAGGAAGATAAGAAATGAATAAAACTGTTGACTTTTGCTGGAAATCCCCTGAAGTTAGCATGTGAACAATCCTAGAGTAAAGTCTGAAACCCTGGGCAGAGGCCAACCACTCCTAGCGTGCTATGTCAGAGGCTGATAGCTAGCCTCTGCCTTCTTTCACTCCCTCCCACCACTCCCATTCTGAGTGGACATGGAAGGCTCTTGCAGATTGTAAGAGATGGAACACTCAGATTACCTTAGGCAATTTGAATGTATGTGTTTGTATCAGGATGTATAGGAAGGCAAAGAAGCTCAGGACAGCTTCTGTAGGTGGGTAGTCCCTTTCCATGCACAACTGTAGGATCATTCATGCTGTCCAGGTGAAAGCAGTAGCTTTAGACTTTGAAGAACCAAGAGCAAGTCTGTTTGTCCTTCACCTTCCATTTCAGCTTCTCTTTCTCTCTCCCTCTCCCCCCACAACTCTTCTTGACTGATGAATGCCTCTTATCCTTTTGATTTTGCTCCTTTTTATGTCCTGTTGTCTCATCTGTGTCTTTGTTTTGTTACTGCTCTACTTTCTGTGCCCCATTGTATCTCAAATTCAGACTCCCTGAGAGTGAGTCTCTGTGTTGGCAAGTCTGTGTACAGAACAGGTAGGACAGGACCTGGTGAGCCTGTGGATCAGGGGCTCATCTCTGGTCCAGCCTGTAAGGCATGTGGAACAAAAGCAGGTGAGCGGTACTTAAGGAGTTACACTGGAGAGGATTGTGGGCATGACAGGTATTCCGAAGACTACTTTAATTAGGGGAATGGTAGATCTCTTCCATGGCCTGTCCAGACTATCAAACTATTTTCAGTTCCCTCTGACTTTTTTAGTGCATTTTATTTTTTTAATTAAGCTTTACACCCAGCATGGGGCTCGAACTCACAACCCCAAGATCAAGAGTTGGAAGATCAGGAATGTTCCCAGCTGAGCCAGCCAGGGCCCCCCCCACCCCAAACCCTCCTCCCTTGATATTTATGCATTGTTTTTCTGGGTACCTGGGAATCTTTCCCTTCTCCTTCCCTATTAACTGCATTAAAAGATGAACTGAGGTATATTAAAAATCTTAAGGGTTTACTTGAGCAAAATCTATAGGAATTGAGCAGTGCCAAACCAGAAGTGATTAGAAGTGTTCCACAGACAGGAACTAGGGGCAGGGTTTTTGTAGAGGAGATGTGGAAACTAATGTTTGCATTACTGTAATTGGTTGTCTCTAGGTTTTTTTATTCTTAACCCAGAGGCATTTAGAGGCTTAGATTTTGGTTTGTTTACATAGGCTGCTGAGGTATTAGAACCACTTCAGTCTAAGAACCTCCTTGTTTAATTAAAGGACTTTTACTTATACTCAGGAGTTGCTACCTCAAGCTCCCCCCAAACCCGTCCGCCCCCATCTGCACCCCCCCACTCAAGGTTTCTTGTCTCTCCTCTGAGCTTCCATAACTCTTATAAACTGAATGATAACTGTTGACTTACTGTCTGTCTTTTCCATAAGGTGAGAGCTGCTCTAGGCAGGTACTAGTATGTATGAAGTAAATTTTTTTTTCATTTTAAAATTTTTATTATGGAGAAACTTAAATAAATGCAAAAGAAAAGAATGCGATACCTCCCAGGTGTCCAGCTTCAACAGTTATCAGCACTTGACAATATATTTTTTTTTTAAAGATTTTATTTATTTGTTTGACAGACAGCACAAGTCGGCAGAGAGGCAGGCAGAGAGAGAGGAGGAAGCAGGCTCCCTGCTGAGCAGAGAGCTCAATGTGGGGCTCAATCCCAGGACCCAGGGATCATGACCTGAGCCAGAGCCAGTTTAACCCACTAAGCCATCCAGGCGCCCCTTGACAATATTTTTTTAAATCTTCATTTAAATTTTTATTAAATATAGAACAGGTAGATAAAGGCATATAAAACAAATGTACAACTTCATGGATAAGTTGAACATCCTTGTAACCACACTCATGTCAGAAGATAGTCCTTGCCAGCCAACCCAGAACCTTCTAAATACCTCCTCCTATCTGTCCCCAACAAGTAATCACTATCCTTACTTATGGTAATTATCCCTTAAAAAAAGTTTTATCCCCTAGTGCTTTCCTAAACACCATAATCTAATTTTGGCTGCTTTTAAATGTCGTGTGAGTCTATTTTAAATATATGGTTCCTTTCATTCTCTATTTTCCCCTTCCAATGTATTTGTTGAAGAAGCCAAATAATTTATTCTGTGTAATTTTTCGGCTTGTATTTTGCTGATTGCGCCCTGTGGTATAGCTTCTCATCCGGTCATTTTGTTTCTTATAAATTGATAGTTGTATCTTAGGACTTAAGCAGATGATGTTTGATTCCCCGTCCTCCACCCCAAACCATGAGACCACCATATAAAAAGCATAGTTAAAATTTTTACTGGTTAAATTAATGAAACCCATAGGGAAAATAAATAAATTTCTATCTTTGCGGATGGCCTCAATATTTCTCCTGGAATAGAATCTAGTCTATTTTGAAAAGCCGCTTCTATGTTCTGTTTCTGTTGTCTGTACAGTGAAGCAATGGTGTCTTTCTACAATCGTTTGAATATATGGCTAGAACTATTTGGGTGCCCTTTATCTCAGATAAATCTTGCTAGCAGTGCACTTGGCAGAGCCAGATGGATTCCTTCCCACATTGGAATGCTAGCAAGGATTTTAATTCTTCAAAAGAAACCTCTGGGGAGGTATTCTTCCTGCTATTGTATAGAGAACCGAGTACTTTGGTTGATGCCCTTTAATGAGAGGTGTTTCTCATATAAAAATGCATATTTCCCTCATTTGTATATGTTATGAATTTATAGCAAGAGAGTATAATAGTTTTAAAATAGAAGATATACGTATTAGGACTGTCCAGTTTGATTAGAAGGCTTTTTGATTATTGACTTTGCCAGTCACTCCTCCAGATCTTGATATATATCGGTGAACAAAAGCAGGTCATAATCCCTACCCTTATGGAGTTGATAGTCCAGTCCTCCTGCCTATGAGATGGATACCTCTTGAGTCCATGACCAATACCAGCCAGACTGAGTACATTGGGCATTTGTTGGCCTATTCTCCGAGTTCTTACAAAGTAGGGTTCTTTTTTACATCCGTATTTCTTGCATTTTAAAAAAAGGGGACCTAGAAGCTTTGCTAAGGAGGATGAAAATATAAGCATGTGTATACTTTTTTCTGGACAACCCTCTGTGAGGTGGCTACTCTTCACTCCTCTGTGCTTGTACTCTTAAACTCTCCCTTGTCTAGAAGCATTGAATGCCCATATAGCTCAGTGTTTGGGAGTGCCACTTATTATCTGTGAGACTTTGGGCAAATTACTGGTTGCTCTGTTTCCCTTCCTCCCCTGTAAAATAGTGTTGATAGGAGTCAGCATAAAAGATTGTAAGGTATAAATGAAATAATTTTTGTGAACATACAGATCAATGGCAGGTATATATCAGATGCTTTTATAATTATGGAGTTGAGTGGGGTTTCATTGTATTCCAACTTTTTAACTTCTTTACCAACTAAACAACACATGCCTGATTACTTTTAACCAATATTTGCTGAAGGAGTCCATCTACCTGAGCACTTACTATGAGTCCAGTATTGTGTTTGACCTTGGAACATAAAGGCCTTTCTCCAGTTGAGTTCAGTTCAAAGATAAGAAACTTATCTAGTTTTTGGTTGAGCTAGAATTTTCTAAAATGTGTTCCAAGGAATACTAATCTCTTAAAAATTATTTTACAGAGCCTCAGCTTTTGCATAACTGGGAAATGTTATCTTGTAGACTTGTAATTTTATGTTAAAGGCCCTAAGAAGTCCACTAAAAATTTAAAAAGTTTGGTGTTTTTCATTCCTTACATTTATTTGACTGTGGAACCCCCCCTTTTCTTTTACCTGCACAATATCCTTTAGGCCAATATTCTAAGGTACATATTTAAAAAAAACCCTTACATATGTTTTAAAAAAGCTATTTGTCAGTTGTTATGTTCAGTGATAGAAAGGTTCTCTGATGATGATCTAGTTAATGCTTATCTTTTATTTCATTCTGAAGAACTTGGCCAGATAGTATCCATTTCATCATTGTCCTCTGCTGATCTTTTTGCTGTTCTGTTCACTTTGCTATTCAATGTTGGGGAAGTCTTCCATCTCATTGGGCTATAGTTTCTTCATATGTAATGTGGACTGGGTAGACTAGACCAGAGATTCCTAAACCTGGTTGCATCCCAGAATCACCTGGCAACCTTTTTAAAAGAACCCTGGTTTCTAGGCTCCACTTCTATAAATTTGGGCTAGGACCTGAATATTATGATTTTTGCGGTTCCCTGATATCCTTGGGCAGCTGACCTGTCATGTATTATTGGTAGATACGTGTTTGGGAACCATTGGGTTAAATGAGGAGATCCAAAGTGCTTTTCAGCTTGAATGTTTCTCCAGAGCTTGTGTACTCAAAAAGATTTACCCCAAAGATACAGATGTGAAAAGAGGGGCACATGCACCCCAATGTTCATAGCAGCAATGTCCACAATAGCCAAACTGCTGAAGGAGTCGAGATGTCCTTCCATAGATGAATAAAGATGTAGTTCATATATACAGTGGAATATTACTCAGCCATCAGAAAGGATGAATACTCTTGATTTGCATTGACATGGGTGGAACTGGAGGGAATTATGCTAAGTGAAATAAGCAGAGAAACACAATTATCATATGTTTTCACTCATATGTGGAACATAAAGAATGGCACAGAAGACCACAGGGTAAGGGAGGAAAAAATGGGAAGAAATCAGAGAGGGAGACAAACCATGAGAAACTCTGTGCTCTGGGAAACAGACTGAGGGTTACAGAAGGGAGCAGGTGGGAATATGGGGTATTAAGGGGGGCATGTGTTGTGATGAGCACTGGGTGTTAAATGCAACTAATGAGTCATTGAGCACTACATCAAAAACTAATGATGTGCTATATGCTGGCTAACTAAACATAATAAGAGTGTTCTCTTTATGTACAAAGTATTAAAATACACACAAAGGTTACTAAGTGCCATTTCCTGGAGCTAACAATGTACAGGTGTGGTGGTAACAAGGTCAACTAAGACAAGTATACATATGCTGATAATGCAAGGTAGAGAATGAAGAATGTTGCCAGAGACACCAAATATACAGATGGGGATAAGGTAGGTGGAGATCAAAGAAAGGGGAGCTGGAATGTGGCTGAGAAAGTTATGGTAAAGCCTCAGAGTATTGAGTCATGTGTATATTTACTGCTTAATGTATATACCTAGCATGCCATTTTGATTCCACAAATGCAAAACTGTAACTATATAGCAAAGTGTACTAATGAAACAATAAACAAGACTTCAAGCAAGAGGCTTTTTCTTTCTTTCTTTCTTTACATTTTTAAAATTCTAAACAAAACAGCAAAAGTTCTGTCTGCTTTGCAAGTGGTTGCACTATAGAATCCTAGAAATTGAAGAGACACTGGTGTATTTAAATGACCATTTAGAGACCATTTCCTTCTTGTTAAAGAAGTTCTGGAAGAGAGCACAAGACAGAAACACTAACAGTGCTCCCTTTTAGATAAATAAATAAAAAATGAAAGTGTTTTGAACTCCATTTCAGAAAATAGAATCCCATGTATATGATTCAGTAAGGTGCAGTAATATAAACTTAAAATTTTAGAATTTAGGGTATATTTTTTGGTTTCGTGGCCTCAAATATATTGCTTGGAAATTTGGGATGGTGACATCACACAAGTTCTTTTGTAGTTGCCTCAGACTGTTTGGATATAAGCAGGATAGTTATGATCAATTTGTACCATTTATTTCTAATACAGTGTGTCTAGTCTTGCCTTCCTCTTACTGTTATTAATCACACCCTACCTCTTAGGTCCTCCTTTTCCTAACTCTACATGTTGGCTCTCAGTTAAGAGTATCCATAATATTTGACCAAAGGGAAGTGGTCTCTTTTAATTTTGTTTCATTCTTTCACTGAATCTACTAGCAGAAATTATTCTCTGTAAAGCAGAAGTCCACAGGGGAGCTACATAGTAAATACTGTTATTTAAAACCAGTTTTTACAGGTGCCTGACTGGCTCAGTCAGTAGAGCATGCAACTCTTTATCTTGTGGTTGTGGGTTTGAGTCCCACATTGGGTGTAGAAACTACTTTAAAAACGGACTTTATTTTTTTAAAGATTTTTTTGTTTACTTGAAAAATAATAGATGCACGTGATAAAGATAAGGCAGGGGCAGGGAGGGGAAGTGGGTCACCCAGAGCCACCATTCCGTAGTCTTCTTCCCCAGAAGCATCTGTTGTGGACACTTTCTTGACTATCTTTACAGAAAAATACTCTATGAATTTGTGTGTGTATGTGTGAAAGTACATGCATATCTGTGAGTATAAGCCTTTCCTTTGACTTTTATTTATTTTTGAGAGCAAGAGTGCACTTGGGCACACCCATGTGAGTAGGGGAGGGGAAGAGAGAGAATCTTGAGCAGGCTCCATGTACAGTGCAAGCCTGGATCTCACAACCCTGAGATAATGGCCTGAACTGAAATCAAAAGTCTGACACTTGACTGACTGAGCCACCCACGTGCCCCCAAATAATAGAATTACTATTTATTTATTGATTGATTGATTTATAGTAGGCTTCACGCTGGGCATGACTAATAGCAAGGAGGTCATGTGGCTACTAGAGATAAGTGAAAGGCCAGAAGGGATCTTAGACCTTATCAATGATAGAATATTTGTTTTTAGAAATCTATGGCCATCCATAAGTGGTGGTTAAGAGACTCAAGAACTCAAGCATTTAAAAAGTGTTTTTGTTATTCTATTAAAAAAAATTCCCTGGAAATAAAGAACATGTAGAGAACAGTTTCAACTGTTTCTCTCTCTTTTAACTACTACTACTGTTTTCATTTTATTAAGTAAACTCTACCTCCATCATGGGGCTTGAACTCATGACCCCCAAGATTGAGTCACTTGCTCTACAGGCTGAGACAGCTGTGTACCCCTCAACTCTTTTTTTTTAATGGCTAAAATCCAGGATAATCTTGTAGATCATCTCCATCTATAAAAGTCACAGATTCTTAAAATGTAGTGTTAAATTTACGAGGCCTTAAAGGGATATACAGTAACAAGGCTGAGGAAATCATAATTTTGTTTCTATTCTTGAGACAACTCACCTATCCACATACTGCATTAATATAGTAGTAGTTTCTGTGATTGGCATTAACACTATGTCCTTGATGACCCAGGGCCAGAATCTTAATTTAACTTCTTGTGGCTTCTCACATTTGGTACTAACAGTTTGTTCTGGGTGTGGCTGGGTATTAGGGGCTGGTCATGATTCCTGTTACTTTCTTCTGTTTTCTTTATACTTCCCCATTCCTGTCTTAATTTTCCTGTCTTTATGTGGAGGTGTGTGGGGGAAAGGGAAATATATCTTGAACTGAGAAGGGAATTTTTGTTGAATATCAAAACTTAACCCATGCCATCCTATGGGAAATGACAGTTCCTATCCAAAGCCTTAGAGATGGCTACAATCCGTAGATGAGGCAACTGGAGCTCAGAGCAAAAGTAAACTATTCAAGTCATGCAGTCTAAAGGGATGTCTTTGATCTTAGGTTTGTCTGGCCCCAAAGCCCATACCTTTTCCTTTTATATGGTGGTTCTTAACCTTGTTGGACTTGAAGTAACACCCTTTTTATTACTCTGAAATAAAATTTTACCAACCTATACACATAATTGAAAAAATTATATTAAATCTAATATTTATTTTTAGAGTGAGCATGCACACATGCCTGTAGGGGATGGGGAGGGGCAGAGGGGGAGAGAGAGACTCTCCAGCAGACTCCCCACCAAGTGTGGAGCCCCATGCAGGGTTTGATCTCATGACCCCGAGATCATGACCTGAGTGAGCCAAAATCAAGAATCAGATGCTTAACCAACTGAGCCACCCTGGTGCCCCTTAACTCTAATATTAGAAACAAATATGGGGACACCTGGGTGGCTCAGTGTGTTAAGCCGCTGCCTTCGGCTCAGGTCATGATCTCAGGGTCCTGGGATCGAGCCTCGCATCGGGCTCTCTGCTCAGCAGGGAGCCTGCTTCCTCCTCTCTCTCTCTGCCTGCCTCTATGCCTACTTGTGATCTCTGTCTGTCAAATAAATAAATAAAATCTTTAAAAAAAAAAAAAGAAACAAATATGGATTTCAGTATGGGCAAAACTACCATAGAAGACCTAATGGGGCAGTTAGGTGCTTGTATCTACTTGTAGTGAATAAGTTTGGATTTAAAGAATAAGACAATATTCAACTGAATGTTTTGACTTTCTTTATATAATGTGTAAAGAAATAAGGGGTAAATGATATTTGTTGATGTTTGTAGAATTACTGTAATGTAACAATGGGAATAGAATGATATTTGAATTTTTAACATAAAAATGTGAATAGCATTGTTGTGAGTGCCTTGGTTTTCTAAAATGATAAACCGTGCTTGGTAAATTTTAGCACAAACAGGTTAAGTCTTTTCTTTGATTTACATGTTAATTATAGTCCAGGAAAGTGATAACCAAAAATACTTCAGCTGTAACACACCTAGGGTTTAGGCTTAAATAAATCTTTGTTTGTATTCCTCTCCCCAAAGTGAATGTCTGGAGGACATTTAAAAATCACGTGGAATGCCAAACAGTTCTTAACTGAGCTGGGCGTCTGTGTTAGAGTTCATACAGTATCCCTACATCAGCCTCTGTCTCCCAGATGCCAGCAGGGTCACACAATCATTTTAGCAACCAAAAAGGCCTCCACAAAATTTCAGATTGTTTCATTAGGGGCCAAAATCCCCCCTTCCCACCAGCAACATTGCTTTATAACCAGTTGCTTGAGATAAAGTACTTGCTTTACGTGTGAAATTAGGTGCTAAAGGCGAAAAAGGTGGGAAAGAAAGAAGGGAAAAACCAGCAGAAAGACCTGTTGGTTTTATATATTCAGTTTTAGGATTAATCTTATAGGGTTGTAATTATGTAGAGTGGAGAGTGGTTTCTTAGATTTGTGACATTTTAGGCTTTTATATCTTATCTTTTTTTCAAAGATTATTTATTTATTTATTTATTTGACAGACAGATCACAAGCAGGCAGAGAGGCAGCAGAGAGAGAGGAAAGGAAGCAGGCTCCCCAGAGAGAGCTCAATGTGGGCTTGATCCCAGGACTCCAGGACCATGACCTGAGCCGAAGGCAGAGACTTTAACCCACTGAGCCAACCAGGTGCCCCTAAGCTTTTATATCTTAAAGCAACATATGTTACTGTGGCTTTTTGAAGGGTTCATGGCATCCTTTGAGAGACAGGGAGTCAAGGTGGCATGATAGAAAAGCTTTCAGGACCATACAGTGGGGGGTGGGCTTCAGGGTGGTGTGGTGTGCCCTGGGTTTGACTCCTGGAGATGCCACCTTCTAGCCTAAATTTTCTCTCTGGCAAAATGTACCTGGCAAAAAAATGTCACTGGCAAAATAATACCTGCTTTTTGTGATTTGTTGTAACAGTTGAATGAAATAGCAGGTTAGGTATCTTCTTTTCCTTAAACAAGATACATTTTTTTTTTTTACAACTCTTTGGATACTTTTTTTAATTTTTAAATTTTTCTCTTCTAGACCTATACATTAAAAAAATATTTTTATTAACATATAACGTACTATTTGCCCCAGGGGTACAGGTCTGTGAATCATTAGGTTTCCACATTTCACAGCACTCACCATAGCACATACCCTCCCCAATGTCCATAACCCAACCAGCCTCTCCCTAGCCCCCCACCCCCAGCAACCCTCAGTTTGTTTCCTGAGATTAAGAATCTCTTATGGTTTTTATCCCTCCTGATCCTGTCTTGTTTCATTTTTTCCTTCCCTACCCACTAAACCCCCTGCCCTGCCTCTCAAATTACTCATATCAGAGAGATCATATAATTGTCTTTCTCTGATTGACTTATTTTGCTCAGCATAATACCCTCTAGTTCCATCCACTTCATTGCAAATGGCTAGATTTCATTTCTTTTGATGGCTGTGTAGTATTCCATTGTGTATATGTACTACATCTTCTTTTTCCATTCATCTGTTGATGGACATAGGTTCTTTCCATAGTTTGGCTATTTTGGACATTGCTGCTATAAACTTTCTGGTACACATGCCCCTTCAGATCACTACATTTGTATCTTTAGGATAAATACCCAGTAGTGCGATTGCTGGGTCATAGGGTAGCTCTATTTTCAACTCTTTGAGGAACCTCCATGCTGTTTTCCAGAGTGGTTGTACCAGCTTGCATTCCCACCAACAGTGCAGGAAGTTCCCCTTTCTCTGCATCCTCAGCAACATCTGTGGTATCTCATTGTGGTTTTGATTTGTATTTCCCTGATGCCGAGTGATGCTGAGCACTTTTTCATGTGTCTGTTGGCCATCTGGATGTCTTCTTTGCAGAAATATCTGTTCATGTTTTCTGCCCATTTCTTGATTGGATTGTTTGTTTGTTTGTTTGTTTGGATTATTTGTTCTTTGGGTGTTGAGTTTGATAAGTTATTTATAGATTTTGGATATAAGTCCTTCATCTGATATGTCATTTGCAAGTATCTTCTCCCATTCTGTCAATTGTCTTTTTGTTTCGTTGACTATTTACTTTGCTGTGCAAAAGCTTTTGATCTTGATGAAGTCCCAGTAGTTCATTTTTGCCCTTGCTTCCCTTGCCTTTGGTGGTGTTTCTAGAAAGAAGTTGCTGCAACTGAGATCAAAGAGGTTTCTGCTCTGTGTTCTTCTCAAGGATTTTGATGGATTGCTGTCTCACATTGAGATCTTTCATCCATTTTCAGTCTATTTTTGTGTGTGGTGTAAAGAAATGGTCCAGTTTCATTTTCTGAATGTGGATGTCCAATTTTTCCCAACACCATTTGTTGGAAAGGCTGTCTTTTTTCCATTGGATGTTTTTTCCTGCTTTGTTGAAGATTAGTTGAGCATAGAGTTGAGGGTCCATTTCTGAGCTCTCTCTTCTGTTCCATTGATCTATGTGTCTGTTTTTGTGCCAGTACCATACTTTCTTGATGACAGCTTTGTAATAGAGCTCGAAGTCTGGAATTGTGATGCCACCAACTTTGGCTTTCCTTTTCAACATTCCTCTGGCTATTCAAGGTCTTTTCTGGTTCCATATAAATTTGAGGATTATTTGTTACATTTCTTTGAAAAACATTGATGGTATTTTGATAGGGATTGCATTAAATGTGTAGATTGCTTTTGTTCTTTTTTTTTTTTTTTAAAGATTTTATTTATTTATTTGACAGAGAGAGAGATCACAAATAGGCAGAGAGACAGACAGAGAGAGAGATGAGGAGAAGCAGGCTCCCTGCTGAGCAGAGAGCCCCATGCGGGACTCGATCCCAGGCCCCTGGGATCATGACCTGAGCTGAAGGTAGAGGCTTAACCCACTGAGCCACCCAGGCGCCCCTAGATTGCTTTTGATAGCATAGACATTTTTACAGTATGTGTTCTTCCATTCCATGGGTATGGAACGTTTTTCCATTTCTTTGTGTCTTCCTCAATTTCTTTCATGAGTACATTATAGTTTTCTGAGTACAAATTCTTTGCCTCTTTGGTTATGTTTATTCCTAGGTATCTTATGGCTTTGGATGCAGTTGTAAACAGGATTGCTGTTGGTGTGTAGAAAGACAACTGATTTCTGTGCATTGATTTTATATCCTGAGACTTTACTGAATTCCTGTATGAGTTCTAGCAGTTTTGTAGTGGATGGAGCCTTTTGGGTTTTCCACATAAAGCATCACATCATCTGCAAAGAGTGAGAGTTTGACTTCTTCTTTGCCAATTTGGATGCCTTTTATTTCTTTTTGTTGTCTGATTGCTGAAGCTAGGATTTCTAGTACTATGTGGAATAGCAGTGGAGATTGTGGGCATCCCTGCTGTGTTCCTGACCTTAGGCGAAAAGCTCTCAGTTTTTCCCCATTGAGAATGATATTCGCTGTGGGTTTTTCATAGATGACTTTGATGATATTGAGGTATGTACCCTTTATCCCTATATTTTGAAGAGTTTTGATCAAGAAAAGATGCTGTACTTTGTCAAATGCTTTTTCAGCATCTATTGAGAGTATCATATGGTTCTTGTTCTTTATTTTATTAATGTATTGTATCACATTGATTGATTTATGGATGTTGAACCAAGCTTGCAGCCCAGGAATAAATCCCACTTGGTCGTGGTGAATAATCCTTTTAATGTACTGTTGGATCCTATTGGCTAGTATTTTGGTGAGAATTTTCACATCTGGGTTCATCAGGGATATTGGTAATTCTCCTTTTTGGTGAGGTCTTTTTCTGGTTTTGGGATCAAGGTAATGCTGGCTTCATAAAATGAGTTTGAAAGTTTTCCTTCCATTTCTATTTTTTGGAACAGTTTCAGAAGAGTACGTATTAATTCTTTTTTAAATGTTTGGTAGAATTCCCCTGTAAGCTGTCTGGCCCTGGGCTCTTGTTTGTTGGGAGATTTTTTATGACTGCTTCAATCTTCTTGCTGGTTATGGGTCTCTTCAGGTTTTCTATTTCTTCCGGGTTCAATTTTGGTAGATTTTATTTCTCTAGGAATGCATCCATTTCTTCCAGATTGTCAAATTTGCTGGCGTATAGTTGCTCATAATATGTTCTTCTAATTGTTTGTATTTCCTTGGTGTTGGTTGTGATCTCTTCTCTTTCATTCATGATTTTATTAATTTGGGTCCTTTCTCTTTTTGATAAATCTGTCTAGGGGTTTATCAATTTTATTAATTCTTTCAGAGAACCAGCTCCTGGTTTTGTTCATTTGTTCTATTGTTCTTTTGGTTTCTATTCTATTGATTTCTGCTCTGATCTTTATGATTCTCTTCCCCTCCTGGGTTTAGGCTTTATTTGCTGTTCTTTCTCCAGCTCCGTTAGGTATAGGGTTAGGTTGTGTACTTGAGATCTTTCTTGTTTCTTTCTTTCTTTTTTTTTTTTTTTTTTAAAGATTTTATTTATTTATTTGACAGAGAGAGATCACAAGTAGGCAGAGAGGCAGGCAGAGAGAGAGAGATGGAAGCGGGCTCCCTGCTGAGCAGAGAGCCCGATGCAGGACTTGATCCCCTGACCTGAGATCATGACCTGAGCCGAAGGCAATGGCTTAATCCACTGAGCCACCCAGGCGCCCACCTTTCTTGTTTCTTGAGAAAGGCTTGTATCGCTATATACTTTCCTCTCAGGACTGCCTTTGCTGTGTCCCAAAGATTTTGATTAGTTGTATTTTCATTATCATTTGTTTCCATGAATTTTTTCAATTCTTCTTTAATTTCCTGGCTGACCCATTCATTCTTTAGTAGGAGGCTGTTTAGTCTCCATGTATTTGGGTTCTTTCCAAATTTCTGTCTCCTACTCCTCTGCCATGTTGCTTCCACCTAGCTCTGTACCTTTTTCATTCTCCTGTCCTTGGCCAAATCCCCCCAGATAAGGAAGGCTCATCTAAAGGTATATCCCTATACATGATCCTCAAACTAAGTTATCTCAGTGTGGAAATCTGTGTTATAGTAACTAATCTGGACCTTTCTGATGAGGGCTTCTTCTAAAAGCTTAGTATAAACATAATAAATGATGTTCATTTATTACTTCAACAAAGTTGAAGATCTCAGTTAAACTTGAGAAATAGTAAATATACCAGTTAATTCAGGATTGCTCTGGCAATGTTTCTCATGTGCCAAAAATAACTCTTTAATAATATCTGTATTTCTTTGTGTCCTATGCATAGAGCATACCTGTAGCAGAATTTGTCTCAGCATATAATTATATTTTACCCTTTTCTCTCACCGAACACATAGAGCTCAACTCTCCGCACATGCAAGTCTCCTAGGATCTTAATTGTGTGCAAGTCCTAGATGCTGATATTTTCCTTCCAAGTAGCTTCTAGGAAAGATTACTTAGATGTTAAAGGATAGAGGAATAACTCTACCACTGCTGTTCTTCAACATCCAAATTTATCTTTTTCCTTTTATTCCATGCTGTCTTTACTCATGCCATTCTGAAATGGGAATATGCTTATTTGATCAGCTTAATAGGAGATGTATTATAAATAGATGGCCAAAAAATTTATATTCCAAATCCAGGCACTTCAGAGGGTGACAGGGATGATAGTAAGAATTACTGTGATGGGTGGTGGTGGGGGTGTTGCTGGCTTAGTTGCTAGAGCATGAGACTCTTGATCATAGGGTCTTGAGTTCAAGCCTCACACTGGGCATGCAGCCTACTTATAAAATAAAAAAAATTACTCTGGGACAATAGTAGTAAACTGGGACCTGCAGTCTGCCTAATTGTAACCAAATTGACTACTAGAAAAGGAGAAAGAAGAAAAATGTAAGAACATTTCATACATTTGCCAATTAAGCACCAACAATAAACATGCCAGTTTCCTAGGCAGTAAGGAAGTTTTTGAATTATAGGCATTCGGAGAGGGGGTGGGGAGAGGATAGTGTGGTTATAAAAATAGAAGCCGAGAGTGAGGGCGCAGTGTCAGCAGCAAGCCTGGAGCCGGGAGATGCTGGTACTCCTCGTCCTGGCTCTGACTGGGTGACACATTCCTGGGAGTCGAGGAGAGAACCCTGTGGTAGCTTGCCAGCTTCTTCGGGAAGCCTCTGGACACTGCTGGGTTCTCCTCCCCTCTTAAACTGTTCTGCCTGCTCTAGTCCCAGGAGTTTTATAGGCCAGAATGGCAGTAATGTTGGCAAGCAGAGGGTGGGAAGGAGCTGCTTAGAGCAGGGGAGTAGGAACTACTCATAAACTAATCCAAGCAGAGGGGAGAGTTTTCCAGCTAGGGTTGTGCCTAAGTGTCTCTGAGTCTGTGACATAATTCTACTCTTGGCAATGCCTTTCCACTTTTTCCCAGTCTCTGTTCTTGGGACTCTCATTCCCTGGGTGGGAGATGGTTCAGGATTAAGCAAGCTGAGCCTAGAAGAAGCTTCATGCCCACTATGTGTACACATGCACGCACAAACACACTCTCACACATATACTCAGTTCTTCTAAATTTAAGACTGTACATACTTGTGTCACACTGACCCTACCCGTGGAGGTTTTTCTTTTGTTTTGTTCTGTCCACCCCGCCATGTTTCTCCAACTTGCTAATGAACAATTTAAGTGTCTGAGGTCGTCATTGGATTTGTCTTCCCCCAATCCTTTGTTACTTCTCATCTAGGGAACCCTGTAGTACATTTTCTTCTGTCACCTTTCACCCTATCACCTTGTACAATTTCCTGTCTTTCTAGGTGTCCTACTTTAGAATAAAAATCAGTTTCAGTCTCTCTCAAGATGTTTATAGTTTTTCAAATGGCCCACTTTTTACATAAAGTGCTCATCTCTTTCAGAATTTCTGTCCTAGGAAATAGTAGGGAATAGACCACCTTCCCTTGTCCCTCCCACTTGATACCTCCTTGGCTCACCGTGCTTGCTTTCCAGTTTCCCATGATTTATATGGGTGTCTTCTATTTTAGTGCTTTTTTTTTTTAAAGATTTTATTTATTTATTTGACAGACATAGACCACAAGTAGGCAGAAAGGCAGAGAGAGAGGGGGAAGCAGGCTCCCCACTGAGCAGAGAGCCTGATGCGGCGCTCGATCCCAGGACCCTGAGATCATGACCTGAACCGAAGGCAGAGGCTTAACCCACTGAGCCACCCAGGTGCCCCTTTTAGTACTTTTTAAAAGTAAGCTGCACTCAACATAGGGCTCAAACTCATAGCCCTGAGACCGAGAGTTGCTTGCTCTACTGACTGAACCAACCAGGCATCCCCATTTAGGTGGTATGTTTGTATATATATATTTATTTAAATTAACTAATTAAAAAGATTTAACTTATTTATTTGATAGAGAGTGGCATAGTGAGAGAGGGAACACAAGCAGGGAAAGTGGGTGAGGGAGAAGCCGGTTTCCCGCTGAGCAGGGAGCCCGATGCGGGCTCAATCCCAGGACCCTGGGATCATTACCTGAGCCTGAGGCAGATGCCTAATGACTGAGCCACATAGATACCCCTATTTAGGGTTTTTTTAAATATAACATGCTTGTAGTCATTTCATTGTAAGGGTTGTAAGTCTGCTGCCTGGGTTAATATGAACATAGTGTTACATGAGCATTCTGCCAAACACATCTTACAATTTTGATTAGGGTTCCTTTTGAGATATAATGGCCATCTTTTATAAATTACGTTTTGTATTTGATAAACTGGAAAGCTTAACCATAAATCTCTTTATTAATGTAATTTATAATATTTTACAAGCCACCTTACTACATTGTTCTTAGATATAAAATGTCTCCTTGTTATAGTCTTTGTCTTTTTATGTTCTTTTCCATTTCATGTGTCAAATAAGAGGAGGCTTTTAAGAAGATAAGTAGGTTTAGGAAGCTGGAAAATTTGAGACAGCACCTGACCAGGGGAATAGCAGTGATTTATGATGTCTTTAAAATTGGCACGTAACCTTGCAGCATTAATAGACTAGGATAAAGTTCTGTCTGGAAGAATATTGTGGAAAAGGATGATATATATAGCCATACACATTTGATTTATCTTACTCAGTTTAGTATTTCTGTAATGTCCACAAAGGCAAGACTAAAACCTCTCCTTATCCTTTTAAACTTATGTTTCAAGAATTGCTTTGAGATTTTTGACTTTTTTGGTCACATAGTTGCTTCGGTTAGCTTTCATTAGCAAAAGAAAATGTTCTTTTGGTTACTGTGGGAAGTCATTTGGTAGATTAACAAATATAAATCTGTTTTTCTTTTTTTGGATAAAATTATTTTTGTGCTATTATTTTGCTGGCTAAGAAGAAGAAGAGTACAAAGGATGATTCACCTTTTATTTAGGACTTGCCACTGCTGACCCAGGGCAGCTAATTTAGAAGTGAATCATTTATAGAAAGTTCTACACAGTTCGAGGCAGGGCTTTGTACAATATCCTCATGAAGGTCTAAATAGAGCATACAGTATCAGGTTTCTAAATATCTGTCTTGTTGCCAATTTTATCTTTTGCAAATGCTGGAACTTGTTTCTAGATGACTATAGCCATTGACGAGGTGAAGGTAGGGGCACTATATATATAAAATCAAATATATTTTAAAAACAAATCTTAGAAATTTAGTACATATGTTATGCTGGGAAAATAATAAGTTTGAGATTTTAAATGCCTATTTATAGTACAAAGAAACAAATGTAACTAGTCAGTTTCAAAATTATCTGGAAGAAATAATTTTAAACTTACAGTAAATCAAATCAAACAATGTGTTAGTATTTTGATATTTACTGATCATCTAATATTTGATTTTTAAAGTCCAATTACAAATAGTTCCTTTTTGCAATCTATTTTAACTCCTTTTAGGAAGTGGGTGGTTTATTAGATAAATGGTATTATTTGGCTCTATATAGAACACAAAATATATAGTTTCTGCCTTTGTTTTAAATTCAAAGCTGAATTTATGTTTATATTAGTTATAGTATCATGGGTTAGAAAAAGCCAGAAGTTTGAATTCTTGTTTTGTCATTCATTAGCTATGTGACCTTAGATAAATCACTTAATGGGTCTGAGCTGGTTTTCTCCTCTGCACAGGGTGTAGTGATACCTGCCCCCATGACCTGACTCACAAGGATTAGTTGAGCTAATGCCTTGGGAAGTGATCAGTAACTTTGGTGTCTCTCTGCAGATATCAGATGTCAAGTGAGGTAACATTGCAGGGAAAATAACTCAGACATCCAGGGTTGGAATCTCATTTGTACCACATAGTACTGATGTGACCCTATAAGCCTTTTCTTTATTTTATTTTATTTTTTTTGAGATATAATTGGCAGATAATATTATTAGTTTCAGGTATCTAATGATTCAATATTTATATATATGACAAAATTATCACCACAATATCTAGTTAATATCCATCAACACAAATAGTTATGATTTCTAGTGATGAGAGCTTTTAAGATCTCTCTTAGCAACTTCCAAATATACAATGCTGTATTAGCTATAGTTGCTATACTGTATATCACATCCTGATGACTTGTTAATTTTATCACTAGAAGCTTGTAACTTTTGACTACCTTCACCTGTTTTGCCTTCCTTTACCTATCCCTATTGCTGGCAACCATTAGTTTGTTCTGTATCTTTGAAGTTTGTTTTTTTTTTTTTTAGATTTTATGCATATGTGTGATCATACAGTATTTGTCTTTCTTGGTCAGATTTATTTCACTTAGTGTAAGGCCCCCAAGTTCCATCCATATTGTTGCAAATGGTGCCATTTCTAAGCCTTTATTTTTTAGTCCATATATATATATGGTGGTAATATAATACCTCTCACCTAGAATTACCATAGGGAATAAAGGAAGTAATTTATGAAAGTGCCTGGTGCATGTAATGTTTCTTGGGCCTTGAATTTTGATTTTATTTTCCATTCTTCCAGAGCTATCTCCTCAGTTACTTCACTTTCCAAGTGTTTTTCTGGAAGCGAAGTCAGTATCCAATCTGTACAGTTAAGAGGGGATGAACAGGTGGCCCAGTTTAGGACTATAATTGAAGAATGGAATTTTAGAAGTTATTTGATACAGTACATTTACCACATATTTTTGGGGTACCATAAGACACCTGTCAGAGCTTTTGAAAGTTTTTGGTTTTTAGTAGGCTCCGTGCATGCCTAATGTGGGGCTTGAACTCACAACCCTGAGATCAAGAGTCTCATGCTATACTGACTGAGATAGGCACGCACCCTGGAAGAGTAATGAGTAACAATTTGTCACGGGCTTGGTTAGAGCTACTCCCTTCTGTTCAAGGACTCAGGGTAATTGGGTAACGCTCTTCCCTCCTCTCCATAATTATTTTGTTCTTAGTTTGATCTTAATTCCTGCTATTTTAAGGATAATTAACTAATGGAGGTATAATAATTTTTTTTGATTGTATATTTTGTTTAATACTTGCATTTTTAAAAATTTTTTTTTAATTGATGAAAAAGTCTTTGAGACTTAGATAATGAGAACAGCCCAGAGAAAACCATAGTCATTAACACAGGAAATAATCCAAGTGGTGTTCTTATGGATAAAGACAAGATATTAACTCCTGATGGAAGTATGGCCAAGTTGGGGTGCCTGGCTGGCTCAGTCCGTAGAGCATATGACCCCTAATCTTAGAGTCATGAGTTTGAGCCCCATATTGGCTGCAGAGATTACTTAAGAAAACTTTTTTAAATTTATGGTTTAATTATTAGATTTGTCATTATGTACTTTCTCTTTATTTTCTATAATATTGGTATTTCTATAATGCTTATTTTAGAAAGTATGTAAAAAGTAGCAAGATTCTTGGGATAGATTGAGATGTAGGAAAGTAGTTGTATTAAAATATTAATACTGCTACTTTAGATAAACTTTAAGAGGTTACAGTTCCAGTTACTTACTAAAATCACATCCACTAGTAATGTAATGCCAGCTACACAAGCCCATAACTTCTTCCAGAGGTTTTTGGAACATGTGGGATCTTTGGCCAGCTCAGTTCCTGTTTAAGGAAGGCATCAAACAAAAGAAAGTTGGAAATGGGCTTCCTGGATTAAAAAAAAAAAAAAAAAAAAAAAGGTGGGAGGTGGCATTTAATGTGTTTTTAGAGATATCTGTGGTAATAGAAACATCAATGACAAATGATTTATTTAACCTTACATAAAGCACATTGTAAAGTATATAATGGAGAGAAAAGACAATATTTAATTTATATTAATGATTCTATATAGTTGTTCAGACTTATCATCCTAGCCGAGTTTTAAGGGTGAATGATAATAACCACATGGTAAGAACAGGAGGATAACAGTTCAGATATTATGCATGGTAAGAACACTGTCCATGAGTTACTCTTCAACAACAAAGTTGAGGGATAATGTAATTTATGGGAGAAAAAGAAATCCCTCCTGGTGATGACATTAAAAAGGAGCATAATCTGATCTCCTCAGGAAAACTTATGCAATATAAGCAGCTTGTAAGCTGCTTGTAAGTGTAAATATTACTGTTCAAGAAGCACTTATATTCCAGGAATAATAACCTTAAAAATAGGCTTTTAGTTTAAAAAGTATATATAGTGTCTTATTGAGTTTTTTTTTTTTTTTTTTTTAAATAACAACTGCATGATGTAGACCGAGCTTTAATGATGCTGTGATGTACCTGAGGACTATGGAGGTCAAATAACAGCTCACTGAGTACAGAAGTGGGACTAGATTCAAGTCTCTTACATCTTTTTTTTTTTTTTTAAAGCTTATTAAAAAAAATTACACACAATGTGGGGCTCAAACTTACGACCCTGAGATCAAAAGTTGCATGTTCTTCTGACGAAGCCAGACAGGCACCCCAAGTTGCTTACCCCTTAATCCATTGGTTGTTTTTTGTTTGTTTGTTTGTTTCTGGTTTTGTTTCGAGACACCTGCCTACGGGTGGCGCTCGCATGTGCGCGCGCGAGCACACGATTATGGGTGGGGAGGGGCAGAGGGAGAAGTTTTTTTTTTTTAAGATTTTATTTATTGGACAGCGCTAGAAAGGGAACACAAGTAGGCGGAGTGGTAGAGGGAGAAGCAGGCTTCCTACTAAGCAGAGAGCGGGATGTGGGACTCAATCCCAGGTCCCTGGGACCATGACCTCAGCCAAAGGTAGAGGCTTAACGATTAAGCCTCCCAGGCACCTGGGAGAGAGAATCTTTTTTTTTTTTTTTTTTTTAAAGATTATTTATTTATTTATTTATTTGACAGAGATCACAAGCAGGCAGAGAGGCCGCGGAGAGAGAGGAGGAAGCAGGCTCCCCGCTGAGCAGAGAACCTGATGCGGGGCTTGATCCCAGCACCCTGGGATCATGACCTGAGCTGAAGGCAGAGGCTCAGCCCACTGAGCCATCCAGGTGCCCCTGGGAGAGAGAATCTTAAAGCAGGTTCCACACCCAGCATGGAGCCCAGTCTCACAACCCTGAAATCATGATCTGAGCCCAAATCAAGAGTCTGTTACTTAACCAATTGAACCACCTAGGTGTGCCCCTCCCTGCCTTAAAATTTTTTTTTTTTTGCTTCTATTGGAAGGGGGAACAACTTTTCTGTGCCTGAAATTTCTTCTTCTTCTTTTTTTTTTTTTAATATTTTATTTGTCAGAGGGTGTGCAGAAGCAGCAGGGAACTGCAGGCAGAGGGAGAAGCAGTCTCCCTGCTGAGGAAGGAGCCTGATGTGGTACTCGATTCCAGGACGCCAGAATCATGACCTAAGCTGAAGTGAAGACAGTTAACCAACTGAGCCACCCAGGTGTCCATGTGCCTAAAATTTTTGATAGGGGGAATAGGATGTGAAATTACTATAAGGATGCATACAGTCAATGTATTAAACACAATTTACCATCTACTTTACTGAGTTTAAGGATAAAATGAGATAATAGTAGGTAGAACTTTTAAACTGAAGAATTATAAAGATAAAAAATATAATGAATGATTCTAGAGTTTAGTTGGAAACAACAAAATCTAATCTAGAATGGGTTGGTGAAATTATTGGTTTGTGTAACTAAATATTCTGAGAGAGGACTATGTATCAGACAGCTGTTGATCTTGGAGTCATGAGTTAGAGCCCCCCATTGGATGTAGACTTTACTTCAAAATCTTTAAAAAAAAAAAAAAAGTTAGCCTAGGATAATAATAATAGAAAATGTAGCAGACTTTATTGGATGGGAATGATTTTGACATATACTGGATTTAGAAGTTGGGTTTTGGCTATGTCATTTTTGGTTAAGGAAATGCCATGTGCAGATACAGGGAGATGGGGAAAATACAAAGTATAAAATTGATGAAGACAGGATATTTTAGAACTGAGCTGCCCCATGTGGTAGCTAGTAGCAAACTATAGATCCTGGACACTCTGGCTAGTTCAAATTGAGTAAGATCTTAAAAATTTAAAAAATGTAAGCTATCTCAATTTTTGTATTATCTATTTGAAACAATGTATTAGATATATGGATTATATAATTAATAAACATCTATTAATAAGTTAATAAATTAACATCTGTTTTTACTTTTGTTAATGCAGCTATGAGAAAATTTAAAATTCTGTGGCTTGTTACATATCTGTTGGTCAGTGCTGCTTTAGGAAATGAAATTGTCATGAGTATTCCATTTATCTTTTTTTCCTTTAAACCCAATGTATTTATTTACTACAATGGCTCAATCTTAAGGGCTTAATTTAAAAAACAAAAACAAGTGGTGCCTGGGTGGCTCAGATGGTTAAGCCTTTGCCTTTGGCTCAGGTCATGAAATCAGGGTCCTTGGATCGAGCCCTGCTTTGGGTTCCCTGCTCAGCAGAGAGTCTGCTTCTCCCTCTCCCTCTGCCCCTCCCCACTGCTTGTGTGCTTTCTCTCTCTCAAATGAATAAATAAAATCTTTAAAAACAAAACAAAAATGACACCACAGCTTAAGATGCAGAGTTTTAGATAGGAATGAAGACCATCTAAAGAAAAACTAAAAAGACAACACAAGGAGAGAGGCTAGGCAGTCAGGGATCTTGATGGAGACCTGCTTTGAATAGGTTCTTTGCAGATACTTCTTAAAGGCTGTGGGGTTTTTCCAGAGTTCAGCAGCACATGTGTTCAAAGGTCTATCAATGTTAAGTTCTTCTAGCAGGCTTAGGATGGACAGGAGGATGGTCCTGACATCATACAGGATAGACCACTGTCCTTCAGGATGTCCAGGCAGAAATTAGCCTGGGTGTTGTGCTGGGGTGGTAGTGGGGTGTGAGGAGTTTCACCATATGGGTCATTGTAAGGGTAGTCACTGGTGAACTCCAGGGAGAACGTGTACCTCAGGTGTTCATATACTGTGCCAGCTACTCCATGATGGTCCCCACCCATTTGAAGAGGTGGTCTGATTCAGGGAAGGTAGAAAAAAGGGTCATAAGTGTCATCAGCTTTTGATGCAGCTTCTTGCCCATGGGGTCCAATGTAGTGTCCCCACTGGGCTTGACTCCTTTGTGGGTAGCGGTGGCTGGCAGCAGTAGGGTGGCACTCCTGGGAGGCCATCTGGTATCTGCTCAGGGAGCCAGGAACTTAGAGAGTTCAACTGCAAAACTAGAATATTCCATTTATTTAATGAAAATGGACAATGGTAGTAAAGCACTAAATGCGGATACCTCAGAAGACATTAAGGATTTCATTTTACAGTTAAAAAAAAAAACCCACCAGAAATCTTTTTATCTAATGGATGACTCACCTTATAATATGATACCTTGCCCTGAGTTTACTTTCTTTTGATTTAGTTTAGTTTGTTCACGAGAAGGTATAGAATACACTAAATACTTACTGTCTTACTGTCTTTTATCTAGTATACTTACAGTGGAAGCAGTATTTCTTAAAGGAACAGAGATATGACTTGAACAGTGCATCATTTTTTTTTTCTATCCTAACAATAAACGTTTATTAGCTGTGTTCATTGGATAAAATCACAATTTTCTTATCTGCAAAATGAGGACAATAAAACCTGGTATACATGTATATTATATCAAATGAGGTAAATGAATGTATGCTGTCAATGCCATTCAGATACAAAGGGAGTGGGGTGCTTGTTAGCTATTGTAGGAGAAAGAAGACAAGACAAGATCTCTCAGGGTGAGGATGACAAATACATGTGTTAAAGCAGCAAGAATCCAAGGCAAGGTGACTTAGACTGTTGAATGAGTTACTAGATTGAAATGATGTGAGCAAAGTGGAAAGATTGATTCCATCTGGGCAGTTACATTTGAGCAGAGTCTCAATAGGTAAGGGTATTATAGGGGTGGAATGGGTGCCTGCATTTTAGATTTTGGATTGAGGGAAATATATGAATGAAATAGGAAACCTCAAGATATGTATTTGAGTTTCTTTTTGGCTTAAAATATTCATAGCTTTTGCTCTCTTTCAGTTGAATCATGTTGCCTTACTATACCTCAGTGCAGTATATGAGCCTGGGATTTCCTGGTATAGGGACTGCGTGTCTTTACATACATAGTGTGCAATTTTGTGTGGTTTTAAGAAGTGAATCTATTAATGTGTTCACAGTGGATCCCAAACACCATTAATATAAAAGCAAGTTATCAGTTAGGAAATAAAACACTAAAATCTAAATGATGGGGAGCACCTGGGTGGCTCAGTCAGTTAAATGTCTGCCTTCAGCTCAGGTCATGATCTCAGGGTCCTGGGATTGAGCCCCATGGGCTCCCCACTCAGCAGGGAGTCTGCTTCTCCCTCTCCCTCTACTTTCCCCAGAATCTGGGGAAAAGCAGGTATTTAATCGATGATTGGTGGGTGGATGAATAAGCAAGAATTTTGCAGCATTCAGAAAGCACTATATCACTTATTTTTCAGCGAGGATGTGTTTGAATTTCTAACCCTTTATCACATACTTACAGATATATGTGCTGATGGTTGTGTGTTGAGATCCTATGAGTGTTAGGTTTTTATTCTCCCACAGAGATCTGACCTGAAGTTAGGGCGTTTTTTTACTTGCTGTTGTAGAGGGCTTGCACTCTCCCTCTCAGTGACCGTTACTTTCCTGCAGGTTTTCAGCACAGCCTCTTGTGGAGCTCTGTTCTGTGAAGGATGTAGCTGGCTCCACTTCTTCCGGGGGAAGGGGGGAAGATACCTTGCCTGCAAACTTTTGGCTGTCTGGAATGGAACGTTCTTCTGCAAGGGAGGAAGCACGGTGAAAGGGATCATACCTACAGGAAATCTAATATTTGCTTTGCAGTGAAATGTGAAAAATTGAAAGAAAGGAAGCAACATAGTGACTAGAAGTCCACTCTGTGTGGGATTTCCTTTTTGGGGCTTTTCTCCTACCCTGTTACATCATCATTGTGTGTGTGTGTGTGTGTGTGTGTGTGTGTGTGTGTTTTAAGATTTTACTATTTGACAGAGAAAGGGAGCAGAGGGAGAGTGCGAGCAGGAGAAAGTAGAGGGAGAGGGAGAAGCAGACTCCCTGCTGAGTGGGGAGCCCATGGGGCTCAATCCCAGGACCCTGAGATCATGACCTGAGCTGAAGGCAGACATTTAACTGACTGAGCCACCCAGGTGCTCCCCATCATTTAGATTTTAGTGTTTTATTTCCTAACTGATAACTTGCTTTTATATTAATGGTGTTTGGGATCCACTGTGAACACATTAATAGATTCACTTCTTAAAACCACACAAAACAAAACTGTTTCTTCACCTTCCCATCATTGTTTGAGAAAGGAAATCAGAATAGCTGTTTACTCTGCATATTCCCTTGGCCATTTACCCACACTATTCATGATTTTTGTAAGTGGACTAATTATACATTGATTTCACAGTTAGAATAATAATAGGGGCCATTCTTTTTTTTTAATTCATTTAAGATTTTATAGATTTCACAGAGAGAGGGAGAAAGGGAGGGAACACAAGCAGAGGGAGTGGGAGAGGGAGAGGGAGAAGCAGGCTTCTCAGTGAGCAGGGAGCCTGATGCAGGTGTGGGGCTCGGTGCGAGGCTCAGTCCCAGGACCCTGGGCTCACGTTCTGATCGCCAAATATATTACGCCCTGCCCAGGAACACAAAGGGTTAAATCAAACATCCATCAGTTAGCACAACTCACCACAGATGAAAAAGGGAAAGGGTGGGGACACCAGTTTTTCTTTGTAAGCCTTTATTCTTTGGTACCCAGTTGCCTCTTGTCCTCATCACTAGCTCCTTTCATACACTTCTCAGATTTGATCAGAGTTTTGCTGACCATGCTGGACCTTTTGGCCGTGTGACAGAACTCTTCCTACTCAGACACATTCTGATATAGCTTAAAGGGCCATTTGATAAGTAGTAGTTGCACCATTTCTGAACCTTATGAGGCTTATGGACGTGTTAAGGCTTAAGTTCGAGTGGGAATCAGGAATGGTGTGAAACCCAGGGATACAGGGAAAGGGTTGAAAGGGAGGACTGAAGCAAGGCTCAGGTTTGGAGGAAGGGCTGGAAACATCTGTGGCAAAATTACTTGACAGTAAAAAAGAAAAAAAAATTCCATTTAGCCATTTTGATATAACACACCTGTATAAAAAAATAAAAAATTAAAATGTTTTCCTTTGGGACATATGTACTCAGGAAATGTTTATTGAACTTAATTTTTGAACCAATGACATGTTTTCAACCCCCTTTCTCCTACTGTTCTGTAATTTTATATTTGGGCCCCAGACCATGGTGAACAAACTTTGAGCTGCCCTGCAGATTTTAGTAAAATGAATCCTGTTTTTGAAGGAAAATGAGCTTCAATAAAGACATGGTGACATGAGTCGCTTTAGAATCTCTACACCACTTTTTACTATTCCAGTTCTTCATGCTGTTTCTACCATTACATGAATTTTTTTTTAAAAGATTTTATTTATTTGCCAGAGAGAGAGAGAGTACACTGAAGCAGGCAGAAAGGCAGGCAGAGGCAGCGAGAGAAGCAGGCTCCTTGCTGAGCAAGGAGCCCCATGCGGGACTCGATCCCAGGACCCTGGGATCATGACCTGACCTGAAGGCAGTGGCTTAACCAACTCAGCCACCAAGGTGTCCCTACCATCATGTGGATTTGACCAAACTGCATTCATCTCTCCATACTTCAGTTCCTTTATTTTGAAAATTAAGGAACTGGATTTGTGGTCTTTAAGGTCTGTTTTAGACCTCTTCATTTTAGTACCTCATTCATTACTTTTCTCAAGCACTATAATGTGATAAATAATTTTCCTCATTAAAAAAAAATCACCAGTTTTCAGAAACAGTCTTGCTTATATTTTCATTGTGGTAAACATGTCATGGCCTTGCCTTTGAGAACACAACTTTTGGTTTTAGCATTGTAAATGACAGGTAATGTAGGTGTTAAATCACTATGATCCGAACTCAGAATTTGGCTCTTGACAAACACAGGCTTTGTGACCTTAGGCAAATTACTTTCTTTCAGTAGCCTAAAATTCATCCTCTATAATTTGGAGGTGATAATGTATTTCTAAAGTCAATGTGAGGATTAAATAAGATAAGATCATGGCTGTCAATTGTTTAGAACACAGCCTTGCCTATAGGAAGGACTCCGTATATATTATCTGAGGTTAATGATGTAACTTCTTAGATCATAAATCGAGGACTGGTTCACTCAAATATTGTATCTAATGATCAGAATGCTTTGTGATGGAAACTGAGCTAACCTATTTTTCTTTCTTACAGATCTTATATTGCACTTTAAACACACCTAAAGTTGATATGGAAAATCTCTTAGGATCGTATGTAGGCCTTGAAGATTTCATATTTGCCCATGTGAAAGGGAACCAAAAAGAAGTGAATGTATATAAATCTGAGGACTCACTTGGTCTCACCATTACAGAAAATGGAACTGGCTATGCTTTTATAAAGGTGAGTCTTAAAAAATAACTATGTGACTTAACCGAGGGTAATATTTAAGAAAATCTACCAGGTCAAAGAAATCTTCAGATTGGAAAGCTAGCTTAGCAGGGATGTTTTGATAAGGTTTCATTTAAAAAAGCTTGCAAAGACCTCATTTTTTGTTTACCCTTTGCTTGAATTTCTTATTTTCAGTTTAAACTTCCTCTAGAATTTAGAACTTAATGAAAAGGAAAGCCAGATCTTGGTGCCCATTCATCCATATGAGCTCTTGTAGGTCTGTAGCTCATTAATATCTGATGACTTCTGTGTTGATTTCCAGTAGTTTTTTTAGGGTAATTTCCAAGTGTGAGAGAGAGAGAGAGTGAGAGAATACTTTTTTTTTTTTTTTTAAAGTAATCTCTAGGGGCGCCTGGGTGGCTCAGTGAGTTAAAGCCTCTGCCTTCGGCTCAGGTCATGATCCCAGGGTCCTGGGATTGAACCCTGTGTTGGAGTTCTCTGCTTGGCAGGGAGCCTGCTTCTCTTTCTCTCTCTCTGCCTGCCTCTCTGCCTGCTTGTGATCTCTGTGTGTCAAATAAATAGATAAAATCTTTAAAAAAATGTAATCTCTAGATGCAGTGTGGGGCTCAGACTCACAACCCTGAGATCAAGAGTTGAATGCTCTACCAGCTGAGCCAGGCAGGCACCCTAAGTGTAAACATATTTTTAAAAAATATTTTATTTATTTCTTTGAAAGAGAGAAAGAGAGAGCATGTTAGAGTGTGAGGGTATGTAATTTCTTTATTTAGGCACAAGGAGAGCAATATAGAGCTGCAAAGATGAGAGAAGGTTTGAGATAGTATGAAAAAACTAAGAACTGAGGAATAGTAAAAAGGAAAGTAGATTTATCTTTTTTTGTTTTGTTTTTGGTTTTTTATTTTTTTATTTTTTTAATAGAGAAAGCGAGCAGGGGGTGGGGCAGAGGGAGAAGCAGACTTCCACTGAGCAGGGAGTCTAATGTGGGACTTGATCCCAGGATGCTGGGATTATGACCTGAACCGAAGGTAGATGCTTAACTAACTGAGCCACTCAGACACCCAGGCTCATTTCTTAAATCCTTCTATTAAATAGTTGCAAAACAGCTGACTTCTATTGAATGCTTATCATGTACTATGCACTTTATGTACTTTTTCTCAATTCTCACAGTTCAATTTGATACTATGTTTTTTCTTATTAATGTACAACAAATTTTTAATGTATAGCTTACTGTACTCATACCTGTGTAACCACCACCTAGATCAAGGGAAACTTCATTTCTACCACCCAGAAGTCTCCCTGGTGACTTCCTAGTCACTCTGCTTCCCTGCCAAAGGCAGCCACTATTCTGACTTCTAATGCCATAGTTTTGCTTTTTCTTGAACTTCATTAAGTAGAATCCTATGCTTTATTGTTTCTGGCTTCTTTTTTTCAATATGGTATCTGGGAGATTGACCTGTGGGTAGGCAGTATTATTAACCTCTGTTTTAAAAATACAGAACCAGGATCAGGGAGGTTAAGTAGCTTACTTCAAAGTCATGTAGCTGAAAAACTCAGGATTTGAATTCAAGAGATCTGGTTCCAGAGCTGACTGACATTCCTATCCACTTCACTAAGAATTAGTTATAAATTTCATAAGCAAAACATATTTCATGTTTTTATTTTGCCCAAATCTTTGCTGACGCATTGTCATCATTAAGAAAAAGTCTTAAGGAAGCTATCTTTTTAACTGTAAATAGTACTTTATTTAACTTCCCATTTAATAGAGTGGTTATTTTTAGCTCTGCAAAAGATAGGACTGTGCCGAAGGTTGAGTGGGTGACCAAATGGAAAATCGTGAGTCGGGCAAGTCATGTGGGATTATCTGGGGGAAGCTTAGGACATGAAGCACATGCAGCAATGCCTTTCTAATGTCAGCAGGGAAGGGCTTAAAAGTTTTGCAAGCACGTGTGGATTTTTTAGATCTTAACCTCTGATGTTCAGAGCTTGTGTTCTTTATTTTTTTAATGCCTCTTTGAACATGTGCCTGCCTCTGTACTTGTTACTAGTCATGTGAGAAAGTACGTGATGGCAAAGAGAAAGTGGAGCATAAGCCAACTACTGACATATAATTCAACTTAGAGAAATGAATATCTTACTGTGTATATGGTTAATATGACTTTAAAAATCGAGGGGGGTGGTAATTTAAAACTTACTGTTTTAAAGATTGTAAGACTTCCATAATACCCTTGACACATTTCTTCAGTTTTTTACCATGTGCCATATTTGCTGTTTTGTTCTTTCATATGCATGTGTATATGTATATTAAATTCAAATACATACAATTTTTCTGAACTACTTGAAAAAGTGGATTGTATGTATTACGCCTATTTTGCCCTTACTGTTTTAAGAATATACTTACTAAGCGCAGGGTTTTTCCTCTATATAGCTATAGTATCATAGTGAAATTCAGAAAATCTAATATTGATAAAACTACAGTATGGACATTAGTTTAAAATTATTTTATCAGTTGCCCAATATCCCATTTAAATGAAATGTACATATATAAACAAAGTATTCTTTTTTTTTTTTTAAAGATTTTATTTATTTATTTGTTAGAGAGAGAGCGTGTGCAAACACAGGCAGAGTGGCAGAAAGAGGCAGAGGGAGAAGCAGGCTCCCTGCCAAGCAAGGAGCCTGATGTGGGACTTGATCCCAGGACACTGGGATCATGACCTGAGCTGAAAGCAGCCACTTAACCAACTCCACCACCCAGGCGTCCCTAAACAAAGTATTGTATTCAGAGGTTACTTGGAATAGGTGCTTTCCTGCCCCTTTTCCCACTAGGTAATTGTTATTTATTTGAAATGCTGTTGAATCCATTTGCTTCTCTTTGAATTGGACTTCACCCCCCATCCTTGTTTTTTTTCTGAATACATAAAATATTAACATGATTCAAAAGTTAAAACTATACTAAAAGACATTCAGAGATCTGTCACTCTTTCCCCTAACCCTCTATCCCATTACTCATTTCTCCCACTCCTTTTAAGTGATCATTTTCATTAATTTTTGGCTCACCCTTTCAGTGTTTATTTTTGCCAAGATAAGTAAAAAAATAATGAAACATTCCAAGAGTTTGTATGTCATTCTCATTCAGGGACTGTGTTAAACTTTTCTGTATGGTTCCAATTTTAGTGTATGTGCTGCTGAAGTGAGTACATGATATCCTTTCAGTAGTGGCTAGAAATCAGTAGGTTAGAGTAGGACGGTGTGGTATAGATTCAGAAAAGGGTAAGGAGGAAGAATTCCATGACTAGGAGGCAGTGTATTGTGATGCATGGGAACATGGGCTTTAGAATGACACAGGCCTAGGGCGCCTGGGTGGCTCAGTTAGTTGGGCATCTGATTCTTGATTTTGGCTTAGGTTGTGATTTCAGGATCCTGGGATTAAGCCCTGTGTTGGGCTCCATGCCTTTTTCCCCCCTAAAGATTTTTTTGAGAAAGACGATGAATGAATGAGAGCACAAGCAGGGGGAGGGTCAGAGAGAAGGGGAGAAGCAGATTGTCTGCTAAGCAGGGAGTTGGATGCAGGGCTGGATCCCAGGACCCTAGGGTCGTGACCTGAGATAAAGGCAGGGACTTAACCCATTGAATCAGCCAGGTGCCCCCAAAAAGCAGTTTTAAGAGGGAAGTTCATAGAGATAAATGCTTACCTCAAGAAACAAGTTTCAACCTAATTTTATACCTCAAGGAACTAGAAAAAGAACAAATGAAGCCCAAAGTTAGTAGAAAGAAGGGAATAACAATGATTAGAGCAAAAATACAGATTGGGAATATCCAGAGGCACTGGATAGCTCCTGGGTAGCTCAGTTGGTTAAGCATCTGCCTATTGATGTCGGTTTAGGTTATGACTGCAGGGTTGTGAGATCAACCCACATGTTGGGGGGATTGTTGCTTGGGATTTTGTCTCTTGTCTGTCCCCTCCCAAAAGAAAGAGTCTGAGAAGACAATAGAGAAGATCAATGAAACTAAGTGTTGGTTCTTTGAAAAACATTTGACAGGCCTTTAGCTAGATTTACCAAAAAGGACTCAAAACCAGAACTGAAAGATGTTACACTGGTTACCAGAGAAATGCAGATGATCATAAGTGACTATTATGAACAGTTACACCTAACCTATTGGACAGCATATAAGGAATGGATAAATTCCTAGAAACCTACAACCCACAAAGACTGATAAAGAAATAAATCTGAACAGATGGATTTAATCTCCTTTATAGTAGTGAAAAAATTCCCAACAACAAAAGTTTAGGACTGGATGCCTTCACTGGCAAATTCTACCAAATATTCAGAGAGAAGAATTAATACCAATTCTTCTCAAATTCTTCTAAAAATTAGAAGAGTGAACTCTTCCAAACTCACTTTATTAAGTCAGCATCACCTTGCTACCAAAACCAGAAAAGAATGATACAAGAAGAGCCAGTATTTGTAATAACATAAATGCAAAAATCCTCAACAAAACATTAGCAATCATATTCAATACATTCAATACATTAAAAGGATCCTACCTCATGACCAAATGGGGTTTATTCCAGGGATGGTTCACCATCCACAAATCAATGTAGATACCACATTAACAAAGTGAAGGATAAAAATTATCTCAGTAGATGAGAAAAAATATTTGACAGAATTCAACATCTGTTTATGGTGAAAACTCAGCAAAGTGCATATAGAGGAAACATACCTCAATGTGATAAGGGTCCTATAGGACAAGCCAACAGCTAACATCACACTTAGGGGAAAAGCTTTGAGCTTTTCACCACTAAGAATAGGAACAAGGCAAGGATGCCCACTCTTGCCAATTCTATTCAACACAGTATTGGAAGTTCTAGTCAGAGCATTTAGGCAAGGAAAAGATATAAAAGGTGTCCCTGTTGGAGAGGAAGAAGTAAAATGGTCACTGTTTGGAGATGGTATATACACAAAACTCAAGATTGTATCCAGAAAACTGTTAGAACTAATACATTCAGTAAAGTTGCAGGATATAAAATTGGTATGCTAAAATGTTACATTTCTATATGCTAATAATGAAATATCAGAAAAATTAAAAAATAATTCCATTTATAGTTGCATCAAAAAGAATAAAGTACCAAGGAATAAATTTAACCAAGGAAGATAATAGCATATTGAAAACTACAAGATGTCAGTGTAAGAAATTGAAGACAAATAAATGAAAACCTATTCCATGCTCATGGATTGGAAGAATTAATATTGTTAAAATGTCTGTACTACCCAAAGTAATATTACAGAGTCAGTGCCATCCCTATCAAAATTCCAATGACACTTTTCATGCAAATAGAACAAGTAGTCCTAAAACTTATGTGGAACCAACCATAGAAGACCCTGAGTAGCCAAGCAAGGTTTAGAAAGAAGAACAAAGCTGGAGGCAGCACACTCCCTGATTTCAAGGTATATTACAAAGCTATGGTAATTAAAACAGTGTGGTATTGGCATAAAAACAAACCTTGATCAATGGGGCAGAATAGAAAGCCCAGAAATAAAACTCTTGCATATATGACCAATTTATAACAGAGGAGCTAAGAGTATACAAAGGAGGAGGGGACACTCTATTTTGTTTATTTATTTACTCTGGGATACTCTTTAATAAATGGTGTGGGAAATATGAGATTGCCAATAATGGGAAAATTGGACAGCCACATGCAACAGAATGAAACTGGATCATTATCTCACATGATATACAAAAATTAATCCAGAATGGATTAAAGAATTGACTTAAAACCTGAAACCACAAAATAGAAGAAAACATAGGCAGTAAGCTCTCTGACATAGGTTTTGGTGATGATTTTTGAACCTGAAAACAGAAGCAACAGAAGGAAAAATAAAAAGTGGGACTATCTAACTAAAATACAGTTGGATTTAAAAAAATGGGCAGAAGATCTGAATAGACATTTGTCCAAAGAAGATCTACAGGTACATGAAAAGATGTTTTAGGGCATTAATCATCAGGGAAATGCAAATCAAAACCACAGTGAGATACCACCTTGCACCTGTTAGAATGGCTATTCTCAAAAGGGCTAGAAATAACAAATGTTGGTGAGGATGTGGAAAAAAGGGAACCCTTGTGCACTGTTGGTAGGAATGTAAATTGGTACAACCACTATGGAAAACAATATGGTGTTTTCTCAAAAAAATTAAAACTGTAACTACCATACAATTGAACAGTTCCATTTCTCAATATTTTAGGAGGAGAATGAAAATGCTAATTCAGAAAGCTAAATGAACAGGAATGCTTTGGTGGCTCAGTTGGTTAAGATCTAACTCTTGATTTTGGCTCAGGTCATGATCTCAGTGTGGTGGGATCAAGTCCTGCATCTGGCTCTGTGCTTCATCTGCTTGTCCCTCTGTCTCTGCTCCTCCCTCTGCACACTTTCTCTCTCTAAAATAAATAAAATCATAAAGACAAATGTACCATGCATTTGTGTATGGTGTTCACTGCAGTATTACTTATAGTAGTCAGGATGTGAAAGCAACCTACATGCCTATCCACTGATGAATGGATAAAGATGTGTACACACACACACACACACACACACACACACACACACACACACACACAATGGAGTATTAGCTGAATAAGAGAATGAAATCCTCCCATTTGTGGCAATATGGATGGATCTCAAGGGCATTATCCTAAGTGAAATGTCGGAGAAACACCTATACCGTATGATCTATCTTCTATGTAGAATCTATTTGTCTGTGTTTTTTTTTTTTTTAAATTGAATTAAAAGACAGTAATGCATGGTTCTCACAGAACCATCTTTACAGATGAAAAGACAACAGACTTAAACATTTGTGATTTTAGATTTTGCAAGACTCAATTTCCCAGAATCAGTATATAAATAACCTAATCAGAAGATTCAGAGTATACTTTTTAACAAAATCCGAAATTCCTAGAGTGGTTTAAGATGAGTTGGCAAACATTTATATAAAGGGACAGATGGTAACTATTTTAGACCTTGTTATAATTCAGGGTTATGTAGTCTTTTGGTACCACCTCTGTTTGAATCCCAATTCTGTCGTTTGTTGTGTTCTTTTGATCAGGCCATGTAATCACTGTACCTTGATATTCTCCTCTGTTAATGGAATGAGGCTTGCTTTGAAGGCTAAATGAACGAGCTATTTGCAGTTATGAATGTTTATTAGAACATCATTTGAGGACAGTGTTGGGAGGATCAGCAGCACAGATCTCAGGGCTGCTGACCATGGCAGTAAGGCATGCAGCTCAGACAACCTTGAATCTGATACCTAGGCTGTGCGGAGGGTGGGATGATGCCCTTGAGTTCTGCTGCTGTCTGTGATGAACAGACATTTCTGTAAGTGTATGCAGTGAAATAATGGAAAATACTATCATAATGGTCTGACATGATTGGGAACCTCTGAGTTTAAGAAGCTTGTGACTCCCATCTTTTAAAAAATATTTGTCTTCTCTGCATTTTGCAATATCAAGCTCTTAAGCTAGATGAGACAAAGTTCTAAGTGTCATAGAGAAATATACTCAGTGACTCTGTAAATATAAGCGTAGAACTAACACCTTTCTTTTCCAGTTCTTTGTGTTTGAGTAGCACTTTTAGCAATGTTATTCTCTTTCATGTTAAGATTTTCAAAGCATAGAGTTTACTTATTTATGTAAGAGAGAGTGTATGCATGGGAGAGAGAGAATCTGAAGCAGACACTGCACTGAGCCCAGAGCCTAAGGTGGGGCTTGATCCCACAACCCTGGAAGCATGACCTGAGCCGAAATCAAGAGTCAGATGTTTAATCAACTGAGCCACACAGGCATCCCTTTGCTTCTGGATTTTATTTCCCTCATGGTGTTCTTCAAGTTTCTTACAGCATTTTCCCCATCTCTTTATCCCAGATCCTCATCTGCTACCTCTGATGATTACCCATGCTTTGATGTTTTTCTTGCCCACCTGGGTTCTTACCCAGCTACTTTCTCTGACTTCTGACTTCTGGTGACGGCCTTTCCTCCTTCGGTCTTGACAGTCTTCTAGTCACCTCTGTGGCTCCTCACAGGTCCAGCACAGCCTAGATTTTTGTTACTCTGACCTTTAATTTACTGGTAAGATTTATATGTGTCTGTAAAGTTTTACATTTTAAAAAAAGTTTTATTTATTTAATCTCTGCATTCCACATGGGGGCTCGAACTCATAACTCTGAGATTAAGCATTTCTTGCTTTTCTGACTGAGCCAGCCATGTGCCCTGTAAAGTCTTTCATTTAATTAATTTTATATGCTGCTTACTTTTAATAAAATTGTGACAAGTCTTAAAAATAAGAGGTGGAACACTGAAATTTATATGGTGTTGTTGATCAAAGGAAAAAAAATAAGTTGAGAAGTCATTAAGAGAAATTAGAATAAAAATCAAGGAAGTGAGAGTTATATTTAGATTTTCACATTCTCGAATGGCTTTTTTTTTTTTTAAAGATTTTATTTATTTATTTGACAGACAGAGATCACAAGTAGGAAGAGAGACAGGCAAAGAGAGAGAGAGAGAAGAGAAAGCAGGCTCCCTGGTGAGCAGAGAGCCCAATGTAGGGGTCGATCCCAGGGGCTTGATCCCAGGACCCTGGGATCATGACCTGAGCCAAAGGCAGAAGCTTTAACCCACTGAGCCACCCAGGCACCCTGAATGGCTTGTTTTTAAAAAGATTTTATTTTGTTAATTTGAAAGAGAGAACATGAGAGAGAGAGCATGAGAGGGGAGAAGGTCAGAGGGAGAATCAGACGCCCCATGGAGCTGGGAGGCCGATGTAGGACTTGATTCCTGGACTCTGGGATCATGACCTCAGCTGAATGCAGTTGCTTAACCAACCCAGCCACCCAGATGCGCACATTCTAGAATGGCTTAAGAATGGGTAGATGTGGCGCGCTTGGGTGGCTCAGTGGGTTAAGCTTCTGCCTTTGACTCGGGTCATGATCTCTGGGTCCTGGGACCGAGCCCCTTGTTGGGCTCTCTGCTCGGTGGGGAGCCTGCTTCCTCCTCTCTCTTTGCCTGCCTCTCTGCCTACTTGTGATCTATCTCTGTCAAATAAATAAATAAATAAAATCTTAAAAAAAAAAGAGAGAGATCTTTAAGAGATCTTAAGATCTTTAAGAGATCTTAAAAAACAAAGATGAGGGGCGCCTGGGTGGCTCAGTGGGTTAAGCCACTGCCTTCGGCTCAGGTCATGATCTCAGGGTCCTGGGATTGAGCCCTACATCGGGCTCTCTGCTCAGCAGGGAGCCTGCTTCCTCCTCTCTCTCTGTCTGCCTCTCTGCCTGCTTGTGATCTCTCTGTCAAATAAATAAAATCTTAAAAAAAAAAAAAACAAAGATGATAGGCTATTTAATAGTCTTTTTGTTTGGTTTTTTAGACTCTAGTTTTCTTTTAAATCTTGCTTATTTTTCTGTAACCCTTTAGAAAACCCAGTTGCACTTGGTTGTATGTTGTAGTAACTCTTAATTCTGTTATAATGGTAATATCAAATCCTAATAAAACAGTATCAGATTATGAAACTTTTTCATTTTTTTATATTTCACTTTTGTAATGATAATGAGCTCTGAATTGACATTATTTCACTTGCATAAAGCATATTAATAGTTACTATTTTAATGAAAATAGGAATGTTCTTAAAATTTGGGGGTAAAAAAGAAACTGAGTTTTGGTATAGCAATTAAACTTAAAACTTCAAGTCCAACCTTCCTAGAAGAGTCTTTTACAGTTTTCTTTATTCCGTTGATATTATGGAGATGCTAGGGTACGTGAGATCAGTTTTCCTCTTAACTCTTAGATGCAGTGGTTACCCTACTGATTCAGAAGATGTTATTCTCCCACCTGGGGAATGGCACAGGCTTTTGTTATACATCTAGTAGCCTCTCATATTTCTATCCTGTCTGCCCACATGAAAGATTTGACTCCTGAGGCAGACTGCGGCTTTTCTTTTGCCCTATTCCTCACAACTGTGGAAGAAGTGAACTGTGCAGGGCTGTTACCTGTGCAGTTTTTTCTGGGCCTCTTATCCCTAGAATTGTTCCATAAAATCTTAGTACTATCTTAGGGAGTGTTAGGTCTCCTTTTGATACTCTGCACTATAGATTTATTGTATAGAAGTAAAATAGATTTAAGAAAGACCGATTTAAAGTTTTCCTGTGAGTCCTAAGTTCTCCTTATCTAAAATGTATAAATGAAAAATGATAGTATAAAATCACTCTTACTGGCTTCCTAAATGGTAACCACATCTGTGTCTTATTAGTTATCAATGTTATTAGCTGAGGTTGTACCAGTTCTTGAATCACTACATTTGTTACTAAGGTTTAAAAAATGTAGCCAGTAAGCAAACAAACAAACACCTTAAGGTCTATTCTCATGTATTGGGTTTCATTTTGAAATGATTCAACAACCATTTTTGGAGGGATTTTTCTGTGTAGTACTGTGTTAGACACAGAGCATATAATGGTGAATAACACCATCTCTGTCTCCAAGGATATTACAGTTTTGGTAATGGAGATTGAGAAGTGAATGAACAATTGCTCTATAGTATGCTGAACTGGCAAATTATTTGATCTTCCCAAGCTTCAATTTTTCTGATCTATGACATGAGACTCTCATAAAGGTTGTTAAAATTAAATGAGATGGCAGCTTAGAGCTCAGAATATGTAGCAAGACCCACTTTAGAGCATGAGAGTGACATCGTGACCATTCTTGGGGGTGTCCCCCCCAGGGGATGTCAGAAATTTCTCGGAGAAGTTGTTGATCACTGATGGAGCATAATTCTGAATGAGGTAAGATGGTTGTCCTTTATTGTTTGGTCTTTCATCTTTAACTGAGCATTAAGCTGTGTTGTTAATATGTCAACATATATAAGTAATGTTATGCAGTTCCATTTTGTGTTATGTGTTATCCTTAATTTTCTTCCAGAGAATTAAAGATGGTAGCCTAATTGACGCAGTTAAAACCATCTGTGTGGGGGATCATATTGAATCCATAAATGGAGAAAATATCACTGGGTGGCGTCATTATGATGTTGCAAAAAAATTAAAGGAATTAAAAAAAGGTGAATCCTTTACCTTGAAGTTAATAGAGCCTAAGAAGGCATTTGGTAAGTTGGGTGTGGGTGTGTATGAGTATAAAGTGTTCCCTTCCGTGCCTTTCTTTCTTTCTTTTTTTTTTTTTTAAAGATTTTATTTATTTATTTGACAGAGAGAGATCACAAGTAGGCAGAGAGGCAGGCAGAGAGAGAGAGAGGAGGAAGCAGGCTCCCTGCTGAGCAGAGAGCCCGATGTGGGACTCGATCCCAGGGCCCTGAGATCATTACCTGAGCTGAAGGCAGTGGCTTAACCCACTGAGCCACCCAGGCGCCCCCGTGCCTTGTCTTTCTAAAGGTAGTAAGTTCTGAGGTGTGATGCCATGTGATACAGCGTGTCCATTGAGACTGTAGAGAATAGCAGCACTACTGACAAGGGGAACAACAATTCAAGGAGAAAAAAGTTGTGTAAAAGGACAATTTCTGAAAGACCTTTGGAGTTACAAAGTCTCACGTCCAGTGACTTTGTGGCTGTTCCAAACACCAAGAGGAGCACATTGTATTACATTTATCTTACTGAGCAATAAAATTCTTGATTGAGCTCTCTAAGCCATAATAACTGTTGGTTCATGGACCTCAACAGCAAAAACTTCAGTTACACACAGAATTGGTATTTAAAATAGTTATCTAGTCTATTTTAAAGGCTTCCTTCAATACTTTTCCTCTGTTGGCATTTTGGATTTGGCAACTCGGATGGTATGAAATTGCTTCCACTTTGGTGACATCTGTACTCGCTTGGTTTTAGCCACGGCAGCTGTGTCCCAACTGTTCAAACCCCAAGGGGCATCTCATCTACAGGAAAATGTGCCAGCTTCTCTCTCACTACCCAGCACTATTTTAATAAGCCAAATGACGGCCTAGTGTTCATCAGTGTTGAAATATCTTCAGCAGAATCCTTCTAGGCTGCCCTTACTCATCCATGACCCCACCCAACTTATGTTCTTTCCTTTGCTCACAGTACATAAATATTCCTTATAGTTTGTCTCTAATGAATGTTTTTTCAGGGCAGGTAATAAAAATGATGGGGGAAAACAATGGATCTGGGCAATTACATTTTTCCCTCCCTTAGCAAGTAAGGGACAGATACTAACCATATGGAAATGTAAATTCTCCTCTGCTTCCAAGGGTTTCTGTGCCATTTAATAGAAATACAGTGTAGATTATATGACTTGGGGGAGAAAGAGTTCCATAGAAGGTGTAAGAAAAGAATGCTTTGCACTGAGCTATGTATAGATTTGTTGAATCCCTGTATTGCATGCCTGAAGCTAATAGAACACTGTATGTTAACTATACTGGATTATACTGGAATTAAAATAAGAAAGCAACCCCAAAAAGAGAACACGGGGTGGCAGGGGATCGGGGGAGGGAGAATGCCTTATGCCAGTGCTGTTCCTGGAGGGGATCAATCTAGGAGACCGGACTACAGAAACTGTGATTCTGCATGGAGTACAGCCCAGCTTCTGAGCTCGCTTGTCACAGAGTTCTGTCTATGCTCCTTTTGAAGTGGTTGTTTTGCTAACCAACTCCCTGATTATTGTATAAACTGATAGGATGTAAGCAGTTTGAGCTATTTTTATTTGATTTAGACTCTTTGTAAATCAGTCATTCTCAATACAACTCGAGTATAATTTTTTTCCACCTTTATTTCTACCACTTAGTCTATTTTTCAAAGCTAATCTTTTTCTATTTTTTTCTTAATCTCTGCATCTAAATCTTGTGGTCCCTGTATCTTGATAGAAAGTTGCTGGTATACTTTAACTTGGATGCTTTGTTGATATTAGTCTTGGCCGTTACAGAGATAATTGTATTTGGCTATTATTGCTCCATGATTAGATTTTTTTCCTTCAGTACCTGAGACACGTGTAGATGGTTGGGGTGCTGCTCTGCCTTATGTGCCTGACTACTATTGAACCTGCTCTCTGTTGCCCCATAGGAATTCCATACATTTGAGAAGGACACTGGGTAGGATTTTCTTAGTGGGGGTATATTATTTTAGCATCCCAAATCCTGGTGGTGCTGTGGGTTAGGATATGTGCAAATTGATTTTGGAGCAATGATAGGTTTTTATCTTCTGAAGTTCCTCTGATAGCTTAACTCAGCCCAACTTAAATCTGCTGGGCCATATGCATTTTCCATTCTGGGTTGGAACTTGACTTTGGGCCATAGCTTGGGGATTTCCCTCTTAGAAGTAGGCCTTGCTGCTCTGCCCATACTTCTGCCTCAGTTTTGCTGATTTTTGCCTTGGGATAAAGGCAATGCTAGTTTGTTTTTCATCCTTTGACTTCATCCCAGTGCTTCATGCTTTTCTTGGAAGGGAGTATACATTAAAGGTACTCGAGGGATTTAGCTTCCCCCAGTTCTCTTGGTTCTAATCTTATTTTTTTCTGTTTCCTTCCTTCCTGTGTTTTCTAGCATTATCATGAATGAACTGATTCAAATTCCTAGTCCTTCATGATTATCTGTCTCTCATTGCCTTGGATTCCTAGAGGAGAAAAGGACCAATGTAGGTGAGGCTGAATGTTCTGGTCTCTGTGATCAGACAGGCCATCTAGGCTGAAGTGAAGTCAATTCTAGGATTTTACCAAAAGCTGTTGAAATAGCCATACACTCTAGTAGCTTGTCATTTCCTTACCAACTTCCCTAAAGATTTCACCTGGGGAGTCATGTGGACTGTGTCCTAAAATACAAGTAGTAGTATGGTTGGTTGCTTTGGAATGGTATAACAAGGATGATGAACACAACTTTCAGCCGTGGAAAGGGAAATCTTTACAGCCTGCTCCTATTTGCATATTTTTGGTCCACCACCAGTCACATTCCACTTCCAGGAGCCATTATGTGAGCTAAGATTCTTTGAGAGGTATAGAATAAACGCTTCCCAGGTTAATGAAAGGGCATTTTTTTTGGGTAGACTATCAAGTAGGTCTCAGAAACAAAGACTGTGTCAGTCATGCCTTGGGAAGGTCAGGAATAAAGGCCATTTCAGGAATGTATGAACCAGGCACCTTTCATGGCCCTGGCCTGATTAACTCCTTCCCGTTATTTCCTATCTTTATATCACTTCACTTAGGATTCAAATTTCTGGGAGAGCAGGGTAAACTGATTAGGTCATGTCCTATCTTGATAGTGGGAAGGCAGGCATGGTTAATAGGGCCACCAAAATCATGCAGAACAGTGAGGGAGAAGTTTCCTTTTGGGTAGGAAAAAAGTAGCAGATGTCTTTTTTTGACATTTCTCCTAAGTTAATATACCTTGTTTAGTGGAGTGTGTTGGTTTTCTCTTGACTTTGAGTCTGGCTGTATGCATGCATGATACTGTCAGTCTGGATATATCAGAATGGATCTGGAGGGAGGCAGGGTATTGTCAGCTGGCTTTGGGTGTCTGGTCTTACAGAATTTTTTTTCCTGTTTGTGTTGGGTGCTGCGTAAATGGCATTTTGGCAATGGACTCTCTGGAGGTACTGATAGCATTAAGTTTTTAAAAGATTTTATGTAATCTCTACACCCAACATGGGACTTGAACTTACAACTCTGAGATCAAGAGTTACATATTCTACTGACAGAGCCAGCCAGGCTGTATCAGGCTTTCTTTAAGGCAGAGTAAAAGCCAAGTTTTCTTGGTGCTGGCCACCAGATTTGGAAAGGACAACAATCCAGATTGGGACTGTACTCCTGGGATGGTCTTTCATTTATATCTCCCTCAAGAAGATTCTTGAGAAGCTTCTGTGTTCCATGTGCTCCATTAGGCCCAGTGGATACTAAGAAAGAAGACTATGCCATAGCTACTGCCTTTTGAGGAGCTCACAGTTTAGCAGAAGGCTGTTATTGACTGAATTGTGCCCTCCTAAAATTCATGTGTTGAAGTCCTAATCTCCACTACCTCAGAATGTGACTGTATTTGGAGATAAGTTCTTTAAGGAGGCATGAAGTTAAAATGAGATCATTAGGGTGGGCCCCGATCCAATGAGACTGATCTAAGAGGAGAAAATTTGGATACACATACACATAGCAGGAGAATGCCATGTGACCATGTAGACCTCTATAGACCAAGGAGAGAGGTCTTAGAAGAAAGCAACCCTCGGGATGACTGGATCTCTAGAACAGAGGAAATAGATTTCTTTTGTTTAAGCCATGTGGTCCTTTGTGGCAGCCCTAGGAAACTAACATAGAGGCCATCAGGCTTAAAGAAAAATCACAGTATAAATTCTTTGACTGTGGCAGTATGAAGGTCCCTAATAATCTAGAAGGTATAGATGGAATGTCTTAGCTGTCCTTGGCCTTGGGTATATGGCAGGAACATACTGATGTTTTCATTGAATAAATATTTGAGGAGTTAGTACATGCTAGTCTTAGAGTATTCGTTTTTGGAATAATAATAGTTTCTTGAACATCTACTGTATTCCATCACCATACTACCTGCCTGGTATATCACATGAATAAGAACTAGTCCCTGCCTTCAAGAAGCTCCTATCTGGTGGGAGGAGATGAATATGAAAAGAAATTCAGGGTCACCTTTGTGGCTCAGTGGGTTAAAGGCTCTGCCTTCGGCTCGGGTCATGATCCCAGGGTCCTGGGATTGAGCTGCACATTGGGCTCTCTGCTCAGCAGGGAGTCTGCTTCCTCCTCTCTCTCTCTGCCTGCCTCTCTGCCTGCTTGTGATCTCTGTCAAATAAATAAATCTTAAAAAAAAAATTCAATAAAGAGAATTAGTGGTGCCAACATGTACTAGAGGCATAAACGTTGGCCACATCAAGTTAACCTAAGGAGTTAAGAAAAAGCTTTCAGGAGAAAAGATTTGAGCTGGATCTTAAGAGGTGTGGTCAGTGAACAAATTAGGGAAGGTGGTCCCAGGGCGAGGGAGTAGGAATAGAATAAGCAAAGGTGTAGAGGTGTATAGCAGTATCCTGTGTTTGGGAATACCACGTATGTCTGTATGATTGGAATAGAGGTTCTAGGTGATTGTGTGGCAAGAGATGAAGCTCAAGGTCAGTAGAGACCAAATAATCAAGAGCCTTATATGTGACGATAAAGAGTGGGCAATGAAGGGGTTTAAGCCGGTGGATGATACTTGGCTTTTAGAGAGAGGGTTTGGAGACTATGTCACATGTGATGTTTATAAGCTCAGGTGGCCAAGGAAATCCTTGAAGATTCTATTGTGTAGGTTGAGGAGAGAGAAGATGAAATCCTAAATGAAGGCAGAAGCATAGGTATAGACATGAGAAACAGATTGGAGGAATAGACAGTGGTGTGCTGGAGCCATTTGTTTACATCTTTTCCAAACTCCATGTTCAGTGACCTCATGTTAGGGGCTTGAAATTGGCTGTGGTGGCTTGTTTATATCACAGACACAGACAAGTACAGCAAATTTGATTTTTAATTTTTTTCCTGGAGAGCTGATGGTTACACATTTATTTGCATACCACTGAATATTAAGAAGGTAGAGTTGGAAGGTTGGAATATTAAGAAGGTGGAGTTGTAAATTCATTGAATGTAGAAGTAAAATAGATTGCAAATGATGACCCACAGATTTGTGGCTTGGGTGAGGAATGGAATGGAGTGCTTTTCTTTAAGATGAGGAAAACTGGAAGAGAAATAGATTTGGGTGAAGACTTAGAAAAGAGACACTGTACTTACAATATAATTTTAGGTCTGCTGAGTTTGACATCTGTGAGAGAATTTAGTTGGAAATGTGTAAGAGGTAGACAAGTGTCAGAGAACTAGAGCCTAGGGAATGGGATTTATGAGTAATTTGAAGCTGTGGAAATCTGATCACTCAGAATAGTAAGAAAAAGACCAAGCCTGGAGTTGTGGAGGAAGCCCACCATTAAGGAGAAGAAAGAGGAGGAGCCTGCATAGTGAGGAACGGCCAGACACAGAAGAGACAGCCTCTGGATGGCCTTTTCCCAAGCACTCAAGGACCTATTACTTGTCCCAAGAGCAGGTGCTTCAATTCACTACAGCTTTCCTAAGTTGGTAACAGGCTCTGAGGGAGAAATAAAGGCTGCTTTAAGACACACCCTCAGATTGTCTTGTGTTGATCAGAGTTTATATCACTGTTTTTCATCTAGTGGATCTCAATCTCTGTGTTTAAAACAGGGAGTAGAATTGAAAACTTCATAGTGCTTTGTGCCTAGTAAGGGTAGGTTACAGTGTACATAAAAGTTACATGTGTTTTTGTATATTTGTGTTCCAGATATATATGTGTGTGCATCTGTATAATTGTGTTATGATATAATGTATATATTTCCCATTGTGAGTCATAGCAAAAAATAAAATTTGGAAGCCACTGGTTTAAATGATTCCCTTGTTAAAAATTTGTAGTTTGGGAAATCTTTCCCATACCTAACATGGTTTCTCCTGGTCAGCTGCTTTCTGATCCAAATTCTCCCCCTTCTAGCCATGAGTTGATGGCAGCCTTCCCAGTCCTTATCAAGTATCGGGTGGAATGTCTCTGGTGGTATTTTTTTTAGGGCATGGCTCACTTCCTTTCCCTTTTGCCAATGAAAAGGAACATGTCTCCACAATGAGCTCAACCTTGCAGGGTTTGCCCTGTAAACCTACACTTTCCCAAGGCCATGAAAACCCACTCTTCTTAACTTAAACTCTAGGATCAGACTAGTTCAACTGGTTTGTTTCCTGTGAGGACTTTTAATTGCAGAAAAATAACTATTAAATCTATGAAACTTAGGCTGTTTTACTTGGATGAGTCTGTATTTATCCTGGAGAAGTTCTTTTGTTTGTAAGTGTTGCCCTTTATGGAAAGATGTTTATAGAAGGAGACCCAAAATATTTTTGTAAATTGTTTCCAAAATCCAAGGGAGTTGAAAGAAAAAGTTTACCTCCTAAAATGTTGGTAGTCTTTATTTTGGGGTTAGATTTTGTAATAGAACTCTGGACTATGTCTTCTTTTAGAGGATTCATTTCTGTGCTATGTGTCTATTGGAATAGGATGTTCAGTATGTGAAGTACGTCTGAGTCCTTTGAGTCATTCACAGCTGGAAAACTCGGACCTCATCTTCGTGATTCAGCTCACTGATATACTTGTTTTCAAAGATGAAATCTATTTTATATCAAGAGAGAAACTTTGGCTTTTAAGTTTTAGATGACTTTTTAGATAGAAAGTATTAAATATTTGAAAAGTCTATTTTTCATGCTATTTCTAGTGAGAAAGTTTCAACCAACAAATATGTTTTGTGCCTTTTCATGTATACTGAATTCTACAAAATATACTGGGGAATATGATAAAAGTTACTAAAGAAGAAGAAAGGAAAAGTAGTTAAGTGTATAGGCTCTGTCCTATATGGGTTGTGTGATAATGTGGCATTGGATGAATTACTTAAACTTTCTGTGGCTTGGTTTCTTCATACCAAAAGAGAAAATGGTAATAGTATTTATCACATTGAGGATTAAATGATTAAACACACACAAAAAATCATAGATTAATTTGTGACACAGGGTACTGTTCAATAAAAGTGTTATTACTCTTATTATGAAGGTGTAGCCTTTCTTGAAGTTGTTCATGAACAGCAGTGCAGGTGAGTTGGTTAGCAAGTATTTGTTGGGAAATCTGGCACGGTTCCAGATCACATCTCCTATCAAATATGTCCTAATAGTAGCTACCCGCCATTCTGTTTTCTAAGTACTTTCTAAGTAGAAATTCATGTAATCCTTTCACCCATGCTAAAAGATTTAGCCATTTGTTTAAGGTTTCAGAGCCAGCTAGTGCGTGACCGAGGCAGGCTTCTAACCCATGCAGGGAACTTTCAGAGCCAGCTCTCGAACAGCTGTTTTGGATAAGTCTGTCTGTTTGCTGTCCTCAAGGAGCTTAAAATTTATATAAGGATGTAGGTACATTAAGAATCATGTAATTCTATTAATTACAGTAATAGCTGCCATTTATTGAATGCTTATAAGAAGCAATAAAGAGCATAGACTCTGAGACAAATTGCTTGGGTGTAATTCCTGTCTCTGCTGCTTATTACCTATGTGATTTTGGACCACTTACTTCCTCTGTTCCTGTTTCCTTATCCATAAAGTGTTGTGAGGATTAAATGAGTTAATATATGTAAAACACTTAAAATAGTGCTTGGCACATGGTGCTGTATAAATGTAAGTCATTCCTTAATAGGACTACTGTTAAGGTCTGTTTTAATCCTCCTGCCTTACCCGAGAGGGATTTTCAGATAAGACTGAGACTTTGGGCTGTTAAATACTTTGCTGAGGTCACCCAGTGGTGGACAGGAAGTACAAGTATGGTACTTCATTCCTGTTTGTTCCTGAGGCTTGTAGTCTTTTTTTTTTTTGAAGATTTTTATTTATTTATTTGACAGGCAGACATCACAAGTAGGCGGGGGGAGAGAGAAAGAGAGGTGGAAGCAGGCTCCTCGCTGAGTAGAGAGCCCGATGTGGGGCTCGATCCCAGGACCCTGAGACCATGACCCGAGCTGAAGGCAGAGGCTTAACCCACTGAGCCACCCAGGCGCCCCATGACGCATGTATTCTTAACAGCATATGGCACTGACTCTCTAGAATACGATGTGAGCTAGGACATGTACTGTCTGTATGACTTAAACAAAGTGTGCTTCAGCTGAGAGCAGAGCTGACTTCTCCATGACTGGGAAGTGTTCTAAAGCTTAGAGAGTGCTGGGGGCTGGAAGAAATGGTAAGATTGGGATGATACTTTCCCAAAGAGAAAGCCATGGTTTTCAGTAGGTCTCAACAGTATCAGGAGACAGTGTCCTATTTCCATGGAACTCCCCACGAGAGGTGACAGGACAGTCTTAAGAACTGTGCACAGGGGTGCCTGGGTAGCCAGTGGGTTAAAGCCTCTGCCTTCGGCTTAGGTCATGGTCTCAGGGTCCTGGGATCGAGCCCTGCATTGGGCTCTCTGCTCAGCAGGGAGTCTGCTTCCCTTCTTCTCAAATAAATAAAATCTTAAAAACAAAACAAAACTGTGCACAGCCTTGCAATCTGAGGTGAAGGACACCTGTGTCCTGGGCTTGGGTTGCAAGTGGACCCATTGAATTGGACATAGAGTTTCAGAGTAGGGTTTGCATTGGATTGAGCATATTAGCCCTCTTGTTCCTCAGAGAGGAAGATAGATTTACATAACAAAAAGCCAGTTTCTCACCAAGCCTTGAGTGGGGGACTCAAAGTTTGGTTTAATCTGACATTTCTTATACCCAGAATTGTGGAGTAAAATTTTAAATCCATTTTTTTCCAGAAATTTAAATTGGTGTTCAGAGGAGGGAAAGATAGGAGTAGGCTGGACTCATTGAGAAAGATTCCTAGAGAAGATTGCATTTGAACTTGACCTTGGTAGATAAAAGTATAGACAAGGAGGGTTTTCTGGGGGAAGCGTTCAGGACAGTGAAGAGGTTGTAGGAATTGGAGCAAATCAGGTTGCAAAAGCAGTTTCTGGGTTCTTTTTCTTTAATTTTTAAATTTAAGTTCAATTTAACTAATATACACTGTAGTATTAGTTTCAGAGGTAGAATCTAGTGATTTATCAGTTGCATACAACACACGGTGCTCATCACTTCAAGTGCCCTCCTGACACAGAGGGAGACAAATGATGGGAGACTTTTTTTTTTAAGATTTTATTTATTTGACAGACAGAGAGAGAAAGAGAGCACAAGCAGGGGGAGTGGGAGAGGAAGAAGCAGGCTTCCCGCTGAGCAGGGAGCCCGATGTGGGACTTGATCCCAGGACCCTGGGCTCATGATCTGAGCTGAAGGCAGACACCTAAAGACTGAGCCACCCAGGCACCTTATAGGCAGTAGGCTGAGGGTTGCTGGAAGGGAGGTGGGTGAGCGGATGGAGTGGTTGGGCTTTTTAAAGAAGAGCTCCAAAAACTAGGTGGGGAATCTGAGCTTGTTTTTGAGCCCAATAGGGAGTCATTTAGGTATTAGAACTGAAGAATGATATGATGAAGTAGATTTTTAGGGAATTAAGCCTAGAAAAACAATGTGACCATACTTTATAGAGGAGAAACTGTAGCAGGCTCCTGTATCAGTGCCGGAGTGAGGGATAAGGGCTGGGATTAGAGGAGTTTGAAGGAGAGAAAAAAGCCTGAGTAATATTGCCAAGGCAGAAATGGCGGTTAGGGGGTGGACCTATGCTGCTTAAAGGAGAAGAGTGAAGAGAAGAGCATGCTGAGAAGCAAACGTCACTCCCAAGATGTCTATCCGCGGAGCCCCTGTAATAAGAGTGATCAGAAATGTGGTGGTTTGGATGTGGAAATTGTTTGGGGGCAAGTCAGTGAGAGATGTTCAGCTTTTGATATTTTGCATTTTATCTGACAGTGGCACTCTCTTTCATGTATTTTTTTTTTTTTTTTTGGCAAAGGTTTAAAGTCTTCACAAAGATAAATTGGGGTATAGAACATGCCATTTAATCATTTTTTTATGTCGTAGTTTGTTCTGTCCTTCTCTCCAGCTAGATGTGGTTTGGCATTTACCACAAAGTTACTATGGGAGAAGATAAATGAGGAGCTAAGTTCTGTTTTATTGGGGGTGTGGCAGATGTGTTAGATGAATACTGAGTGTAACTGATAAATGTGTTTTCAGCTGAATAAAGACTCAGGCTAAATATGTACTCTTTCCATTCTAGTTGTAAACTGTCATTAAAAGAAAATTTATTGGGGGCGCCTGGGTGGCTCAGTGGGTTAAAGCCTCTGCCTTCGGCTTGGGTCATGGTCCCAGGGTCCTGGGATCGGACCCCACATCGGGCTCTCCTCTTCTTGGGGAGCCTGCTTTCTCCTCTCTCTCTCTGCCTGCCTCTCTGCCTACTTGTGATCTCTGTCTGTCAAATAAATAAATAAAATCTTTACAAAAAAAACCAAAAGTAAAAAATAAAGCAAATTAAAAAAAAGAAAACTTATTAAATGCTGACATATTTAATTGAGAAAAGAGAAATTATAATCCACAATACTAAAAACTGTGTAATCTGTTATCCCAGACACTAACCCTAAACAGTGATTGGTTTCTTAGAACTATAATGTTTCAGGAGCATTTGGAGTTAACAACAACCATGAATAGAAGACATAACTGTTTTCAACTGGTCTTTTTTTTTTTTTAAGATTTTATTTATTTATTTGACAGGGGGATAGAGAGTACAAGTAGACAGAGTGGCATGCAGAAGGAGAGGGAGAGCAGACCGAGCAGGGAGCCCCATACAGGGCTCGATCCCAGGACCTTGGGATCATGACCTGAGCTGAAGGCAGCTGCTCAACAGACTGAGCCACCCAGCAACCCCTGTTTTCAACTACTCTTAAACTTAGTAATAACAGTATAGGAGGAAGGGGGAAAAACGATGCTAAAATGTAAGTGGCTTCCTTAATATGGCTGAATAATATGAATATAATGTAACTTATAAAATGAATATAATCTAACTTATTAGAAAAACAGCAATTATAGCAATAATACATATTCTGCCAGAGTATTTGTACAATGAGAGCTATCATATAATTACAGGAAAATGGATCTAACAAATTGTGCTCAAAATTGTGGTAAGAGTATGTTTACAGAAAAAGTTAGGGAGATTATCCCGTTTGCGTATGGAAAATGATTGATAAATGAAAAGGCAGATTATAAAAATAATGGGTGGTAATATCCCATTTCTGTAAAAATGATCTTTAAATGTAGAAGAAAAATGAATTGCAGTGTATGTATATTGAAATTTAATGGTTTAGGTGGTGAGTTTGACTTCTTTCTTTAGGATTCTTGTATTTTTTTGCATATTTGATATAAAATAAGCATACTAACTTTCATAACCAGAAAATAATTATTTAGAAAAAGAGGATAACATTTCTGTCTAGGAAGTAGGGAAACTGAATCATTCTACTTTAATGGTTTTATAATTTTTAATTATAGGATTCTCATTTTTTAAAAAGATTTTATTTGAGAGAGTGTGCACATGAAAGAGAGAGAGAGAGAGTGTGTGTGTATGCACACGCGCTCACTCAGGGACAGGGACAAGGGGCTGAGGGAGAGGGAGAAGCAGGCTCCCCCTGAGCAGGAAGAGAGAACTGGAAGTGGGGCTCTATCCCAGGGCCCTGGGATCATGATCTGAAATGAAGGCAGGTGCTTAACCCACTAAGCCACCCAGGTACCCTGATTATTCTCATTTTAAACAGTTTTCTTTAATATTATAAATGGTTCTATGTTAGAAATGTGGTAGAATATTCCATTGTATTATTTTAAATTGAGATTTCTAAAAAAAAATTTATTTATTTATTTGGCAGAGAGAGAGAGAGAGAGAGAGAGAGATCACAAGTAGGCAGAGAGGCAGGCAGAGAGAGAGGGGAAAGCAGGCTCCCCCCTGAGCAGAGAGCCCGATGCGGGGATCGATCCCAGGACCCTGAGATCATGACCTGAGCTGAAGGCAGAGGCTTAACCCACTGAGCCATGCAGGTGCCCCAAGTATGTTTTTATAACTACTTTTCATACCTTTTTTTTAAAGCTGGTAGAAAAATATGTAGTAAATCAGTAATAAAAGTAAACAATAACTCTTGATTTTTAAAAAATTCTTATGATAAAATCATACTGTGGAATAAAATAAATTTAAAAGGGTTAATGTCTTTTAGACAGCACTTAAGTTTTTTGCCCTCCTATTTTCCAATAGGAGGTTTGTAATTTCTTTTGTAACAAAGTCCCCTCTGGATTAAAGCTACAAACCTTCCCAGAGGTACACATTAATTTTTGCCTGTAATTTCAAAGAGTGTTAAAAACAAGGCTGAGTTTCTCTTAAATGACCTCCTAACTAAGGAACAAGATTTCGGTCACAGTTATTCCATTTCTCATAAATGTCATGCACTGTTCAGTCTCATCAGTGAAACAGTTAAAATCAACTGTGTGTGTGTATGTGTGTGTGTGTGTGTGTGTACATGTGTTTTGTGGGGTTGGTTCATGGGTTGCCAGCCCTTTTGATCCAGTGGACAACTGTTGCCTTGTGCATGTAGCACCTACTTCATTCTTTTTATCTGCCCAGCACCCTACCAACTGAGTTATTCTAAAGGAGTCTGAGAAATGTTGTTGAGAGGAAGGATACATGGGAAAGAGGGACGTACGGTTAAAATTTTAGATTCTGGGACACAAGCTAGATTTTAGCCAGTTGTGCCAAGAAGTGTGCGTTTGTGCATGTGTGAGTTGGGGTTTGGAAATAGGGTAGGGAGCACTTAGGCTGTTTACAGACAGTTCCGTCTGTGTGTGTCTAAGCATTGGAGGGCCTGTTTAGAAGTTGCTTTACTGCTTAGACAGAATTCTGCATTGTGAGATGGCTTTTAGCTGGAGACAGTAGAAAACCTTCCAAGCTGGCTTGTGCAGAAAAGAGAATCTTATAAATCAATTGTCCATGAGTGATGCTGACATTAGTAAAACTCTGTGGGGCCTGTATAATGTGATCGGAACTCAGTTTCCTGCTCTTTTTTTTCTGCAGTGCTGCCTGAGGTATCTGTTTTATAATTCATGTATCATTTTTTTTTCATGTATCATTTTAAGGTTAGTTTGACACTGTGTCCCAAGGTGCTGGTCAGCAACTGTTGGGACTGTGTGCTTCCTTATTCATGTAGAATAAAAAAGGAGAGTGTGCTTATCTCATAATTTCTAGCAAAACTCCTCAGGTTCATTCTGGCTTACCTGACTTTGGTCACATGCCAAAGTCACACACCCCTGAAATAGTGACTTGTGATGAAGGGAATCCATTGGGTTTTTCATCCCTGAAGCTGGGAGCAGTTAGCTTCCCCTGAACCACAGTGATCCTCAAATAATTGGTAGATACTGAGAAAATGACCAATGGGGTGGACGCTGGAGGGGCTCCATACGGAGTGCCCCCATGAGGGGTGGGTCTAATCTCAGCCACTTTGGAGAATCTGAGTGGAGCCGTGGGATGGGCATGTGCTGTTTACACCCTCCTGTAAACTGAAGGTGGGGGGAAGGATAGTTTTATGGAAAAGATTAAATAGAATAAAAAAGAGACCTCTGTATTTGAAGTGACCTTTTCCTGAACATTCTTAGAAAACCAGTGCAAATACTTCCAATGGGGAGGGAGTTCGGGAAGAGCAGATTTCTCCTCTCCAGACTGAAATGTATCAGCAGAAGCATTCTATAATACGAACCAGGCCACTGGGCTGAGCACATTTTATACATTAGCCATGCGAATGTTTAAAACCATACCATATTTAGGTGTTTTTCTCATTTTCCGGATTAGGGCTTATTCAAGTTCACATAGTTTGTAAACAGAAGTGGGTTTTAAACTCACATTTTTGGATTCTGAAGTCCATCTTGTTCCCTGAGCAAGTGTTGGATGTAGCTGAGTTTGCCTGTGCCCACCTCTTGTTGAAATCCTGGCTCTGTTCCTGCTTATGAAAGTGATGATCCGTATTCTACCCTTACCCAGCTAGGGCCCTCATGGAACCAGAACAGACCTCGTTCTGTGCAGAAGTATTCCCCACTGTGTCACCCTGGGTCAGTTGGGGATCTAGGTCATGTTGTATGTGCTCCTTCTGAAAATGGGGCTTTAATTTCTGTCAGCCCCTCTTATTTCTCTAGAGGTCAGGGTGGGACTAGAGACAGATCTCTTTCTGTCTTTTCTGCTTCCCATTTTCTCCACTTTACCTTGAAAATGCCACTTAAAATGGAATATAATAAAGAATGATACAAATGTGTATAAAGATCTTATTTTAAAACCTATATATTCTTTTAGGGTTTTTTTTTTTCTTTTTTAACATAAAACCCCCTTTTGGAGTGGAGGACACAATGGAGTTCTGTGAAGTCTTATAATTATAACCTTAATGCAAGCCTGCGGGTTCGGTTTCACTTTTAAAAACTAGATATATGAAATGCTGTATGTTTAAAGAAATTTTTCGTAATCTAGTGCTGTCTTGCCCACACCTAATTTTTTTTTTTTTTGATCTTGGCCTCATGGAATCTTTCCAAAGCAGTTAACCTACTTTTCCTAGCAATAATAACTCTTTGGTTCACATTTTTTTTTCATCAGGGCATGTACTTTTAAATTAAATTGCGTAATTAGAGTAACAGATACAATCTCCACAAAAGGGGCTGGAGAACAAATGTGACTCCATCTTGGTGCCATCCACTTCAGCTATGGGAGCAGCCACACCCCACACGCTGTGTGTTTTGTGCCCTCCGTGACCAGCAGGTGGGTAGGATGTGTGCTTCAGCCGAGTGAGGAGCCCTGCATCTAGTGACTCCAGCCGTCTGCAGGCTGGTTTCTAGTGTCTGCCTTATGAGCTTCATCCCTCTCCTCACTCGGCCCCAGAAGAGGCCCCAGGTAAACTTGTTCATGGAAAGTGAAGGGACTGATTTAGGGCTTGGCCTGGTTGGTTAGACATGCTGAGGCCAGTACCCCAAAAGTAGGCCAGATGAGAGAGAAACATTCACAACCTTCAAAACACTCAGCACGGATGTACAGAACTTTTTTTTTTTTTTAAAATTTTATTTATTTATTTGACAGAGAGGGAGAGATCACAAGTAGGCAGAGCAGCAGGCAGAGAGAGAGGGGAAAGCAGGCTCCCTGCTGAACAGAGAGCCTGATTTGGGGCTCTATCCCAGGACCCTGAGATTATGACCTGAGCCAAAGGCAGAGGCTTAACCCACTGAGCCACTGACGCGCCCCCAGAACTTGTATTTTTTTCCCCTGTGGGTGAACAGGACCATCTAGCCTGTTTTCATGTATAAACTGGTTGATTTACATCCTTAAATCATAGGATCATAGAGAAACATGGCTTCTGTTTCCTCAGCTATGAAGGGCAGGTTTCTGGAGCCTGGGCCAAGACAGAACTTAAAATTTAACTTTTGGTGCCACCAAGTGGTTGATTTTGAGATAACTACTGTAATGGAGAAGGATGGTTTGACAAATAATGACTGAAAAAAAAGCTGGGGTGAATCGGCGAAGCATATAGGATTTTTAGGATAATGAAACGATTCTGGATGCTGTAGTCATGGTGGATCTAGGTCACGACATTTCCCAAACCCGCAGAATGTACAGCACCAAGAGTGAAGCCTACCGTAAACCGCGGACTTCAGGTAATGATGTCAGCGTAGGCCTGTTGATTGTAACAAATGTACCCCTGTGCTGGTGGACGGGGATAATGGGGGACGCTGTACATATGGGGGGGCAGAAGGTATATGGGAAATCTGTCTTTAAGTTTTGCTGTGAACCTACAATTGCCTTAAAAAAATAAAGCTTATTAAAAAAAATCTTCCATTCTACATTTTCCCTTCTAGCTACTGGTGTTGCAAGTAAGAGCAAGGCAAGATAGAGCCGTCATCTCGGGGGTTGGCTGACTTCTCCAGCATTGATGACAGTCCCTTGATAGAGTTCCCACATTCCAGAGGCTGGGTGCTTAGTTTTGTAAATCTCAAAAACCTTTTATTTTTTTTTTTTTACTATTTCCAGAGTTGTTCAGTTTTCCAGAGTTATATCATGCTCACTAAACTTCTAAGAAACTTGTTAAGTCAGAATGCTAGTGTAATACTTTACAATTAGAAATGTGTATGTAGTGGGAGACCAAAACACAGGTGTTAGCTGAGCAGTTCATTTTCTACCCTATAGGAAATTTGTATGGGAAGACGGATTATACTGAGTAGGTTGCTTGGTGAAGTCACCGGGGTGGTGTGTGTGTGTCGTAGAGGGAGTGGGGGGTGTAAGGTTGTTTATCTTGAAGGTTAGTATCGTTAAGCTGAAGCTGCCTTTCTTTTCTTAAGATTTTATTTAATGGAAGGAAAGAGAGTCTGAGTGCACGCACAGGCAAGAGCAGCAGGAGGGAGAAGCAGGCTCCCCGCTGAGCAGGGAGCCCAATGCAGGACTTGATCCCAGGACCGTGGGACCATGACCTGAGCAGAACACAGATGCTTAACCTCAAGCTGAGACTGTCTTGGGCACTTTAGGTCTATGTGGGACTCAGAGCTGGGAATACATTGTGGGCAGTGCTGATGACAGACTGACCTCATCTTTTCCTCTGGGCACTCTTCCGGGAACTCTGTGCAGAACATCTTGCTTCCATTAACTCGTTCTTCCCTCAGGGCATAGTATGACTGGCAGGGCAAATGCTGTGCACTTGCCAATAAAGCTTTAGTCTCTGGAGACTGTCTGAGCACCATAATTAGCATTAGCATCATTAGCCCTCACTCAAAGGTTTTTGCTTGGGAAAACGGGTCTCTTTGTTGCGTTTTTGTTGATTTTTTATAGTAAAAATTTTAATTTTTTGTACATTTATAATGAATTGTATAGAAATTTTAATAATTTCATTCTCAGAAGAAGACTTGTTTTATGTTTTGGTGATTGTTTCCCCAAATGCAGGTTAAAATTAATATGTAAAATCCTTAATCGCTTTGGAGTAGATTCCCAGTAGTAAAACAGCGCTTGCTGAAGGCCGGTATTATTCTGGGTTCTAGGTCAGTTAGAACACATTTCTGTGGTTCACTTGATGTCTGTCTTGAGACGTCTGTCTCACTATCTACTTGCATGTACCAGCGCGTCCTGTAGTTCCTCATTGGAGCTCTATTATCTGCAGTTCTTGGTATGGCCTCTCCCTGCCCCCATTTCTGTCCCTTGTCCCAAACTGCTGCCACATAGAGTCCTAGTACTCAGGGGATATTTGCAAAGTTATAAATTGGTAGCCTATAGCCAGAATTGGATCCCCAGATCTTTTACTTTTGCCAATATGTTGTTTTTAAAAGTTTGACTTATTTGACAAAACTTAAAAATGAGGAGATTCGTAGAGAACTCTGAGTATCCAGTTTCTTTGCATACATGTCCCTCCAGTTATGCAGGGCCTATGTTTCCCCAGGGCAGTGTGTTTTTGGAGTGGCCTAGAAAGGTCCTGAACCTTGGAGTTATCCTTGGGCCCCACCCTACCTAGCCTTTCATTCATTTGTTACTACTTGGTCTTGGGGAAGGAGGTGACTCTTGGTGCATAGGAAAAATAAAAGACAACAGGCCTAAGGAAAGCAGTGGTTTTCCATGGATATTTTGCTTCCTGTTCTTTTGCCTGCCTTCTGAGGGGAATTCCTTCCTAACTTGGTCCTAGCCTCTATAGAATCCTGCTTCTCTCAGTATGACACCTCTGAATATGTCCCCTGTGGTTGCAAGAGGGACAGTGTTGGAGTGTCACTGGGAAAAGCATACAGACTTTGGTGTCACAAGACCTGGATTTGAATCCCTGCTCTGCTTCTTATGGAGTTCAGTTTCCTTTTCAGTAAAAGGAGAGCTATAACTTATCTCCTGGGTTGATAGGAGTATTAAATGGGATTTTGTATATAGAACGTCATGCAGAAGGTAGGTACTCAAACAGTGGCACCTCCATTCCTCTCTTCTATCAAAACATGACTTTTCCTTCTCATGACCTTAAAGAAGTCTGGCTGAATTATTTGCCACTGTTCTCCTCTTCCTTTACACCCCTTTAAGCTTATAATAAAGCTAACTTTCTATTCCTTATAATTTCCAGTCTTTCCCAACTGTACACTTCAAATCGTTCCCTTTTCTTTTTGTAGCTGGACTGTATGTGGAATATAAGAATGATGGCAGGAGAATTTACTTTGTTTAGGAAATTATATAAGAAGGCATACCTTCTATCAGATCTCTAATTATATATATAGTTTTATGATAGAAACTACATTTGTTTTTATAGCAATCTGTTGAAACTGAGTATACACACCTTTCTTCCTCCATTGTATGTTTATAGAAGTAGAGCCAAGGTCAAAAGCTGGAAAATCATCAGCAGAAAAAATTGGTACTGGAAGAGAGACACTTCGCCTGAGATCAAAGGGTTCTGCCTCCATGGAAGACATGGTAGGTTATGTTTATTTAATTCCCATTCTTCTTGGAAATGTGTGTGGATGTTCATGTTTATTAGAGATGGAAATAAAGGTAAAGCCACAAAGTTAAACAAAATACCATATACCCTATTAAAGTATGGACTTTAATTCATTGCCTACCTAAACAATGTGAAAGTTACTGAAAGCATTTAAGAAGGAAATGTAGAAAATAGATACAAGAGAAGAAATTAGGATGTATAGCCAACTTCAGCTATCTATTTTTTATTATCAGCAGAAAATGTTTGCTAGAATCTGTAAACATCTAGACTGGCTCAAAAACTTAACCAAAATGCTCTGAGGGCCAAGAGAAAGTCTCTTGGCTATCTATAGTAGCAGTCATAGTTAAGATTTTTTTTTTTATAGTTAAGATTTTCATAGTGAAAGATATTCATGAACTCCAGTCTCCTCAGGTAAAACATTCTGTAGTCATCTTTGACTCTTCTCTTTCATGTTCCATGTCCCTTTCATTAACAAACCCTGGTGGGTCTACCTCCATCATAGACCAGAATCCAGCAACTTCTCACTATCTCTGCCCTCATCACTGTGGCCCAAGGCACCTACATCTTGTCCTGAATATTGCAGTCACTTGTATTTAGTCTTCCTGCGCTCACCCTTCCCTCTTTCCCTCTGTGCTCAGAACAATAGCCAGAATTTAAAAACACAAGTGGTTACTTTTTTGTCTACACTCTCCAGTGGTTTCCCATGCCACTCAAGATAAAAGCTAAAGTTCTCAGAGTGACGAACATGATCTGACTCTGCATCTCTTCTCTGATCTCATTTCCCACCACTCTCCTCTTGGCTCACGCTGCTTCAGCCACATGGGTCTCCTTGCTGTCCCTAAATACTTTGGATGTGTCACAACTCAGGGTCTCTGTACTGCTGTTCCCTCTATCTGAAAGCCTTGCCCATTTCAGGACATGGCTCTACTAACTTTTTCAGGTTTCTGTCCACAGATCACCTTATCTAAAAGGCCTTTGAGTATCTTGCATAACTAGCAATTCCTGCAACCCTTCCCCCTGCCCAATCTTGCTTACCATTAATTTTCTTTAAAGCATTAAGCACAATAGGACATATTGTATCTTTGTTTCTTGTCTGTTTAGTTCCTTTGCTCACATCTTGTTCACTGCTGTCACCCCAGCACCTAGAACAGTACCCAGCACATCAAAGGAATTCACGTCTTTGTTGAATTAATTAATAAATGATGCATTTAAACTTGAGAAGAATAGAGTTTTGTGATTGACTCAGTTTTTGAGTGAAAAATGCCAAAAGGGGAATAGAGAAACGGAGGGAGGAAAGGTAGAAGGAGAAAACAGTAGGGGTTAAGGGAGACAGGGTAAGGACTCAAGGTGGCAAGTGGTGGTCTGCTTAGCCAGTGAAGACAGTGGTGATGAAGCTGTCCTATAGGCAGAGGGGGCGTCAGGCCTGTGTCTGAGGCTAGGGAGTTCCTGTAGGCAGAGGGTACAATGCTACAGAGCGGGATCCCAGAGCTTATTGGGTGATGATGTCCAGGGTCAGTCATGGGGGTGGTTTGTTGGAACAGACACTCAAGGAACCATGAGGCTGAGGTGGTTTTGAATGTTTGAGTCAACCATTATGTTGTCAGCAGGGGAGAATCCAGAGGAGGACTCAGTTGCGTTCCTGGGTACTGGGTAGTTAAGTGAAGGGATTGACATGGAGGCAAGGAAGAGACCTAGGAGGACCAGAAGCGTTTTGCAAATGAGATATGAAGAGGTATGTGAAACGCTCAGGGCAGGGACATCCGGCCAATCTGAGTCTCTGCTTGCCTGGTGTCCTGCATACGCTGAGGCATGTTGCTGCGTGAATGAATAAACCTGCGTCGAAGAAAGGACTCTGGAGGAGAATGGAAGATCAGTGAGAGGGGGCTGGCAGTGGGGAGCCCGGAGAATGCCAACTGCTTCCCATTCCAGGCTGGGAGGAACAAATGGAAGATCTTAAAACCACTTACAGAGGTGGCAGAGGCGATGGGGAAAACTCCGTGTTCCTTCAGAAGGCGGGTCATTGAATAGTTAGTATAATTGATATGCGTACAGCACCTGCTATGTATAAGGTGCTAGGGTGAGAAAGGGAAGCTGAAGATCTCTCTGGGGAGGTAGGAAAGATTCATTTAAAGATAAACATCTAAAACACCATTCCTATTTGCATGGCCTGTTTCATTAAATAGGGTAAATGAAAGTAACTTGTAATAAAAGGAAAACGCTAGTTTGGTACTCATGTTAATTTTTTGCAAATGACTTATCATCTAAAGAATTTATAGATTCGAAACAAGTCACCCTCTTATAACCCAGCACAAATCCTGAAAACTGTGGAAGAATTCCACCTGCATATCTCATAAATTATTCAGTATATGTTTCTTGAGACAGACACAGTCCAGGTGCTGGTGATACAAAGATAAATAAAGACCTTGTTTCTCCTTTAAGGGGAAAGAGGTGTTGAAAGAAGCTTTTGAAAACCAGGGAATAGGTTTAATGTCACAGAGGAGGGCTCATCAGCTGCTGTCAGGGATGGGGGAAGAGAGAGAGGTGGGGAAATTTCCGTCCTGAAGAAATGATTGAGTTGATTAAAGATGGGGGGAAGAATGTTCTAGGCCTGAAACAATGATGGGCTTGGGGAACCTTGTGAGCGTCCATGGGATTGGAGTGTGGAGGGACCTGATGGGGCGTGAGAGACCTGGGTCAGAATGGGAAAGATCTTGGAAATGGGGGAGCCATTTAAGAATTATGAGGAGAGCAGCATGGTCAGTTTTGCATTTTAGAAAAATCCCTTGGTTCTAGCAGATGGATTGTTAAGCAGGGTGGATTTGAGGGGGGTGAAGATTGCAGGCAGGGAGAAAAATTAGAAAACTTCTGCAAATACCAAAAAATGAGAGCTGAACCCAGGCAATCAGAATGTGAGTGGAGAAGAGGTGATGAGCTCAAGAGCTATTTAGGAGGTAAAATGGTAACATATTGATGTTTGATTATGTATGCAAAGTACTGACGTTTGTTATGAAAACTTACACTATGGCTGGTTGGATACAAAGGTGGACATCCAAGTTTCTTTGCATAACCAACTTGCTTTATACAGCACATCCGAAATATACCATAAAGAAGGCAAGAGTGGTATATTGTACCTGTTACTGTTTTTAAGGCTTAGTTCATATAATTAAGAACATGAGAAAATTGTAATAAAATCCACAAGGAAATAAAAATTCACATTTATAATAAAAAATGCATATTTCTAATAAGTTTGGAGAACACAAAGCAACATGTATTTATAACAGTATTAAAAGTACTATGAATTTCTTACAAGCTAATCTTGAATTCTGCACTTGCACTGATAGTTGATTATTTCACATCTTTGGGTAATTTCTTTTTCAGCTAGGAAGCCATTTATTTTTATTTATTTATTTATTTTTTAAGATTTTATTTATTTTTTTGACAGACAGAGATCACAAACAGGCAGAGAGGCAGGCAGAGAGAGAGAGAGGAGGAAGCAGGCTCCCTGCTGAGCAGAGAGCCCGATGTGGGGCTTGATCCCAAAATCCTTGGATCATGACCTGAGCTGAAGGCAGAGGCTTTAACCCACTGAGCCACCCTGGCGCCCCTAGTTAGGAAGCCATTTATAACCAAGTGTTAAACTGAATGTAGAACCAGACTTTGCCAGCATTAAACCAAGATTTTCAAAGAATGATAAAATGCATCCAATTGTGCTTTTCACTGACACCTTTAGTAATAGTTTTAGGACGAACATAATTATTTTGGTACCATTAATACACAAAAATTACTTGAAAATTTTTGTTGGGGTGCCTGGGTGGCTCAGTTGGTTGGGCATCTGACTCTTGATTTCAGCTCTGGTCATGATCTCAGGGTCATGAGATCAAGCCCTTCATTGGGCTCCATGCTCAGTGAGGAGTCTGCTTGTCCCTTTACCTCCCCCTCAGGCCCTCTGCTTGCTGTCTCTCTCTCTTTCAAATAAATAAAATCTTAACAATAACAAAATGATTGTTTCATCATCTCATCCTTATAACATTTCTATTTTTTGTGTCTTTTTGTAATGTTTACAATATATTCATATAGTAATATGTATAGTTTATGAAAGATACATACTGTTAAAAAAAACAATTTAAGAAGGCGTGCCCGGCTGGCTCAGTCCATAGAGCATGTCGCTCTTCATCTTGGGGTTGTGAGTTCGAGCCCCACGTTGGGCATAAAGCTTACTTTAAAAAATAAACAAATACAATAGAATGTTATTAAAATTAAAAAGAATCCTTAAAGAAGACAATTTACGTGATACAAACAAACTTTATTCATGATGTGAATAGTCTTGGAGAATTGCAAAATGGGGTAGAAGGCAAGAAGTTTTGATAGGATAAAGATTAAAGAACAAGTGAGAGGAAAATAGAAAATATTTGACTGGCTGGGGCCACATAGTGGGTCTTACCTGGGGTGAGAAGTCCCAGAGCTTGCTTGTGTTTGTAGACTGGCCAACTGAATCATACTGTGTTTCTGATTAAGCAGAGCATTTATAGGGACAAAAAAGATAGATAACATGACACTTTGGACAGCGCAGATCCATCTTGGGCATAAAAGTGATTTCAACAATACAATAAAATTAAATAAAAGACAAATAATAAGAGTATGCATTCAGAAGTGTTCGAGTCACCTTGGGGTAAGCCATTGAAAGCTTCGGAGACCCTTCATCTGCAAGATGAAGGCCAAAGCTCTTTTCCTGGCACACAAGACCCCTTAAGACCTAGTCCTGTCTGGCTATACTCTTTTTTTTTTTTTTTTTAAAGATTTATTTATTTATTTGACAGACAGAGATCACAAGTAGGCAGAGAGGCAGGCAGAGAGAGAGGAGGAAGCAGGCTCCCTCCTGAGCAGAGAGCCTGATGTGGGGCTTGCTCCCAGGACCCTGAGACCATGACCTGAGCCGAAGTCAGAGGTTTTAACCTACTGAGCCACCCAGGTGCCCCCTGGCTATACTCTTTTTTTTTAAATTAATTAATTTATTTTCAGAAAAACAGTATTCATTATTTTTTCACCACACCCAGTGCTCCATGCAATCCGTGCCCTATAATACCCACCACCTGGTACCCCAACCTCCCACCCCCCCACCACTTCAAACCCCTCAGATTGTTTTTCAGAGTCCATAGTCTCTCATGGTTCACCTCCCCTTCCAATTTACCCCAACTCCCTTCTCCTCTCTAACACCCCTTGTCCTCCATGATATTTGTTATGCTCCACAAATAAGTGAATGATAATTGACTCTCTCTGCTTGACTTATTTCACTCAGCATAATCTCTTCTAGTCCCATCCATGTTGCTACAAAAGTTGGGTATTTATCCTTTCTGATGGAGGCATAATACTCCATAGTGTATATGGACCACATCTTCCTTATCCATTCGTCCGTTGAAGGGCATCTTGGTTCTTTCCATAGTTTGGCGACCGTGGCCATTGCTGCTATAAACATTGGGGTACAGATGGCCCTTCTTTTCACGACATCTGTATCTTTGGGGTAAATACCCAGGAGTGCAATTGCAGGGTCATAGGGAAGTTCAATTTTTAATTTCTTGAGGAATCTCCACACTGTTCTCCAAAGAGGCTGCACCAACTTGCATTCCCACCAACAGTGTAAGAGGGTTCCCCTTTCTCCACATCCTCTCCAACACATGCTGTTTCCTGTTTTGTTAATTTTGGCCATTCTAACTGGTGTAAGTTGATATCTCAATGTGGTTTTAATTTGAGTCTCCCTGAGGGCTAGTGATGATGAACATTTTTTCATGTGTCTGTACTCTTTATCAGACTCTGTGACCTCACATAGACATTGCATATCAATTGTAATACCTTTTTTTTTTTTTAAAAGATTTTGTTTTATTTTATTTCAAGATTGTATTTATTAATTTGACAGGGAGAGACACAGTGAGAGAGGGAACAGAAGCAGGGGTTGTGGGAGAAGCAAGCTTCCCACTGAGCAGGGAGCCAGATGTGGGGCTCAAACCCAGGATCCTGGGATCATGACCTGAGCTGAAGGCAGACACTTAACTGACTGAGCCACCCAGGCGCCCCTAAAGATTTTATTTTTAAGTGATCTCTATACCCACTGTGGGGCTTGAACTCACAATTCTGCTATCAAAAGTCACATGCTCCACCGACTGAGCCAGCCAGGCATTCCTGTTGTATACTTCTATTTGCAGCACCCTCTCCTGCTTATCTTCCACCAGTGTATCTTTGAAAAGAGTTTTTAAGTCCCCTTTCTCAAGTCTTCTGTGACTCTTAAGATATTTAAATTTACTTTGCCTGAGATAGCTCTTATATCCTTGAAAAATTTTTCCTTATTATTACATAGTTATTTATTTTCACAGATTTGTTAAGATATTTAAATTTACTTTGCCTGAGATGGCTCTTATATCCTTGAAAATGTTTTCCTTATTATTACATAGTTATTTATTTTCACAGATTTGTCTCCCTTTCTAGACTTGGAGACTCTGTTCTGGCTTTTCTTCTTTGAATCCATAACACTTAACACTAACAGTAAAAATAAGTATTTGCTGTATTGATTTGTATTGAGCTACAGAGCACACTGTAGATCTGTTTCCATCCAAATGAGCTGATGATGTATACAACCATGAACTGACTCCAAATCAGATTTTCCCTTACCCTTAGCCTTGACATTCAAGAGATTTCATGTAAAAATATCTCATTTCTCTTTTCTTTGATAAAGCCCTCCGAAACCAAGACAAAAGCAATTGAAAAGATTGATGATCTTCTTGAATTGTACATGGGAATTCAAGATATCGATTTAGGTAAGAAGATATTATTTTTTTTAAGTCTCTATATTTCTTAATTGAATTTAGTGCTTCTTTGTTTTGCTTGCATTTACACTCAGTGATCCTTTTCAAGGTAAATACTGGAAAGTGATGAGAAAATTGTAATGAAAATAAGGATATAAAACATAAAAGAATAATGAATAAAGACCTGGCCCTTACCCTTTTACTAGCTGCGAGTTAAATCTACTTTTCTAAACTTGTTTTTAATCTTAAAACTATAAACTATGATAATAGCCTTCAAAGCCTTGTTTTATGGATTTAAAAGTTACAGTATGAACAGATTTTGTAAATGACACATTTGGAATGTATTTGATACATCAGATCTACATTGATTAAATCATATGTTATGATATTGTGTGCACTTAATAGGATTACTGAGAGTCTGTGAGCAATAAATCAGAAAGAGGAAGAGAAAGGACTCAGCTGGTGTGTGACTGATCAGGGGAGTTGAGAAGTTGAATTGATGGGTATTTCTTATGTGGTCCTTAGGATATCAGGGTCTTGATTTATCAACTGCAGGTAACAAAATAGTAACAACAAACTGAATTCCAACTGACTTACAGGATAAAAGAGGGGAAATGTTTTGGTTCTTATACCTGAAAACTTCAGAGGTAGATCCTGGCTTCCAAAATGGCTAGATCCAGAGTTTTCATGCTATCACAGGATGTGGCTTCCCTTCTTTCCATTTAGGCTGCATTTTAGGCTCACTAGTATCCCTTGGCACCTTCAGACCCTCCCTCTTGGAGTCAAAATGATGGCAATGGTTCCATCCTCTACACCTTAGTGTCAAGCCTTTTCCAAGTCATTCAAACAAAATGCTTAGGATTGACCCTGACTGGTCTGATAGGCTCACTGAGGTGGTAGTGGTGGGGGTGATGCTTAGGTCTGGGTCAGATGCTCTCCTTCTGGAGCTGAGAGTGACTGAAATCCTAGGGCTGAGCTGGTGAAAAGTCCTGGCCCCTCCCATGTAGAAGCCAGAAGAAAGTGCCCTTGAGAAGGGCAGAGGGATGCTGGGTGGTAAAACAGTAACTGTGCCCTGGGGTGGGCTTCGTGTCTGCATGCACCCATGTGTGCATGGAGTATGTTTGTGTGTACCAGGTACTTCATCCATTTTTTTAAGCCGAACACTTGGACTGTTCTGTTTCCCCTGCTACCAGGTGTAAGGAATTTTACTTTAGCTCAGGTAGACTATTTGAAACTCATTATTCCACTTCTTCCATTCATTCTTACTTTTTTCTTATAGAGTCTGTTCTTATGTTTTTCTTACCTTTCTGAACTTTGAAAATAAAATTTCTATGGTGGATATACAGACGCTGTCTGTAATTGAAGAAATATTGATGCTCTTTTTTCTAATTCCTTGATTCAAAGTATAAAATTTGTATATAATAGGTACTTGCTCCACACAGACAAGAAGTTAAAGCTGAGATTATCCTGTAGAAAGACAGCATCTCTGGCGAGGATGCGGAGAAAGGGGAACCCTCCTACACTGTTTGTGGGAATACAAGCTGGTGCAACCACTCTGGAAAACAGCATGGAGGTTCCTCAAAATGTTGAAAATAGAACTACCCTATGACCCAGCAATTGCACTACTGGGAATTTACCCTAAAGATACAAACGTAGTGATCCGAAGGGGCACGTGCACCTGAATGTTTATAGCAGCAATGTCAATGTCAAGATTTCATTTCTTTTGATGGCTGCATAGTATTCCATTGTGTATATATGCCACATCTTCTTTATCCATTCATCTGTTGATGGACATCTAGGTTCTTTCCATAGTTTGGCTATGACATAGTATGACTTTGCTGCTATAAACATTCGGGTGCACATGCCCCTTCGGATCACTACATTTCTATCTTTAGGGTAAATACCCAGTAGTGCAATTGCTGGGTCATAGGATAGCTCTATTTTCAAATTTTTTGAGGAACCTCCATGCTGGGAGAACCACACTTTTCAAAGGGTGGAATTTAAAATAGTCTTTAGAACTTAATTTTGGGTATAGGCCTTATAGTTAATTAAGTATAAATTTGAAATAGTTAAATAAATTAATTTTGTTCTTTTGTTATTAAATTTATATGCGTGTACAATAGGGTGGCTGGGTGGCTCCATTGTTAAGGGTCTGCCTTCAGCTCAGGTCATGAGCCGAAGGACATATCCAGTGGGATATGTCTCCATCGGATGTCCCCATCGGGCTCCCTGCTCAGCAGGAAGCCTGCTTCTCCCTCTCCCACCTCCCCTGCTTGTGTTCCTTCTCTTGCTGTCTCTCTGTCAATTAAATACATGAATAGAATCTTAAAAAAAATAAATATGTATAAGTATACATGGAAGAACAATGGACAGTGGAGTAATTCTAGGTGAATTAAGGAACAGGTGTTTAAGAATCCATTTATTTCACTTTGACAAATTCAGGGCACTAAACATTCCTCACAAATTCCTTGTAAATTAACTTGTAATCCCACTGTAAAGTTAATTAATCATCTGTAGCAAGTTCCTCCAATGACATGGAAAGTCATTATCATTGTACATGATTAGCAATGTGATCAGTCATCTAGGGAGGTAAAGTTTAAGGAAAGTAATTATTTGAAGAATGTCAACCATTGTTAAATTAGGAATTTCTGTCATTCAGATCTGATTAGCATGAAATAGAAATCACAAATGTGGTACTGATTCAATAGAGAAATGAATATATTTGCTTGTTTTTGTTCTGTGTTCTTAACTGTCAGAAATGTTAAGTCTTAAGGCAAATTGTAGCCACATCATGTTATTCCAGAGTTGTTAATATAAATTTACATTAAAAAGTGAGAAAGGTAATCTGCAATAAAATGACCAAAACCAAAACACTATCTTCACAAAGCTTTGGGATGTATTTACCACTTGAAAATGGAAAATAATTGAAATGAGTTTAGGAAGAAACCCTGCAGATGACAGGGCTTTATTTGGTTGTAGAGCTAGGCTGTGAACTGACTTTTCTACTGACCCAATGCCAACATGTGTTGCCTTGGAATGTTATCCATGGTGGGAGAAAAATGGATTCTGGAAGATTCTGAGTCCTGTAGCATATTTTAGGAGATTGAGGTAACTTAATGAAAAAGTTGTATCCTATAAGTTTTCTTATGAATATTTAAGACAATTGTGTTAATTATATATTGAACTATACTATGTCCTGATGATACCAGCTTAGGAGTTTGGAGCTCATCCTAGCCATGTCAGAATTTTAGGATTTCTAATTTATTAAGAGGTCATAAATGTGTGGAAAAGAAATTTGAACGATAGATTCTAAGTTATTTTTTCTTATAAAATCTTTTTTAGCTCCTTTAAAAAATACAATGATATTTTAATAGAGATAATTATATTTCTTCTTAGGATGATTTCCTTTCTTCTGTGAATTCAAAACAGTGAATACTGTAGAAAGTCATCCATCTTAGGTAAAGCCAATGATTTTGGAAATAGGTTTTCACTAACAAAAAACCATATTCAACATTGGTCATGTTTTTATTATTTTTATTTTTATTTTTATTTTTTTAAGATTTATTTATTTATTTATTTATTTATTTGACAGACAGAGATCACAAGTAGGCAGAGAGGCAGGCAGAGAGAGAGGAGGAAGCAGGCTCCCTGCTGAGCAGAGAGCCCGACGTGGGACTCGATCCCAGGACCCTGAGATCATGACCTGAGCCGAAGGCAGCGGCTTAACCCACTGAGCCACCCAGGCGCCCCTGGTCATGTTTTTAATGTTTGATTCCTGTCTGAGTTCCTTGAAATGGAACACTTATTTAACATTTATTTCACATTTATTTCCCACAGACTTTTCATAAAGACCTCCCGTAGGAGGTACAACTATAGATTTAATGGTTAACAGTGTTTAGGACTAATCTTTATTCAGTCCTGCTATGTGTCATTTTATAGATTTGAAAACAGATTCAGAGACGTTTGGTTACTTGTCCAAAGTCAGCTAACAAATTAAAAGCTGAGATTCAATTCTGGAATTTTTTTATGCCAAGATTTTTCATCTGCAGTAGTATCTTATGTTTAAAAGTTCAGTTTAGGTATTTAAAAACTTAGTGGGAAGTATGGATTGCCCTATATCACAACAATAAATTTGTTGTTAATAAATGATGTGGAAGTTCAGTTGTGGAAATGATACAAAGGTATTTTCAAAATGGCCAGTAGAGGTCAGCACTTAGTTGCTGTATGTGATACAACAATTCTATCCTTTCAGGGGATCCCCCCCCCCATTGCATTTAGGTGTTAAATATTATTGCAGTGTATTGCAGATCCATTATAGGTGAAAAGTATTTTAGTAGCTATCATATTAATGTGATATGACTTAATAAAAAGTGCTTCTTTTTGCTAAAAGCTTCATTTTGCTTTTCTCTTAAAGATACAGTTTTTTAAAAGATACAGTTTTAATAAAAAAAAGATAAAATTATACCTGTTTACTTCTCTTTTAAGAATTTTCAAAATATGTGTCTATACTTAATTTTTTAAAAAATTTTATTTATTTATTTGACAGAGATCACAAGTAGTCAGAGAGGCAGGCGGGGGGTAGGGGAAGCAGGCTCACTGCTGAGCAGAGAGCCCGATGCAGGGCTCGATCCCGGGACCCTGAGATCATGACCTGAGCCAAAGGCAGAGGCTTTAATCCACTGAGCCACCCAGGCGCCCCTATACTTTATTCATTAGGAAAAATTTGTGCATGTTTTAATGCATGCTCCATTCTTAATTTCTTTGAAAATTCATATAGCAAATTACTGTATTTTAAAAGATTTATGGGACACTTTGTTACATATATATTTCTAACACCTTAATGAAGCTGCCTAATTGATATTTTGGTTACTTTTACCCGACCTAATTGATAATTTTGTTAATTACTTGTTCTAACACTTCATTAAGGTGTTAGAAATACATATGTAACACAGTGTCCCAAGGAACTACTGACATTTTAGTTCCTTGAGGGCAGATACTGTACTGCTTTTAATCTCAGCTCCTACTACAGTACTCCTAGAGTAAATATTTGGTAAATGTTTATTAATGGACTGTGTAGAGGCACAAATATAGTGAATTCACTGGGAGTATGAATCCTAACTTCATAAGTTTGAAACTTTAGCTTTTGGGCACATTATTAAATTCAAACCTTAATTTCCACATATTTTTAAAAGAGGTGTAATAAAAACCTTAGAGGGTTTCCAACACACTAAATTAAATAATATGTATAAAGTTCCTGTTACATCATAAATAATAGGTGCAGCTATTATTATTTTTAGCATTGATCACTAATAATAATAATTATTATTATTATTATTTTTAAAGATTTTATTTATTTATTTGACAGAGAGAAATCACAAGTAGATGGAGAGGCAGGCAGAGAGAGAGAGAGAGGGAAGCAGGCTCCCCGCTGAGCAGAGCGCCCGATGCGGGACTCGATCCCAGGACCCTGAGATCATGACCTGAGCCGAAGGCAGCAGCTTAACCCACTGAGCCACCCAGGCGCCCCTGATCACTAATAATTATTACTAGTACTAATGGTAGTGGTAATAGAGGTAGGACTGTATCCCTGGAGGTCTGACCAACTCTGGGACTGTGTTTAGTGTGGAAGTTTTACTTTTCTGCTGTGCCAGCATGAGCGCATAGTGAGATTACAGAGTTTGGATTGTGGTTGGAGGTTGTGGTATGGGCCCCTTAGACCATCATTTTTCTCATTTTGTAACTGAGGAACCTAAGGAACCCAAGCCAGAGATTTCAAGTCAGAGTAGGCAAGGTCCAGAATATATCATTCCTGGCCTCAGTGCACTAGACAATGCTGCTGAGCTTCCCGAGGTACCAAACATTCTTCTTCTTCTTCTTCTTCTTCTTCTTCTTCTTCTTCTTCTTCCTTCTTCCCTCTTCCCTCTTCCCTCTTCCCTCTTCCCTCTTCCCTTTCTTCCTTCTTCTCTCTTCCTCTTTTTTTTTTTTTTTTAATTTTAAGATATTTATTTGAGAGCACACAAGCAGGGACAGAGGGAGAGGGAGAAGCAGACTTCCCACTGAGCAGGGAGCCTGATGCGGGGCTTGATCTCAGGACCCTGAGATCATGACCTAAGCTGAAGGCAGATGCTTAGCTGACTGAGCCACCTAGGTGCCCCTATTTATTTATTATTTTAGAGAACAAGTACAGAGGGAGAGAGAGACAGAGGGACAGAGGGAGAGAGAGAGAAAGCATCTCAAGCAGACCCCCCTCTGAGCATGGAGCCTGTCTTAGGGACTTGATGCCATGACCCTGAGATCATGACCTGAGCCAAAATCAAGAGTCAGATGCTGAACCAATTGAGCCACCCAGGTGCCCCTAGGATGTGAACATTTTTGAGGATTTTAACTGTACTTGTCAAATTGTTTTTCAGAAGCTAAGTTTATGAATTGAGCCTGTATGTATCTGAATGTTTGCTTCACTATATCCTGGCTAGCAACGGCATGCCATAGAAAACATATCTAAAAGTTGCAGTAAACCTGGCCAAACGTTTTGGCTGGAGCTGAACTGAAGTCTTCTTCCTCTTTGAAGTATTTGTTTCTAGACTGAAAATGAATGCAAAAGCTTTTGGGTCAGGGCTGGGGCCAGAGGCAGAATAAGAGAGAGAGAGAGAGAGAGAGAGAGAGAGAGAGAATGATGAGAAAGAATCAATTCCTCCTCACTCATAACTGCTTTTTACAAGTATTTTTAAGGCAGGGCACCTGGGTGGGCTCAGTGGGTTAAGCCTCTGCCTTCTGCTCAGGTCATGATCTCAGCGTGGTGAGGTCGAGCCCTGCATCAGGCTCTGTTCGGCGGGGAGCCTGCTTCCCCCTCTCTCTCTGCCTGCCTCTCTGCTTACTTGTGATCTCTCTCTCTCTGTCAAATAAATAAATAAAGTCTTTAAAAAAAAATAAAAGTATTTTTAAGGCAATCTTAAACATTGAAAAAGGTTATAAGTATAGCACAAAGACTTTTTTTTCTCCTTGAACATGGGAATAAATGAACAATATTTATTACCCCCAAATACTTTAGTACATATTTCTCATGAACAAATATATTCTCCTAGCTAAGCACAGTATAAGCAAGAATCATGAAATTAGCATTGATATATTACTATCCCCTATTAATCATGTGTTATGTTTCACTAAATGCATTAACATCCCTTATAGCAGAAGTGCATGTTCAAAATATAGGTTAGTTTTATTTATATCAATTTGGAACAGTTTCCCACTCTCAATTTTAATGATCTTGATGCTTTTGGAGGGTACAAGTTGTTATTTTATAGAATGTTCCTCAATTCTGGCTTGCCTGATTTTTTTTTTTTTTTTGGAATTATGTTTATGTCATACCTCTTGCAAAAATATCTAATGTGATCTTCATTCTTTTCATTTACATTTTACCAGGAGGCATAGGATTTGGTTTGTTCTATTTCTGATATTGTTCATGTTGATGGCTTAAAGTGGTGTTTGCTAATTGTCTCCATTATAAAGTTATTCTCCGTAATAAGTATTTGGTGGAGAGATACTTTGAAACTATGTAAATATCCTGTTCTTCATGATCCTACCTTCGTTCCTTCCTTCTGTCCATTTGTTAGCCATTTCTTTGAGCCACATCTCCTCCTTTCCCTTTGGCCTGTGTTAGTACAGAGCTGTTTGAGACAAGGCACAGTTTTTATTTTTATTTTTTATTATTTTTTTAAAGATTTATTTAATTTATTTGACAGAGATCACAAGTAGGCAGAGAGGCAGGCAGAGAGAGAGGGAGGAAGCGGGCTTCCTGCTGAGCAGAGAGCCCGATGCGGGGCTCGATCCCAGGACCTGAGATCATGACCTGAGCCGAAGGCAGAGGCTTAACCCACTGAGCCACCCAGGCGCCCCAAGGCACAGTTTTTAAATGCTTTTAAGAGCCCTAGTGGATTTTAGCTTAAAGACCAGACCTCTTGGTTCATTGAGAGAATTCCTACAAGTGTTGAATTGTTTAGCCTTAACCTGGGAGGAACGGAGATGCTGAGATTGGGTGGTTGTTCTTTTTTTTTTTTAACCTAGAGTTTCTTCATCCAAGTTCTAAATCACATCCACACTGTCTCTTTCCAGTTGCTTATAAGGGGCTGAGAAAAAAAAGCTCAGCCTCATGGGCTCCCAGCCAGTTGGGGCAGGTCCCGTGAGAATGTGCACTCTTGAAGTTGCTGGTTCCCCAGATGTAAGAACCGGGCCTAGGCATTTACTAGAAAAACAGAACACAGGTGCCACATTCACTTTCTATCTCAAACTAGAAAGGGGCTCAGGAAAAGTTAGCTTGATTCCATTAGTAGACCAATACCTTCTTCTTCACCCTAGCTTGATTTTCCCATTGCGAACTGTTATCCTTCGTCTTTGTTCTTTGGAGGGACAGGGAGTACTGGGTTCCATTATAGTTGGCAGTGGGGTACTGGTAGAGGGGGCAGAGAGAGCTAGTGACTGTGGGCAGGTGGAAGAGGGATGCCGTACCCTGACTTTCCTGGCAGGGTTATCCACAGGGTTTCCTTTCTGGAGGAATACCAGTAGTTCTTGACTGGTGGGCTTCAAGGTGGAGGAGAGGCCAGGGGTGACCAATCTGGGTGCAGTGGACAAACTGTTTAAATGCTTCCCTGACAGATGTTAGTATATTAGTATGTTACTGTTAGTATGTTGTTAGTATGTTACTGTTATAACTTGTGCTAGAAACAGATCTATGCATGTAACACTGAGAAAGTAATTTTTCTGGTGCCATTTTTGTCAGTTCTCTGATATCATCTCATGTATCATTAATTTTTAAAAATTGTTTTTGATAGCTACCACAATGTTTGAAGCTGGAAAGGACAAAGGTAATCCAGATGAATTTGCTGTGGCACTTGACGAAACTCTTGGAGACTTTGCGTTCCCAGATGAATTTGTCTTTGATGTTTGGGGAGTCATTGGTGATGCGAAACGAGAATGACGATGACATGGATGATCCGTCTCTGGAGAAATGAACATTCTTTTAAAAAATATCCACAGGATCTTATTTTTAGGCACTGTTACAGACTCTGGTTTGGTCTGATGTATATGGAATACATTCTTTGAAATACACTTTTGGTTTCTGGGTACCTTTTAATGTGGTTCCAGATGTGGTATGCTTAAAATAAATCACCTAAAATATGATCAATTTTAATATTCATTCAAGAGTCTTTTTAAAGTAAGTTTTAGGAAGTATTTCTAGAGAGGATTTTGCTCCCCATAAACGTCTGTGTTTTCTTTTCTACCCACATGCAAATAGCTGATTGCAATAGCTCTGTAGCTCTTTTTAAAAATCTTAATGCAGGGAAATTGGGATTAGAGTATGATTTGCCTCCGAGCATCTTCATTTTTGTTATACCAGCCTGATCTAGGTGTGTTCAGGAAGTGAAGTGTGAATTATGCCCTCTCTGGGTCTAGAAAGCGTTTTTTTTTTTTTTAAATCCACTGAGTAAGGGGAGAAAGATTCCTACAATCTCTTGATATCTGTGGCCTTCTTTCTTCTTAAAGCAAGGACTGATTTACTTATTTATTTTTTTGGTTCTTTGTAATTGCTCCTTTTTAAAAACTTGTTAAAATCTATTATACTGTGTATGTGTTTGCTTGCGTGGAAGAAGGGGGAAAAGGCAGATAGGGTAGAAAGCACTTAAATTTGATTTTTTTAAAAAGCAGTTCTTAAAGCATTCTTTTTCCACTCATACCCACTTTTATGTTATGCTTCATAAGCACTCCAGGGAAGGTTTTTACAGTCTTTGTAGAACTTTTCTTTTGAAAGATATTTACTCAGAAAATAACTGTGTTTGAGAACTTTTTTTTTTTTTTTTTTTGGGTGAAAGAGCAACGTTTTAAGCCCCCTAAACTTTAGCGGAGATGCTATCAGAAATCGATTTCCCCCAGTGGAAAAAAAGGAGGACGGAGGAATTGAGAAAATATATTAGTCTATTATTTTAGAGTTCTAACATACTTTCTCTAAAACCTTACATTATTGAGAAAATTGAGGGCAAATGACTGTCTTATCACTCTTACGTGACATTTTATGGCTGTCAGAGAATGGAAATGAATGGTTTCAGCATAGATCATTTAATAAGGCAGAGCATGGTGTGACCAAGCATTCTCCTAAAGTGTTAGGTGGAAAATGTTGTGTGCTGCCATGGTAATCAGAAATAATGACCCATGAGGGCTGTAGTCCAGGAGATCAGAAGTAGTTCCCTTTTCATGGTGAGTTAATGCTTCGGTAACTGTTGTTTTCCTGTGCAACTTTACTTTTGCTAACATCCACTCCTCTTTCACAGAAGTTTAATGCTTTGAAGCGGATACTCTTTGTCTCATTAATCTGAGTCCTGTACAGAAGCCCTGTTTTAGTCATTAATGTGTAACTAAAGGAGTTAGAACATGGATTGTCTTAATGCGCTTGCCCATCATTTGAAAATGGGACCTAACTCGGGCTGTAATTTGTTGTTATTCGTTTCATGGATTTCTTTGAGAGCTCTCCAAATATCTATTAATTATTTTTTAAAAAATTATTTTTAATTTTTGATTTTAATTTCTATTTTTAAGATATCTACTGATTCTTAATACCTCCTCTCTTAGGAGGACACCCAAAGAGTGGATATTTCTGAAGATGAGAAAGTTGAGACCCATAGAAGCACTTTAGTTTAACAAAAAAAAATTTCCTAACTAGATGTTAAATTTGAAATGAAGAGTCATTGTTTATTGTTGATGAATGTCTTTTTCCTCCTTCATTTTTGGGCATGCAGGATTCTGGGCACACGGATTCTATGTGATTTATGGTATCTCATATTCACAAAGTGAACTGTGCTCACCATGATTTTTCTAGAATCTCAACATGTAAGGTACCAGTGTCCATGTACAGTGGTAACTCTGCTTCCCTGTTAGGGTTAAATGGTAGTTATCATCATTCAGGGCTTCAGCTGGGCACAGGTTCTTTAATCCTAATAGGTTTTTCCTTGAAATGTCTTTCTCTCTCACCTCTGTTGCTAAGCTGATAACAAGGTCAGTTTCTTTGTATTATTTTGTTCCCCTCCCTGAAAATATATCTGTTTGTGAACTTCCTGCCGTTCGGTAACTCTCGGTGCACAAAAAGAACAAGGTCTCATTTTAGTTGTCACCGTCTACAGTGTGGGTTACCCTTCTACCCTTCTGCTACAAGGAGACAAGACTATTTTCTTTTTTCATTAAACATGCTATTTCATTGATACCAGTAAAACATTTCCAGAAGGCCTCTGTTGTTTTATTTTGTTATTTGTTATTTTTATTTGTTAGAGCAAGACTATTTTATTTTTGATTTCCCTCCATGCAAAATTGCATTTTTCAGGGGCAACTAAGAGCACACTGTGTGTTCTCTGCGGCACAGTATGTAGGTGGGGACCGATCGTTGGGCTCAATGGGGCCTTGAACATAACTTGCTCCTGATCAAGTATACACATTCTGGTAATTCCAAATAAGTATATTTTGGGTTTCTGTGATGTTTCAAAAATGTATAATTACATGAGGTGAAACTTCTTCAGAATTCAATTATAAAAGCACTAATCCGTTAACCTCTACTTAGGGCCTCTGTATCCAATATTGTAATGTTAACAGGTAATTAAAGATAACTTACTTTTTCCAAATGACTATTTTGCTGTGTTTCCCCCATATCTTTAACAAATAGAGATTTTTTCCAAGTAAAGCACACTTTCTTTAGGTCCACATTATTGCTCGACCTTCATCAAGTCTAGAGAAAGCCTTCCTGGCATCCTTTCTCTAGCAGAGCTGCAAAATGAATGTCATCTGCAAGTAGAGTTTTCAAAATAATGGTTCTTCTAAATAGGGCACAGTTCTCTGCCAAAGATGTAACAGATCGATCATATAATGACCCTTTCACCCTCTGATACAACTAGCAATATATGAATACTGATAGCATTGTTATTATTTTGGTGGAAGTAATGGGTTAGAAGGACCGTTCGGTGTTCTACCTAAGCTATGAGTGAATAAAAAGGAGATGCTGTTCAGCATCTAAAGCTGAACTAATGCAAGAACTAATGCTTTGTGTAAAATGTACATTTATTATCTTCTTGATACAGATTGAAAGGGACATCAGAGTAATTACAAGTCCTTACGCATGTCATGGTTATAAAATGTTTCTAAGATTTTGAAGTGTACAAATGGCACAGCCTGTCCCCACCTTTTACCTGAAAACCTAGTTCTAAGAAAAGATTCATGGTTATTATCTGCTGGGAGGGTGAAAATCGCATATGACATCCTTATCTCAATTTGAGATATTAAGCTTCTATAAAACTTAAGTATAGCCACAGATATTTTTTAAAGCCATAACAAAAAGAAAACAAATTTTCTAATAGTTTTAAATATTTTATATTTTGAACTATTTGTGTCATGCACTGGTATAGACTCTATGCAGATAAAATATTCTGTTTTGGGAGGAAAAAAACTTCTGTCTTTTGTAAAAATCATAGCATATACTTTAAAATGTTTTTGAGATTGAATTTTGGAAATTTATTAATTTGCAAAATTATAACATATTTTATTTAAAACATTACTGTTTATCTACTTATAGATTGTACAGATGTTTATGTATTGATCAAACAGTGAATTATTATAGAGGCATAATTTATAATATTTAAAATATAGCTCCTTAAAATAACCTTTTCATGAAAAAATGATGAATGTTTTTATGAAAAAAATATTAGAGGTTTTAAATGTTTGACTTTTTAGTTTTATTTAAATAAATGATTTACAGATAACACAAGTAAATGTCTAGGTCTTTTTTTTTTATTTTTGAAGATTTTTTATTAGAGAGAGTGCGCACTCGCACCGAATGGGGGAGGGGCAGGAGGAGAGGGAGTAGTAGATTCCCTGTTGAGCAGGGACCCAGACATGGGGCTCAATCCCAGGACCCTGGTATTATGACCTGAGCTGAAGGCAGATGCTTACCTGACTGGGCCACCCAGGTGCCTGGACCTTTATGTTTTTAATACATTTTCGTATTATTTTTCTCAGTGTATTTCATATGAGTATAATACCTAAGGTCTCTTAGTTTTAAAACCCCAAAATTAAGTGTTTTGATTCAGTAAAAATATATGAGCTACGTACTGCCAGAATACTCTAAGGTAAAATAGTCATAAGTTGTTTCTGTTTATAAAGTAGAGTTTTACCCGGGGTGACACTTTCTTCTTTATTCAACCAATTTTATGGCAGTAGTTTCCAAACAATAGCATAAGTAGAAGAAATACCAGCCTGTAGCTCTTAGGTGGTTATGCCTTTTGGATTCATTTCTCCTTGATGCATTTTGAAGGCTCTCTTAGAGCTGTTAGAAATCCTTAAAAATATACTAATTCCAACTGTTGGGAGGTGGGGTCCAGAAATGGGCATTTTGACCTATCCTCCAGATGATTCCAAAGGAAGTGAATCCTAGACCTTTGCTTTGAGATCCTTGACAATCAGGACCAGCACTGGGTAGGAACAACAGACATGACTTCAAGAACTCAGCATCTGTCAAGATAGAGATTTCATAGAGCTCTCCAAGAGGATTAGGTAAGTGCTAAAATGGATGTAAAATTGTATGGGAAGAAGCTATCTATGGCAGTAAGATTTCTTTTAATTTCACCAAGTGGGTGATTTTCTAAATGTAAATTGGTATGCTAGAGAACTTTAGACTAACCAATTGGTACACTATGGATTAATCCACATGATAGTTTTGTCTTTGTTTATATGTAATATCTGATGCTTACCAGTGATATAATAATAAATAAAATAAAATAAAATAAATATTGGCTCTTTATCTTGCCCTTATTAGGAATTCTCTTCTAGTTTTGTAGATAAAGATCCTCTTAGACACGGTTTTTAGAGTGGAATTGACATGCATGATGACTGATCTCTCTCAATGGGAGTAACCTGTGGTTATGCTGTGGTTTTGATCATGGAGAAACTAAGCTTATAAAAATGCTGCTTGTAGTCTCCTTTTGTGGATTTTTCTCTTAGGTTCCTTCATGTAGGGGGTAGAGTGAATATGATTCAGGCTTCATTATCTTATGTGTCACCTAAAAATATGTTGGGAATAATATTTATGATTAAGACAATTGTAGATCCAATGAATGAGTTTAGCTTTGAAAAAGTGGTTTCTCTAAGAATTTCTATCCCCCTCATTCAGATGTTGTTATAAAAATAATTAATTATATTTTTATGGCTTTCCAGTGAAAAGTAAATAGAGATATAAAAAATGAAGTAAACCAAACTCTTCCCCATAAAGCAAAAGGAATAGTTTTTCTTCTGCAATGGCACTGGAGAAAAATGAGGAAGTAAAATCCTGCAAGGTTAAGGAATGGTGGAAGAACTATAGGGTGCGTTAGCTTTGGGAAAGGGAAGATGGGAACGTAATATCCTTCCCTCTTCTCCATGCATCCCTTCCTGGGTCTTCCCTACCCACTCTCCATCCATGGGTCCTCAGGCCTCAGACTCTACCTTCTTTTCAGAGGACTCCTCTCTTCCTGCGGCTTTAAGCATCTTTATAGTTATAACTCCCAAACATATCTCCCATTTGTATCTCTCTTCTGAGCTCTATACTCAGATGTTCAACTGTTTCCTTGACATCTCAACTTGTATGTCAGAACTTGAACATGTCCAGGATGAAACTTAAATTTTTTTTAGGGAAGGGAGAGGGACAGAGGGGGAAGGAGGGGGTAAATCTTAAGCAGGCTCCCTGCCCAGTGTGGAGCCCAACATGGGGCTTGATCTCACAACCCTGAGGTCATGACCGAGCCAGAATTGAGTGGGATACTTAACCGACTAAGTCACCCAGGCAGCACCCAAGTTTTTTTGTCTTATTGTCTTCAATTTTCTCTGACAGAAAGTGGCATCATAATTCACTGTTTCTTTCTTCACCTACTTTGTCTAATTCTGCAGCAAGTACTTTTTGTTGCATCTCTGGAATTATCTCCCAAATATCTACTTCTTGCTTGTTTCAGTGTTACCTGTTCAATCCATGCCTCTTTTCCATCTGGGCTGCTGCTTCAGACTCTGCACTGCGGTCCCACCTTCCACTCCCGCCTTCCTCCTCCTGGTAATGCGAGTGCTCTGAAAACATTGATTTTAGGCCATGAGTGTTAAGCTTTCTTGAAAATGAAAATATCAGGGTCTCATTGTTTTCTTCTCTGGAGGGACTTAGTCTTATGCTCATTTTTGTCTTTGAGGGAAGGGGCACTAGTTTTTGGATGATTTTGCTTTTGCTAAAGGGCTCACAGAGACTAAAGGCTATGGGATGTATGGATGTGTTGGGGAAAGGGAGAGAGATGTCTTCAAAGGTCCTAACAGAGGAAGATGGTGCCTTGTTTTCTTGCAGTCTTGTGATGGCTTGATAGAGTTTTTAGACCAACTGGAACAAGAGCCTTCCAAAGATTCCTGGTGTCTCCTTATTGCAGAGGCAGTAAGACACACAGTTAAGGGTGGTGTTTGAGTACCCAATGCTCTTGTGGAAGCTTGAGTCATTGAACAGAGCCCATCAGCCTTCATAGAATCAGCACTTCCCATCCCCTATTTGTTTCTGTTAGTGTTTGTCCATAGTTTTGCCCATTATTGTCTAACAGGAGAGTCACCACAGCAGCCCAAATCTCTGGCTTATTCCTGTGCATGCCCTGTTCTCAGATTTTTTTTCTTTCTTCCATTTTGGGCGATGACCTGACCCACACATAAACTGTAGAAAAGAGAGACAGTCCCTTGCTTGTGTCTAGTGGAGTGTTGGGGGGTACCTTTGCTTTTATACTTGGAAAGATGAACTGCACCAGCACAAGAGCTTTGATGGGAACATGGGCATTTTTGCTAAATGCTAATGGGATCACACCACTTCTCTTCCAGCTTTTTTACAGTGGCCTTCAAAGCCTTACCCATGTCATTCACCATACTCATCCCAACTCGGTGCTCTGGTTACATTGAACTTGCTTTTCACTTCTAAGTTCTTCTTTTCTTAGAGCTTGTTCACTTGCTGTTTTCTGTCTTGAACCCTTCCTCCTATTTGGATGGCCAGGTCCTTGTCATCCTTCATTTATTAGTGTAAATGCCACTTTTTTGGCAAAGATGTTTTTGACCCTCTTCCTCTCCATATTTTTGATTTCAGTCCTTGTTTTCATCTTAGCTCATCATTATTTTAAATTATTAGTTTTATTCTATATTTCCCATTTGAATATCAGTTTCTTGGGAGTGGGGTTGTTTATATCTCTCACTGTTTTACCCTGGGCACTTAGCATGGAGTCTGGTACATATTAAACACTAACAGAATAATCATTAATGAGGAACTTTAACAAAGTTGAGTGCCTACTGTGTGCTCAATTACTGGACGTAGACCAACTCACTTAATCTTCAGCAACCCCTTGAAGAAGGTAATGCTTATTTTCATTTTAAAGATGAAGAAACAGGTCCAGAGAAATTAAATAACTTGCTCTAAGGTACAGGCTTCATTAGTGGCAAAGACAGGATTTGAACCCAGTTTTAAGTCCTGAGCTCTCTTCCAAATTGATCCTGTTAATACTTTACCAGAGAGCAATGTTCTGAGTCACTCAACTGAAGAAAGTTGTGGAGGAGATTCAAGCTGGGAGAACAAGTTTGTAGATTCAGTTAGCTGCTGTTGTCAGCCTGACTAAGGGAGCAGCTACTCTGAGGTTAGGCCAAGAAGTGGACTTAAATGGTTGAGTGATGGATTTTAGTTAGAAACCATGCGCTGAAAGAGTTTGGTGGTTCTTTAGGTTAAAAAATATATAACTGGCAATAGTTAAGTCTGGATTTTAAAAAAAAAAACATGGTAGTCACTGGCTTAATAAGTTCTTCCTGGTGTAACTAAGGAAAAAGAAAGATTAAGAAAGTTCTTGACCATTCTTAGAGAATGAGGATCAGTCTTAGAAATCCTTCAAATATGGTTAAATGATTTTGTGGTTTAGTTGTTTTGACTTGGGTTGTGGGTATTTTGTTTCTGGAGTCATTATTGTTTCAGAAAACTACTAAGGGATGATTACTGCGTTCTTTAGTTTTTTTTATTTTTAATATTGTGAAACAAATTTGAATAAGGCTGCTTGTTATCAAATGCTCTGTGTGCCATTTACTGTTTGAGAATATAATTAGCATTTGAGGTTTCATGGAGCATGGAATTTTGTCATTAACCATTTTTAAAAAAAATTTATTTATTTATTTGACAGATAGAGAGTACACGTAGGCAGAGCAGTAGGCAGAGGGAGAAGCAGACTCCCCGCCAAGCAGGGAGTCCGATGTGGGGCTCGATCCCAGGACCCTGGGATCATGACCCAAGCCGAAGGCAGTCACCCAACAGACTGAGCCACCCAGGCGCCCCAATCATTAACCATTTTTAAGACTAAGATACTTGAGTTCTGAGAAATGAATTGGAAAGTTATATTGCTCCAAACATCCATTTCTGGAAAAAAATTCTAATTTGTATGCCAAAGGGATGGGTTTACAGACATGATTATAAATACCCTGAATATATTCCCTTTCAGTTCTTTTCTGTACAGAAGAGTGGTCAGTTTCAACATATTAACTTATGAGTTAGTGAGTAAGGAATATTTGTGAGGCTTCCCTCAATCTTAAACCCAAAGTAAGACTATTTGTAACTGTAGTAATTTAAAAAATGAAGTCAATCATGTACCTTTCCAGAAGATCTTTAAATAATCTTTTAAAAAAATAAATGAGGTCCAAGGTGTGTCTTTGTGACTCAGTTAAATGTCCAACTCTTGATACCAGCTCAGGTCTTGATCTCAGGGTTATAAGTTTAAGCCCTGTGTTGAACCTTCTTTTTTTTTTTTTTTAAATTTTTAGAGATTTTATTTATTAATTTGACAGCACAACAGGAGGAACAGCAGGGGGAAAGAGAGGGAGAGAGGGAGAGAAAGACAAAGAGAATGAGAATGAAGCTGTTTCCTCACTGAGGTGGGGAGCCTGATGTGGGGTTTGATCCCAGGACCCCAGAATCATGACCTGAGCTGAAGGCAGACACTTAACTGACTGAGCCACCCAGGTGCCCCTTGAGCCTTCTTTAAAAAGAAAATGAGGTCCAAGGAAATTCTGAAGATGATATACTGACTGAAATAGAGATAGGTGGTGTTTTCAGGACTGATCATTTTAAAATTCTAGAGTATGTCTGTGACTCTCCTTTCTGACTTTTTTGATAAACATTGTTAGTCACCTTGGTGTAATATTTTAAAATACATTAGTTAGCTTCCAGAAAGATTCCCCCAGGTGATATAGTGCTCAGAAGGAGACTACCAGCTTTTCACCACCTTGTCACTTGATGGCAGAAGGGAATTCACCAGGCAGTTTAAAAAATTTACCTCCTCTGACCAGTAGGTGGCATTGCCTGCCCTTGTGGCTACCTTTTTTCCATCTGCTGCTTCTGTAACCCTCAATACCAAGTCAGGTATTTTATATTCTTCTTGTAACTGTTCTGACTTGTCCAGCCTGATTTTTGAGCTCTTTTGTAATTTTACTAAGGGTAACTTTTTGACAGTGGAATTGTCTTGGAAACCTATATACTTTCTCCTCAGAATCTTGGAGTTTATATCATGTGGTCTGCGAGAGTGTTCAGAGCAAATGACTAATTCTACAAAACCAACCAAGGCTCTTCTAGATCTGAGAGGCAAAGAAATGACTGGGCACCGACGTACCATAGGAGGTGATTATGGTTAATATCCTGTGAAAGTTATAGACAGCTTCATACCAAGCATAAAATTAGGTACATTAAAAACTTTAAAACCTTATTCATGACTTCAAAAACTTTTAAACAAGTTTCAAGCAAACAGTTAATAGTGAATTTGTTCTTTACCTGGATGAATAAAGCAAGCTTTTTTATATTTAGTAATTAACATTGTGTGGATGATTCACATCATGAAAAGACCTTCTTTCCATGGAGGTAGATTTCTGGTCAGATACTGATTTATATACTACTGTTTAAACAGCTGCCATTTGAACAAACTTGTCTTCTCTCTAATGTTTTTTACATTTAGGCAATTTGCCAATACTTATGAGGTATGATACTTTGTACTTATCATAGGATATTTTCCCCTTAATAATTGTATATCCTATCTATGATCAACTGTGTTATTCAGGACACTCATTAGCTACAGTTAAAATGACATTTGTTAGAAACAAGACTTTTTAAAGTTGGAATTGTAAATTTTCCTGTAATTATAATAATAAGAACTGCTTCCTTATAGATCATCCTTGTCAGTTCAGATTCAGGGTCTATATGAGTAATTTCCTGCTGGTGTATGAAGTAGAGTGGCCCATGAAAGAAGCTGCTGAATCACAATTAAAAATACTTTATCTGGGCTTTATAAACTGGTCACAGTATAATAGAGGCTCACAGGGAAGAGCAGAGATATTAAACCAAAGGGGAAGTTGGAAGGAATCAGTGGCTTCTAGAAAATGTCCCTTTATTAGACTCCCTGAAAAGCCCTGTTGTAAGCATTAGTCTTATTTTAAATGCCCAAATTCTTCATGTTGCCTTGATAGTAAGGATTTCATAACCTCTGGAGCTTAGTAATTGATTCCAGGAAAAACATAGACAATTAGGTGGTGAATGTCAGTCATTAATCTATTGTTAGATTCCTTAATGTAGCTGATTTGTGGCTCATCTTTGCACTTCTGTTTATTTCCTCTGTCCGCAATATTTTATTAATATGGCATGTTCCACATGGTTGAAACCAAATATACAAACCAAATGTTGGACTTGGATTTCACTAGCCTGTGAAAGACCATGTCTCTGATTGACACTCATAGAAGTCTATCTATGTGCCTCATTTTCTGCAGATCTGGGGGATTATGGTTCATCTCTTCAAGCTCTCCACTTCGAGCTTCCATCTCAATTGTCTTGGTGAGAGAGTGCCTCTCCTGATGGATGACCTGAGACATCTCATTTTGGTTGGGTCTCTCTAGGTTGAATTTTATATAAGTTATCCTGTTAGTCAGGATTCAGTTACAGAGAACATAATCTGTTGTACTGTTGTACACAGAAAGTGATGTAATATGGTTTATTGGATAGGCCCCAGAGTTGTTAGGACTCAAGAGTCAAGTCTCTAGGCTGAGGAGGCAATCACAAGGATGAATCCCCAAAGCTTTCTTCCTCAACTGGGTTGCTGGTGGAGCTGCTGCCATGGTCAGGAAACTGTTTCTGCTAAATCTGTGACAACTCTGGGCCATACCACTTCTGCTGTATCTGCCTCAGCACAAACGATGTCACGTGCCCTGCTTCTCTCACAGGTAACCTTCTGAATTCAAATCTTGAATGCATGTGATTGGCAGACCTAAGTCATATCCAGAATCTGTAGCTACAAGGGACCCTGGGGAAAAAAGTTTTTTGGCCATTGTAGAATCAGAAGGATAACACAGTGAGATTGGAATAGATGTTGAGCAAGCCAACCCACGATATTTGCTACTACCAATAGTTTCTATTTAAGTCAGACTTCTCTTTAAGCAACCCAGCTCCTCTAGTTGGTAAAAACAAACAAGAAACCAGCCAGACTTTTTTGGCATGATGCATAGTAAGCAGATAGCCCAAATATATTTATATATATTGGTAAACTAGTTTTTAAAAGTCAGTGCTGTTTTTTAAACATCAGTAGTTTAATGAATAAGAAATAGCTAACATCTTTTATTGAGGCTTATGTGAACGTTGGTGAAATATTGGACATAGAATAAAACAATACCACCCAGCCAATCCTATTGCCTTGCAACAACATAATCTATGTTAGAGGATTTTATTCTTGAAGACATGAAGTAAAAGTGAGTTTTGTAGATTGTTGAGTTGCTTGGCATGAGGGAACCTGGTAGTACACTCCTTCCTCTGCATTTCTTGTTGGTGATATGGCCCATTTCATGGCTGCTTATTAGTTGGGGACTCAGTGGGCAATCATCCACTGTATTTTTGTTTCATTTGCATTTTACTTTCCCTACTGGATGATTGGAATGTTCCAATTTTCTTTTCCTTAAAAAAAAATCCTTTGTTCCTACACAAATGATGGTTTGCTTGAAAGAATTTTATTAGGCTTACTTCATTATTATAGTGTCTTGGTGCAAAAGAAATAGACAAATCATATTAAGGAACTAATAGACTGTTAATTGATCTAAATGAACAAATGGCTTTTTTTTGGCCTCCCTTTTGTGTATTTTTAAAGCATCTTTTCAATGAATTACATATTTCTTTCCAATTGGATTTTTTTTCCAATTGGATTTTATAAGCACTGCTAAATGTATGATTTTTCCTTTATTTGTGCTAAGTACTGATCTCCGTAAATACTTACTGTTCTTTGTCACTTACTTTTTTTTTTTTTTAAGAGATTTTTATTTATTTATCTGACAGACACAGCAAGAGAGGAAACGCAAGCAGGGAGAGTGGGGAAGGGAGAAGCAGGCTTCCCGCTGAGCTGGGAGCCCAATGCAGGGCTCTATCCCTGGAGCCTGGGATCATGACCTGAGAGAAAGGCAGACACTTAATGACTGAGCCACCCAGGTGCCCCTTGTCACTGGCTTTTAGTATAATTCCATCCCTCATTGTTTGGTTGTTGAGACACTCATTCAGCCATTCTCATAATACGTATTTTTACTTTTGTTTTAAAAACTGTAGATAGTTGGGGCACTTAGGTATCTCAGTCGGTTGGACATCTGACTCTTGATTTTGGATTGGGTCATGGTCTCAGAGACCTGAGATCTGAGCCCCGTGTCTGGCTCTGTGCTCAGTGCAGAGTCTGCTTGAAATTCTCTTTACCTCTGCCCTTCCTCCTTGTTCTCTCTCTCCTTCCCTCTGTCTTTCTAGAATGAATGAATATTTGGAAAAAAATGTAGATAATTAATGTTTTAAATGTTCCATCTCATGATGTTCAATCTCATGACAAGTGCCCTCCCTAATTCCCGTCACCAACTTCTCCCAGCCCCTTGCACCTCTCCCCTATGGTAACCATCAGTTTGTTTTCTATATTTAAAAGTCTGTTTCTTGGTTTCTCTCTTTTTCTCCCCTTTGCTCATTTATTTCTTAAATTCCAAATATGAATGAAACCATACAGTATTTGTCTTTCTCTGACTTACTTTGCTTAGCATAATACTCTCTGACTCCATCCATGTTGTTGTAAATGGCAAAATTTCATTCTTTTTTATGGCTGAATAATATTCCATTGTGTAAATATACCACATCTTCTCTATCCATTCGTCAGTCGATGGGCACTTGGGCTGCTTCCGTATCTTGGCTGTTGTAAATAATGCTGCTTTAAACTTTGGGGGACATGTATCCCTTTGAATTAGTGATTTTGTATTCTTTGCCTAAATACCCAATAGTGCAATTGCTGGATCATAGGGTAAACCCATTTTTAACTTTTTGAGGAGCCTCCATACTGTTTTCCACAGTGACTGCAGCAGTTTGCATCCCTACCAATAGTGCAAGAGCGTTCCTTTTTCTCCACATCACCGCACCTGTTGCTTCTTGTGTCATTAATTGTAGCCATTCTGACAGGTGTGAGGTGGTATCTCATTGCAGTTTTTGATTTGTATTTCCCTGATGATCAGTGATGTTGAGCACTTTTTCATGGGTCTGTTAGCCATCTGGATGTCTTTGGAGAAATGTCTGTTTATGTCTTCTGCTCATTTGTTAATTGGATTATATGTTTTTTCGGTGTTGAGTTTTAGAAGTTCTTTGTACGTTTTGGATATTGACCCTTTATTGGATATGTCATTTGCAAATACCTTCTCTCATTCCATAGGTTGTTTTTTAATTTTCTTGATTATTTCCTTTGCTGTGCAAAAGCTTTTTATTTTGATATAGTCCCAATAGTTTATTTTTGCTTTTGGTTCCCTTGGCCGAAAGGTTATCTAGAAAGAAGCTGCTACAGAGTAAAAAACAAACAAACTATGAAACAAAGGTAATAATATAAATACAAACAATAGTAAAATCTGGGCAGTACAGTTTTTCTTCCTTGTACCTTTATTTTCCAAATCTCAACAATGATTATGTATTATTTCTATGGTCAGAAAAGGAACATTATTCAAAAAGAAGACAGTGGCTGTATCAAAATATAGTCATGAAGGATATAATAAAACTGATAATATTTATGAGTAAAGATTGGTTAGACAATTTCACTTGTTTAACTTTATCCTCAGAGAGCTTTGGAAAGTTTGTCCTTTAGTTTTTTGCTTCATTTTCTATTTAGTTCCTTAAAAAATTAAAAAAAGAATTTTTTTAAGCAAATGAGTTTTATCTGTTAAAAGTTGTGGAGGAACTGAATTTGGAATTTAACAGTGTTCTCTAGGTGATTAGTGGGCTTTCTGTTTTAATTTTTTGGTCTGATCCCTTCTCATAATGTGACAAAAATGGAAGAAGTTTGGCTTATTGAAAATTGAAAAGCAAGTGACTTCTATCAAAAGTTCAAGGTAGGGGGATGCCTGGGTGGCTCAGTCGATTAAGTGTCTGCCTTTGGCTCAGGTCATGATCTCAGGGTCATGGGATCGAGTTCTGTATTGGGCTCCTTGCTCAGCGGGGAGCCTGCTTCTCCCTCTGCCTGCTGCTCCCCCTGCTTGTGCTCTCTCTCTTTCTCTGACAAATCTTAAAAAAAAAAAGTTTAAGGTAGGGACAAAAATTCAATACTTTAATTAGGAAATGTTAGACATTTAAAAAAGGATTTAATCAACTGAGCCAGCCAGATACCCCAGCTAAAAAGGATTTATAATAGCAAATAGGATAATTCTACATGGATCTTGGATTTTATGTTCCCGAGTTAACAAATTGAATTTAGAGCTTTAGAGGTACCTAGATGCACACAATAGACATTCAAATAATATATGAAAAAAATTTGTTTGAAAGCTATATTAATTTATACTCTACTCACCTCATGCTCCAAGAGATTTAATCTGGAAGAATTCTAGAGTATTTATTGTCCTTTTTGTTCTCAGTATTAACAGATAATACTCTCTTTGCTGTATAAGATCATTGTAGCTTTCTTAGTATTCTGAGAAAGAAAAAAAATGTTTGAGAAAAATGTTTGAGAGAGAGCAAGAGAGACCATGCATGCACAAACAGGGGGAGTGGCAGAGGGAGAGGGAGGAGCAGGCAACCCGCTGAGCAGGGAGTTTGATGGACCCTGGGATCATGACCTGAGCTGAAGGCAGAAGCTGAACTGACTGAGTCACCCAGGCTTCCCAATATTCTACAACTTTTTAAAAAGATTTTATTTATTTATTTGACAGGGAGAGACACAGCGAGAGAGGGAACACAAGCTGGGGGAGTGAGAGAGGCAGAAGCAGGCTTCCACTGAGCAGGGAGCCTGATGTGGGGCTCGATCCCAGGACACAGATATCATGACCTGAGCCAAAGTTAGACACTTAATGACTGAGCCACCCAGGCTCCCAGTTTACAACTTTTAAAAGTGGGTGCCTGGGTGACTCAGTCACTTAAGCATCTGACTCTTGGGTTTGGCTCAGGTCATGATCTCAGGTTTATGAGATTGAGCCCTGTATTGAGCTTTGTGTTCAATGCAGAGTCTGCTTGAGATTCTGTGTCTTTCTTTTCCTCTACCCCTCCCTGCCCACATGTATGCTCTCTCTTTCTAAAATAAATAAATAACATTTAAAAAACTATTTTATTTATTTATTTGACAGACAGAGATCACAAGTAGGCAGAGAGGCAGACAGAGAGAGAGGGGGAGGCAGGTTCCCCACCGAGCAGGGAACCCGATGTGGGGCTCCATCCCAGGACCCTGAGATCATGACCTGAGCCGAAGGCAGAGACTTAACCCACTGAGCCACCCAGGTGCCCCAAGATAAATGACATTTTAAAAGATTTTCTCCCTTTGCCCCTCCCCACCCTGCGTGCTCTCTCTCTCAAAAAATCTGTATTACTTGAATTTCAAAACTGGTATTATAAGGATTGGCATTGTAAGGATTATTCAAAGATTCTATAGGAGTTCATGGATAATATTGATCACATGTATTAAATGCTCGCAATAAACATGTTAATTTTAGGTTTTACTTTGTTGACAGGAAAGAAGAAAACACTGACTTTTAAATAATAATAAATATAATAATTTAATTAAATATTCAGATTCTGAAGATAATGTGAAGGGGAAAAGTTACTTGAGATTTTAATGCTCAAAATTAAACATTGTTAATATTTTATTGTGCATACTTCCAGTAATATTCCTATTTGTTTACTTGTATATTTTAACAAATTATGATCATGCTCTCCATATTGCTTTAGATCTTGACTTCTTTTTTCATTTAACAATATAGAAGGTGTTTCTAATGTCACAAATGTTTTTCCACAACACAGTTTTAATTATGATGTCTTATTCCTTCTGATTACTGTATCACAATTTATATACACGGAAAATTGAAGTTTTTAAAATAGCTTGTCAGTATTACAAGTAAGATGGTGATAGTTCTTCTTTTTCCCATTAAAGGAATACAAAATCCCTGAAAGACCTACACATACAAAAAAATCCATCAATTTTTCATTAGAAAAATATTTTAAAATTATTTTTCTCTAAAATCCTTAAGATATGAAATAGAAAACTTGATTTTCGTTATATCTGGTTTTATAAATTTATAGTCTGTGAAGGAAGATATTTGAAAGAACTGATTCTAAGGTATGTTAGAGAAATTACACAAAGGTTAATTAGAAAGAATAATGTGGTAGGCAGACTTCTAAGATGATTCCCAGTGATTCTCACCTATTGGTGTTGTAGTCCCTGTTTTAATCTTCTCCCCTTGATCAAGGGCTGGACTTAATGACTTGGTTTTAAGCAATAGCTATGGCAGGATGATGGGCTGTCACTTCTGTGATTCAGTTACAAAATACGGTGACTTCCATCTTGCTAGAAAATCGTTTTTGTTGTCCTCTTGGCCTGACACTTTGATGAAGTAAGCTGCTGTATGGGAGAGGCATATGTGATGAGGAAATGAGAAATCTATGGCCAATGGCCAGCATGGAATTGAGGTCTTTAGCCCAACAGCCTGGGAGGAACTGAAGGCTGCTCACAAGCACTGAATGAGCTTGGCAAGTCGATCTTTCCCGGTTGAAACTTCAGGTGAGACTGTAGATCCTGGACCAACCCTGACTGACGGACCACGAAGCACAGGATCCAGATATGCTGTGCCCAGACTCACGAACCATGGCGACTATGAGATGATAAATGTGCATTGTTACAAGCTGCTTAACTTGGGGTAAGTTGTTACGTAGCATTAGAAAGTAATACAGATTTAATCAGGAAAAAGGGGCAATTCAAAGATCATAGAAAAGATACAGATATGAAGGTCATATGAAACACCGCAGCTTTTACTCTTTCGGGTATCTTTTGCTGAATGGATAATAGTGACTGTGTTTTATTTTTACAATTATTTTTGTCTATTTCATAAGCATTTCTATAGAAGTTAGCAAATATGGAAAAGTTTGAAGAAAAAGTAAAAAAATCACATATAATTTTATCACCCAAATAGAACTACAATTATTATTTTGGTGTACAGTCCTCTCCTTGTCTCTACAAAATCAGGATGATAGTTTAATAATGTTTTATAATAACCTGGTTTCTAACCTAAACACATATCACATTTTCCATTTCATTTTCTTCCACACATCTTTTAAATGGCTATAGAGTTGCTTGTTGTATGACATATTATAATTTATTTAACCAAATGTCTATTATTTGACACTTAATACTGTATTTTAATACATGAGGTTTGGACCATCCTAGAAAATCAAGGTTACATGGATAACATTTGTGTTTTGTTTCATGCTGTGCTTTATTTCTGAGACATAAATGATACATTTTCAGAGCTAAAGGGGGTCATAATTTCTAAGGCTAGTTCTCCCAGGCAAATAGCACTTTATTCTCCAGAAGATCTCATCAGGGCCATTTCTTTCCAGTATTAAACAAAAAGTCTTAAATAATTGAACCAAGTGACTGACAGTGGAAGTCATCTTAAGAAGTATTAAGCATCTATGACCTCCTCATTTAAACAAAGTCTTAGTTGGATTGCAGGGGAAAAACAAATCATCGTTTGAAATATAGCTGTTGTAAAGAAAAGGACAAATGTTATAATAAAATACTCCATCTGTTGGCTTTAGCAGAGCTTGAAGGATCAAGTAGCTGACCTTTATCAGTGGGGGAGAGATCTCACTGTGGGCATTAGAAGCAGCAGGGACGCACGTCATGATCATGTTTCACATTTAATATAGTAGTAATACACATAGCTTTTCCAGCCTTCTTCCTTACGATTTTTTTTCCATTTTTATAATTTTTATTTTTTATAAACATATATTTTTATCCCCAGGGATACAGGTCTGTGAATCACCAGGTTTACACACTTCACAGCACTCACCAAAGCACATACCCTCCCCAATGTCCATAATCCCACCTCCTTCTCCCAAACCCCCTCCCCCCAGCAACCCTCAGTTTGTTTTGTGAGATCAAGAGTCACTTATGGTTTGTCTCCCTCCCAATCCCATCTTGTTTCATTTATTCTTCTCCTACCCACTTAAGCCCCCATGTTGCATCACCACTTCCTCATATCAGGGAGATCATATGATAGTTGTCTTTCTCTGCTTGACTTATTTCGCTAAGCATGATACGCTCTATTCCTTACGATTTTTAATCTTGCCTCTTTCTCTGTTGTCTAAAATCAGTCTAAAAGTAGTTGGAAAATTAAAATAATTTAAATAACTATCTTCCTTAATGTTTCATACTTTGGTGGTTTTTGGCAGGTCATTCTTTTAAAATTCAAACTTCAAGTAAGAATGTCAATAACTTAAAAAATGCTAAATCCGTTTTTTTTTTTTTTTGCTTGTTTCCAAATACATTTCACTAAGCATAAGAATTGAATTAGCAAAATGTGGGTAGTCATATATCTGATGCAGTGTTTTGTCAAGAATCTAGACTATGTATTAACACCTTCTCTAATTCTAGAGATTCTGTGATTTCATTTGTAAAAGTGATTGGAAAAATGACTAATCTTCACACCCAATGTGGGGCTCGAACTCACAAACCCCGACTTGCATGCCCTACCATCTGAGCCAGCCAGGTGCTCCTGTATTTGCTGACTCTGTGTCCACATGATTGGCTGTGTGTATTCTCTCAGATGGAATATTGGAATTTGAAGGATCTCAAGGCACTTTTCTCAGATATAAAGATCTGGACCTTGTGTTTTAGGCAGGAAGTTCTATTCTTTCTCTGAAAGCTTTGAGACAATAACTTTGTTTAATGGCTGCTTTACCAATTTCTGTGGTTTATGGAACTTTTGGGTTTCTTCCCAGGAAATGTACTATACAAAGTGAAAAGGTTTTTAGATTGCTATATGTATGTCTACGTGAGAATTCTTGTGGCTTTGAAGGAATGTCTGATCTCTGATTGCATTGGGATTCCCATAATGCTGCACATAAAGAGAAGCTGAGTTTGCTTTTCTTTTTCTTTTTTTTTTTGAGTTAAGTTTTTTTTTTTTTTTTAAATTTCTTTTCAGGGTAGCAGAATTCATTGTTTATGCACCACACCCAGTGCTCCATGCCATATGTGCCCTCCATAATATCCACCACCTGAGGGGGGTTTGCTTTTCCAATCAGAACAGACTGACATTAATTGTAGTGTGTATGTTTCAAAAAAGAATTTTTTAAAGCCAAAAAAGCAAAACCCAAATATTTGAAGGTAGTAGAAATATTAGAAAAGGAGAATTGCAAATGAAGATTCTTTTTTCCTTAGTAACCTAGAGAGTTGCAAGTAAAGTAAAAAGGAAAGTAAAAAGCTAGTATAGAGTTACTCTTTAGTAGAGTTACTAGGTTTTTAAGGAAAAAAAAAAAGGCCTGTTAGGTGGGGAATGTAGTGGGGATTTTTAAATGACTAATTTTAGATATATTTTATTGCCAGAGGGAAGAATGTAAGCATTTCTTGAACTAAGTAAGCATTTCAAATCTTGGAAATGTGCCTTCATGTAAATCCTGCTTTGATAATCCAAAGAGGTCTTGGGATCTCAGTCTTTTTACCTAATAAGCCTATAACAAGCCATATCACATGCCTAGAGAGCATATGCCTTTCTTTTTTCTTTTATTCCATTTTCTAAATTACTTTCCTCCAAATATCTATTCTTTTTTTTTTTTTTTTTTTTACTTCAAAAGATTATTGAGCATCTATTATGCATGGCCCGTATTACATCTCATGTTGGGTGGAAGGGGAGACATAAAGATGTGATTCTTGCCTTAGGGAACATTAGCAATGAGACCTAGCCCTGACTCTTGCACTAACCCTTAGCTCTTGACAGCAAGGTGTAGGATTCACTGTTGGTTCTAGGTATCATTCTCATAGCTCTGAAGTTCTTTTTTTTTTTTTTTTAAACCAGGAATTCTGCTAATTGCTGTTTGTAATTTTGTCACTTCCTGATTTAAATAGCCCTTTCTGCTTCCTCAGAACTCATTTCCCTGACTGAGACATTTTTGCCCCTTATCTTTATCTCTATAGTAAATGCACAAAATAATAAAATTTACTTAAGTAAGTAAATTTTACTGCCTTCAGACTTCATCTTTATCAGAAAGAAGCTTAATTCTGAAAGCATTAATTTCAAATTTATGTCTTATTAAGTCTAGGAGTTCCCTGAGGACATAGCAATTGAAAGTCTACATTTAAAATCTAATTTAAAGTTTAAAAATAAGAGATACAAATGTAAATTATATCCCTAGTTGCTATAAAGGGAATTGTGGGTTCTTAAGTATTTGAGACTAAAAAGTACTTCTGTTAAATTCCAGACTAGTAAAGTATGTAAATCATAAAGGTACTGTAAGGATAAGAAAGGGTTGACAGAAAGTTCATTTTGAAAGTAATTGTGATGGTTAATTTATGTATCAATGTGACTGGGCCACAGGGTGCCCAGAATGTCATCAAATCTTATCTTGGGTATTTCTGCAAGGATATTTTTGGATGAGATTAATATTTTAAGGGGTTAAGTCTTTTGCCTTCTATAATGTGGGTGGGTATTATCCAATCAGTTGAAGGTCTAAATGGCATAACAAGATTGACTTTCCCTGGAGTAATAGGAACAAGTCTCTGGCAGACTGCCTTCAGACTTCATCTGTACCATCCATTTTTCTGGGTCTGCACCTGCTTCAGACTGGAACCACATTGTAGGTTTGGACTTCTCAGCATCCATACTCACGTGAAAAAATTCTTATAATCTGTGTGTGTGTGTGTGTGTGTGTGTGTGTGTGTGTGTGTGTACACACACATCTTACTGGTTATCTTTCTCTGGAGAACCCTAATACAGTAATATAACATTTGCTTATCATATGCTTATTTTAACACTTAGCACACTGCAGATGCCCAATAAGTAATGAACGAATTGATTTATTAATTATTATGCTTACAGGCTTCACAGTCAAAAAGTTTTGGACTCTGACTCTGCTACTTATAGCTGTGTGACCTTGGTCAATTCTGTGCCTCAATTTCTTCACCTTTAGTAATAGGATAATAATGTTAACTTCCATATAGGGTGGTTGTGAGGATTAAATAAGACGGAGAAAGGAAAGGAGAGCAGACGATTTCCTGCGACCAGCATTCCCATTTATTCGATGTGGTCTGCAGATACTCTCAGAAAAGACAATGGCCTACGTGGCATTTCATGATTCTCTGATGGGCCCAGTTCAGCCTTCCCTCTCTGGTGAAGCTAAGTCATAACAGGCCAGTACTCTGAAAATAGTGGTTCTGAACTCCTGTAGTATAAACATTTTTTTAATATAACACTTTCTCCCCCCTTTTTTGCATTATTCCATCAATCAAGGAAACCCATAATGGCAAACAGCTTCTAAGAATTCAGGAACACTTTTTTTTTTTTTTTTTTAAAGATTTTATTTATTTATTTGACAGACAGAGATCACAAGTACACAGAGAGGCAGGCAGAGAGAGAGAGAGAGGAAAGCAGGCTCCCTGCTGAGCAAAGAGCCTGATGCAGGGCTTGATCCCAGAACCCCAAGATCATGACCTGACCCGAAGGCAGAGGCTTAACCTTTGAGCCACCCAGGGGCCCCCAGGAGCACTTTTAAGTGAGTTTATGTAAGAGACTCAGATACTGTCCCAGGCCTCCATGCCAGACTACAGGAGGCTTGAGCTCTCTTGTAGAGCCTATAAACAGCACAGTGCTTCTCTTGTTTCTTTGAATTTCCCATTCTTTAATTCCTCATGCTTACCTTTACTTCCACTTTTATGCCATTTGTGATGAGCCCCGGGTCAAGTCCAGAAGCTCAGCCCCTTGGCCATTTGCCCCCCAAAAATCGACCATATAGAGTTTTGTGAATGTGGTAATTTTCCTGAAGAGCTGAGAGTTTCCTTTACTTCATAGCCTGCTTGCTGTGCTCTGCCCTCTATTTTCTGCTCAGGGCTTTTCAAAGCCCATGCTTTTGCCAGGATCCTCCCCAAAGATCATGTGCCCCCCTTCTTCCCACAAGTAGAGTTTTCCCTCCCTCTGACAGCTCTTCTTACAAGAGTGTGTCCCTACTAGGTCAGACTGCCTAGCTTCCCCAACCAGTCTGACATTCTGTTATTCAACGTAAAAACATGTTTGTGTTTGCTTCAAATGATAGTAGTTATGTATTACGCATATTGTTTATACAAAGCCACAGACAGGGCTCACTGTCTGTATGTATTTAAGGTCTTCAGGTACTAATTACAGTGGCCAGGGGCCCCCAGGACTCAACAGACTGGAGACCACTCACAAAAATCTCTCTACTATTGATATTTTACGAAGACATTGTCCATGGATTTATTTATATTCTCGTTCTTATCTGCTCTTGTGTCTTAAGTTAATAAAAACCTAAAGTTCATCCCACTTAAGAAAAATTGTGCATATTTCCATTTACTCTAAATTTGTCCCCACTTAATTTTTTTTAAAAAAGATTTTACTTATTTATTTGACAGAGAGAGATCACAAGTAGGCAGAGAGGCAGGCAGAGAGAGAGGAGGAAGCAGGCTCTCTGCTGAGCAGAGAGCCCGATATGGGGCTCAATCCCAGGACCCTGAGATCATGACCTGAGCCGAAGACAGAGGCTTACCCACTGAGCCACCCAGGCACCCCTGTCTCCACTTAAATTTTAAGCATGTATTTCCTTTATTACATTCCAGGCCTTAGTGAACACATTCAGTATACTTCAATATTTTATAGGCATTGATCTTTTCTACCTTTGGCTTTAGTTGTTCCATCTTGAATAATGCTGATTTGTCCCCATGTTTTAGCTTCCAGCTCTTATGGTACCAACGTGGGAATATTACAGACAGTCAATGTTTTCAGTTGCTCTCATGTCAATACATTTTGCTAATTGCACTGATATTAGAAAGGAAGGCATCTGCCCATTTTCTCCTCTCTCGGTTGTTTAGGAGAAAATGCTGACATGACATTAATAGAAATTCTTCTGTGAAAGATTTATTTGCAGTAAAGAAAACTTGGAGATTTCAATCTCTTCTAATTGGTAAGCAAAAATTTTGGCCCATTGGACAATCTTAATTTTTGTGGTATAAACTAGGCACTGGTTAAAACCAGGGGTGTAAGCACTATTTTTATTTCCTCTGTTTGTCATTACTGAACCCTCTTACAGTCTTCCCATGAGAAAAGACCATGTACCCCACAGTTTAGTTCTGGACCAAAAAATGCAGTAATTACTGGTGAGTGCAGAGTCAGCAGTTGCAGGGAGTAGGTTTTGGGTTTAAAATCTAACATTCAGAAAATACCTTTTTTTTTTTTTTTTTTTTTTTTTTTTTTTTAAGATTTTATTTATTTATTTGACAGAGAGAGAAATCACAAGTAGGCGGAGAGTCAGGCAGAGAGAGAGAGTGAGAAGCAGGCTCCCGCTGAGCAAAGAGCCCGATGCGGGGCTCGATCCCAGGACACTGAGATCATGACCTGAGCCGAAGGCAGCGGCTTAATCCACTGAGCCACCCAGGCGCCCCCAGAAAATACCTATTAAACTTCCTCTATGTACATACAAGGTCCTATTCGGGCAACATTCCTGATCCTCAGGGGCTTAGAGTTTAGGGTGGAGATCAGACAAGACCAGCGATCGGAAAACAACTTTGATGCCGAGTGGTAACCTCTTGAGAGAGGGCGCAGATGGGACCCCTGTGAAGGGGGAGAACCCACCCTGCTGGAACCAGGGAAGATTTCACTTGTGGAGCCTTGCGGTGGCCAGTGGTGGGTCTGGGAGAGCATGTGATGCAGAAGGCAAGGAGTGGAGGTGGGAAGGTGGAGGACAGGTATGAGAGCAAGTGATTGTGTGAAGAAAGGTACTGAAATTTCAGTCTGCAATGGTAGGTTGAGTCTGAGGAGGGAGGATCTTCAGGATGAGGCTAAGAAAGTTCTGTGATCCATGATTCTTCCCCAAGCCCTGTAGATCTGTAGGGTCCTTTTTTTTTTTTTTTTTTAATAGTATGTGTACTAATGTATACTGGTTATTTTGTTTATATGCCTACTAATTATATTACTTTGTGAGTAATTTAAAGTCCTGGTAAGTCATTTATTTATCTTTATATAGTAGATACCTAGCAGGACACCCACCATATGGAAGGTGCTTAGTCCATGTGGAATTGATTGAAGCCCATCTTAAGTTTTGTTTTGTTGCAGGAATAACATTCATTACCTGAAAAGATGTCTCCCTCTCTCCTTCCTTATCCTTCTCCATCACACACACACACACACACACACACACACACACACACACACACACACTTTCCAAAGGAAACATGTTTTGAAAGCTGACTTTTTCCTCTGAAGGTTACTGATTCCCAGTTTTCTTACTGAATTTGGCAGGATCTATTTTGTATGAGTTGCAGCTTTGAAGACTGCAAAAGCTGTTGTCAGCTTGGTGATTATATTTTATATTCTCAATTTTGTAGGGCAACAGTGTGTGAAAGATTTGGACTCAGCTGTCTCAGAAATTGCAGATTTCTGGCAGCATTCACTCTACTAGTTTTAAATAGAAGATCTATCTATCTATCTATCTATCTATCTATAACTTTTGATGGTCCCCATTTCTACAGAATAAAGTCCAAAGTTTTGCATGGGATTTAAGACCCATAGCAATATGCCCAAAGAACCTCTGGTTTCTTGCTGTTTTCTCTCTTGTGTTTACACCCTCTTGTGGTGTTCCCTCTGCTGTATATACGTTAGTAACTGTAACAAACTTCTCAAACTCAGGGGCTTAATATGATTAAAATATCCTTATTTTTGCTAAGATAAGAGTGGAATGCAATCATTCTTAGAGAGTGTCCTTTCTCCACATGTTTTCAGGGATCCCGGTTTCTTCTATCCTGTGGCTCCCCCATGTTCACACCATGACTCCCATCATCTCCAGGCTAGCCAGCTGCAAGGCAAAATGCATGAGAGTCATGAGTCAGGGGGCCAAGCAGGCCAAGCCTGGAAGCAACAGATGTTACTTCTCACATTTTATTGGTCAGAACTGACACATGGTCATGTCTAGCCACAAGGGAGACTGGTAAGCATAATCTGGCAGTGCTCCAGGAGAAAAAGGAAATGGTTTTTGATGACTTGTTAACCAGTATCCTCCGCAGTCTTTCCTTCTGGTCACAAATTATTCCATTCCTCCTTTCTTTCTTTGAGCATATACATTTCTCTTGATAACCCAAAGACCTATGAAGTCAGTAAAGTGGCACAAATTTCAGATCTTCAGATGATAAACATGGTGTCTGGATGTGGCCTTTTGTGGCAATCTCTCAATAAAAAGGTGATTCATCCCTTCTCCTTCTCAACGTACAGTGGTAAGTCAGGTACAGGATGATGCTAAAAAAACCCAGACAACCGCCTTCCCCCAACCTCTTTTGGAAAACAGAAGAATGCAGGACACTTAGCAATCTCTCATTGCTAGTATATATGAAATCCTGAAAGGCATTATGAAGGATAGTATCCTGTCCTCAAAAGATGGGGTGGGAATTTCTTTCCCAGATTAGATTCTGATTTTGCTTTCCTGGTAGAACTCCCTTGTCCATGGTCCTTGGTCCATCCTCTGGGAGGGTCTTCCATGTCCTATTTTCATGGCTACACCTAAAGGAGGACATTTGGGAGTGTATTCTTCTTGAAGGCTATATAACTTTCATAGACTGTGTCCTGCTTGTGCAAGTGTGAGGTCCAGAGGATTGTTCTGATGCTCAAGTAGTCCAAGGCTTTTTCAGGTTGGGATTATGTTTATTTGGCAGTACAATTCACTCTGAAACAGGCTTTCAATTTGCTAGTGTCTAGTGAGTTCCATGTGCCAGTTAATATATCCAAAATTTTGCCTAGATGTCATTCTCAAGTCTTAATTGCTTTTTTTCCCCCAAGACCTTTCTTCTCAATTTAATGGTGGCTACCTTGAGGTCAGTAGATTTGGGTGGAGGCCATACCATTAATGTAATCTTTGTAATAATATTGAAAATTTCAAACAATTTATATTATTGTTTGCTAATACTTCAAAGAGTTATATATTAAAATATATCATCCTTGATAAATTAATATTCACTTAGAAATCTTTTTACAGGTAATATATACAGGACTTAAATTTAAAAATATAAATTTTATGAGCATTTTAAGAATATTTGAGATTTTGGCTATAAATTTTATTATAAAAAATTAGTTTGAAACATTATCAGAAAAGAATGCCTGAATACCTCTGAAACCACTAATTCTATTTAGTTATCCAGTTGCTCTTTTCAATAACATTAGTAAGAAAATACATTTACAGTTTTATACTGCAATCATATGTCAAGTAATTAGAATAGAATAAATGTTGACATAGATATAGGTGGAATATTGTTTACATATGTTAAAACAATGTTTTTCACTCATTTGAATTAAAAAAATGAAATACTTGGGATTCCTGGATGGCTCATTCAGTTAAGTGTCTGCATCCATTCAGCAGGGAAGCTCCTTCTCCCTCTGCCCGCTACTCTCCCTGCTTGTGCCCTCTTTCTGACAAATAAAATATTTTTTTTAAAATGAGATACTAAAATCTTATTTTAATGCTCCAAAACTGTTTGCAAACTTTTTTTTTTTTTTAAAGATTTATTTATCTTAGAGAGTGTGGTGGGGAGGGGCAGAGGGAGAGGAAGAGAGAATCTCAAGCAGACTCCCCACTGAATGTGGAGCCTGATGTAGGGCTCCATCTCATGATCCTGAGATCATGACCTGAGCCAAAATCAAGAATCAGATGTTTAACTGACTGAGTTACCCAGGTACCACTGCAAACATTTTTCTTAAATTTTAACAAAGAAATCTATCCCAGTGACTTTAGTAATAGTCATTATAACCAAATACAATTACTATTTTGTGGTCTTAATAGTTTATAGGACTTAATTATGTTTGAAGGTGTGATGAAGTAGCTCCATCTTTCCTTTTGGTTATGTGGTTTGAAATCATAGTTCTGACTAGTGGACATTCTCTTGATTAAACCACGAGGCAATGCATTATTTGGGAAATATATACTGACAGATGGGAAAAATAATCTTACAAAATTCTGCTTGACATATTGGTCAGCTATTATCTGAACCAGTCACTTTATAGCTTGGTCATGTAAAGAATATTCACAAAACCTGTCTGAAAATCCTTAACTTAAAAAAAAATCCAAAAACATTAAAATGAGGTAGAATAAAGCTAGTAACATCTGAAGATTCTAGTTATATTACCAAACTCCCTGTGGTTAATAAGGTAATGGAACAAAACAGATATGGGAACAAAATTAATTTATACTAATACAATTCTTCTAAGAACGCATACCAGTAATTCTTGGATTTAAAAGGCATCATGAAAGAAGGTACCAATAAAATAAGGCATTTCAAGCCTTTGAAGAAGACTTTCAGAATGAAGACTGTAGTTCTGGTAATCCAAAGTACTTCCCAGAAGCTTGAATGACCCAAAGTAGGATTTACAAAGATTAAGTTGTAATAAAGTGACTGAAAATGAAAGAGAACAGGAAAATGGGGAGCCTTCTTACACTGTTGGTGGGAAAGCAAGTTGGTGCAGCCACTTTGGAAAACAGCATGGAGATTCCTTAAGATATTAAAAATAGAGCTACCCTATGACCCTGCAATTGCACTACTGGGTATTTACCCCAAAGATACAGATGTAGTGAAAAGAAGGGCTATCTGTGCCCCAATGTTCATAGCAGCAATAGCCACAATCTCCAAACTGTGGAAAGAGCCAGGATGTCCTTCAACAGACAAATGGATAAAGAAGATATGGTCCATACATACAATGGAGTATTATGCCTCTATCAGTAAGGATGAATACCCAACTTTTGTATCAACATGGATGGGACTGGAGGAGATTATGCTGAGTGAAATAAGTCAAGCAGAGAGAGTCAATTATCATATGGTTTCACTTACTTGTGGAGCATAAGGAATAGCATGGAGGACATTAGGAGAAGGAAAGGAAAAGTGAATTGGGGGAAATCGGAGGGGGAGACAAACCATGAGAGACTGTGGACTCTGAGAAACAAACTGAGGGTTTTAGAAGGGCGAGGAGTCAGGAAGATGGGTAATCCTGGTAGTGGGTATTAAGGAGAGGACACTGCATGTGGTGCATAAACAATGAATCTTGGAGCACTGAAAAAATAAGATTAAAAAAAAAAAAAAAAAGATCCTGCCAAGAATACAAGTAACCAAGTGTACTGAATCTTTGGGCACTTTTTCTTAGAAAAAGCCCAAATTACAGTGCTTTTGTCTCAGAAATGAAGGCAAGGCCCTTCTTTTGTCTATCTTGTTGTATGACCACTTTGGGAGGTTGATGCTGCTGCATTGTCCACAGTTCCTAGAGGGTGGCATGACCCTTGAATACGTTTTCTCTGATCCACATTCCTTTGCATCAGGTCTGTGTTTCCTCTAATGATGAAAGGATGGAAGTCTCGCAGTGGTGTCAGAGACAGTGGGAGACAGTCCTACATCTTAAGTCAGGGTCCTTACCTCTAAACCCCACTACAGCTAACTTTGTTAGCCTCAATAGCAGCAGCAAAGCTAGGTTTCAATGGGATTTTGTGTTCAAATATTTTTTTCAAAAATTGTCTTAAAATTTGGGTTCTAATAGTTTTCATATAGCCTTCCTAGACAGACCCCCCCAATTTCTGGACCCTCAACTGCTTCTTACAAACTGGCCAATTATTTCCTGAGCTCCTTTCTTACAATACTTTGCTTGACATACAAAATAAACGTAAGCCCAGAGTTATTCTCTTGCCAACCACTTCCCCCAGAGTTACAGTCTCATTGGGCATATGGTCTACTTTCCAAGTTATCCTAGGCAAGTTTAACACAGGTTTTTGTCCCTGTGTAATTTGGGTGTCCATTTTTACAACTCTGTGATAGAGTCCTTTATAATAGTCCTGACATCTTCCATTTTTTTAAATTTCCAAAGTTTTTTTTGACTATTATATGTTCTCTGCAGCTCCATATAAATTTCAGACTAATCTTCTCAACTGCTACCAAAAAAACTCTGCTGAGATCAGGAACTGAAGCTGGAGAAGTAGGTTAAGAGGGAGGAGAGGAGAGTAGGTGGAGCAGGAAGTCACCAAGAAGTCCTCCCAAAGCACTGGCAGGGTGGACAAATCAGAGCTTAAGGGGTGTCTGCTGAAATGGTCCACAAAGAGGACTTTGGAGGTCTGTGCTGGGCTGTGATCTGGTTCTTATGGTTGCCTTTCTGAGTTTTCCATTGGGTATCGTGGTGGGTTGCTGCTGGTCAGCAGGGCAGGCAGATGGACATGGACATCTGACCTCAACAGCTGGACCTGGAAGCAGAGGAGAGTGCAGAGTGGGGAACAGCAAGTACAAACTGGGACCTGTTTGCTTCTCTGCACTCTTTCTTTTTTTTTTTTTAATTAATTTATTTATTTTCAGAAAAACAGTATTCATTATTTTTTCACCACACCCAGTGCTCCATGCAATCCATGCCCTCTATAATACCCATCACCTGGTACCCCAACCTCCCACCACCCCGCCACTTCAAACCCCTCAGACTGTCTTTCAGAGTCCATTGTCTTTCATGGTTCACCTCCCCTTCCAATTTACCCCAACTCCCTTCTCCTCTCTAACACCCCTTGTCCTCCATGATATTTGTTATGCTCCACAAATAAGTGAAACCATATGATAATTGACTCTCTCTGCTTGACTTATTTCACTCAGCATAATCTCTTCTAGTCCCGTCCATGTTGCTACAAAAGTTGGGTATTCATCCTTTCTGATGGAGGCATAATACTCCATAGTGTATATGGACCACATCTTCCTTATCCACTCATCCGTTGAAGGGCATCTTGGTTCTTTCCACAGTTTGGCGACCGTGGCCATTGCTGCTATAAACATTGGGGTACAGATGGCCTTCTTTTCACGACATCTGTATCTTTGGGGTAAATACCCAGCAGTGCAATTGCAGGGTCATAGGGAAGTTCTATTTTTAATTTCTTGAGGAATCTCCACACTGTTCTCCAAAGAGGCTGCACCAACTTGCATTCCCACCAACAGTGTAAGAGGGTTCCCCTTTCTTCACATCCTCTCCAACACATGCTGTTTCCTGTTTTGTTAATTTTGGCCATTCTAACTGGTGTAAGTTGATATCTCAATGTGGTTTTAATTTGAATCTCCCTGAGGGCTAGTGATGATGAACATTTTTTCATGTGTCTGATAGCCATTTGTATGTCTTCATTGGAGAAGTGTCTGTTCATATCTTCTGCCCATTTTTTGATATGATTGTCTGTTTCATGTGTGTTGAGTTTGAGGAGTTCATTATAGATCCTGGATATCAACCTTTTGTCTGTACTGTCATTTGCAAATATCTTCTCCCATTCTGTGGGTTGCCTCTTTGTTTTTTTGACTGTTTCCTTTGCTGTGCAGAAGCTTTTGATTTTGATGAAGTCCCAAAAGCTATAAGTAGAAGAATGAAACTCGACCATTCTCTTACACCGTAAACAAAGATAAACTCAAAATGGATAGAAGACCTCAACGTGAGACAGAAATCCATCAGAATCCTAGAGGAGAACATAGGCAGTAATCTCTTCGATATCAGCCACAGCAACTTCTTTCAAGATATGTCTCCAAAGGCAAAGGAAACAAAAGTGAAAATAAACTTTTGGCACTTCATCAAAATCTGCATCTCTTTCTTCTCACCTCTAACCATGATGACCCTCAGAGCACAAAGGCTGCTGCTTCATTTCACTTTCCAAATCATGTGCAAGTTTGTAACCCAGAACCAAATAGGGAAGAAGATGAAAAAATATAGTCCCAACTTAGACTGAGACAAAATAAAACCATTTTCTTTTTCTCTGTGTCACCACCTTCATCCAACCAGCCACCAACTTCTGGTGATTCTACATCATTATTTCTGCATTATCAACCATTCCCTTCTCTGCCATTGTTCTTTCTTAGTTTAATTGCTCATACATTTTATGACTGGAATACTGTAGTAGCCCCTAACTTGTGATTACATCAAAATGGTCATGTAGGTTGTGCACTGCACAACTTCATGGGTGGTATTCATAGACCACATGTTTAATGGCTCTCCCTAGAGTTGTTTGAGGTACAACATGCAGAACTGTACACAATTCCATCTCCGGTCTAGCTCTGCTTCCTTCAGTAACTTGGATCATCCTTTTTTTTTTTTTTTTTTTAAAAAGATTTTAAAAGACAATGCACAGAGATCACAAGTAGGCTGAGAGGCAGGCAGAGAGAAAGGATGAAGCAGGCTCCCTGCTGAGCAGAGAGCCCAATGTGTGACTCAATCCAAGGACCTTGGGATCATGACTGGAGCCGAAGGCAGAGGCTTTAACCCACTGAGCCACCCATGCGCCCCTGGGTCATCCTTTTAAAAGGCAAAATGGACCCTGTCATTTTCCTGCCAAAAATTGTTGGCCTCTCCTGCCCTTCAGGATAAAATTCAAATTTCTTAGCATATCAAACAATCCATTCATGATTAGCAGATGAGCCTGAGCTCTGGAATCAGAATTTCTCTTTCTTTTTATTTTCTTATTTTTTTTTTTTTTGAAGATTTTATGTATTTATTTGACAGAAAGAAAGAGACACTGAGAGAGGGAACACAAGCAGGGGTGTGGGAGAGGGTAAAGCAGGTTTTCCACTGAGCAGGGAGTCCGACGTGGGGCTCCATTCCAAGACCCTGGGATCATGACCTGAGCTGAAGGCAGATGCTTAATGACTCAGCTACCCTAGTGCCCCTGGAATCAGAATTTCTAAGTTAGAATTTTATCTTATCCACTTCTACAATGTATGACCTTGGGCAAGTCACTGACTCTTACTGGGTTTCTGTTTCTTTAACTATGAAATGGGGGAGGAGGCTGAGAATAGTACTTTCCTCATTACCTTTTGTCAGCATTCATTGAGATGTAAAAATATAATATTCCTTCCTTAGTGTCCACCTCAACTCTATGCTTCGTCTGAACTGAACTCCTCTACTACTAGTTCTCCTTGTTACACCCCATCCTGTCTCTGTACCTTTGTACATACCTGAATCACTCTTCTCTTTTCCTGGATAGATCCTGCTCATTCTCCAGGATTCAGTGACTCATCACTTTCCTTCTGGCAGTCTCCTCTAATTCCTTCAGCCTCAGTTAGTGACAGTTAGTGATGGTTCCCTTGGGCTGTCTCAGTGTCAGTGCTTGATTATACCATAGTGAATTCTCTTTTTCTGTCTTCCCCACTGTAAACTATAGACTCTTGTTCCTGCTAGACTATCTAAACTCTGTTCTAAACTCTAGACCATGTTTTGCTTGACCATGTTTTACCTGTCTTTTTAGCCTTAGTTCCTAATGTAGCACTGACTAGTTTTTAAGAATGTTTGTTAGCAGGTTCTCAAAAATGTTTATTGAGTTAATGTTGAATGATGAGGGCTCTAAGAGGTATTGTTATGCTTTATGGGAAAATATAAAAATGATGGAATATTTTGGGACAATGCATAGAGGCAAGAATTTTAGAATTCTGAAGTTTAGTGATTTGGTAGATTTCAAAGTATGTATGTTGCTGTTAAGAATGGAAATTTAAAAAAATGAAAAATTTATTTTTTTAAAACTTGAATTCAATGAACATACAATGTATTATTTATTTCAGGGGTACAGGTCTGTGATTCGTCAGTCTTATATAATACTCAGTGGTCATTACAGCACATACACTCCCCAATGTCCATCACCCAGTTACTCCATTCCCCACCCTCCCTCCCCTCCAGCAACTCTCTCAATTTTTTTCCTATGATTAAGAGTCCCTTATGGTTTGTTGCCCTCTCTGTTTTCATCTTGTTTCATTTTTAAGAATGGAATTTTTTAAAAATTTCTTTTCAGTGTAACAGTATTCATTGTTTTTGCACCACACCAAGTGCTCCATGCAATATGTGCCCTCCCTAATACCCACCACCTGGTTCCCCCAACCTCCCACCCCCTGCCCCTTCAAAACCCTCAGGTTGTTTTCAGAGTCCATAGTCTCTCATGGTTCACCTCCCCTTCCAATTTACCCCAACTCCTCTCCATCTCCCCATGTCCTTCATGTTATTTATTATGCTCCACAAATAAGTGAAACCATATGATAATTGACTCTCTGCTTGACTTATTTCACTCAGCATAATCTCTTCCATTCCCGTCCATATTGCTACAAAAGTTGGGTATTCATCCTTTCTGATAGAGGCATAATACTCCATAGTGTATATGGACCACATCTTCCTTATCCATTCGTCCGTTGAAGGGCATCTTGGTTCTTTCCACAGTTTGGTGACCGTGGCCATTGCTATAGACATTGGGGTACAGATGGCCCTTCTTTTCACTACACCTGTATTTTTGGGGTAAATACCCAGGAGTGCAATTGCAGGGTCATAGGGAAACTCTATTTTTAATTTCTTGAGGAATCTCCACACTGTTCTCCAAAGTGGCTGCATCAACTTGCATTCCCACCAACAGTGGAAGAGGGTTCTCCTTTCTCCACATCCTCTCCAACACATGTTGTTTCCTGTCTTGCTAATTTCGGCCATTCTAGCTGGTGTAAGGTGGTATCTCAATGTGACTTTAATTTGAATCTCCCTGATGGCTAGTGATGATGAACATTTTTTAATGAGTCTCATAGCCATTTGTATGTCTTCATTGGAGGAGTGTCTGTTCATATCTTCTGCCCATTTTTTTGATATGATTATCTGTTTTGTGTGTGTTGAGTTTGAGGAGTTCTTTATAGATCCTGGATATCAACCTTTTGTCTGTACTGTCATTTGCAAATATCTTCTCCCATTCCGTGGGTTGCCTCTTTGTTTTGTTGACTGTTTCCTCTGCTGTGCAGAAGCTTTTGATCTTGATGAAGTCCCAAAAGTTCATTTTCGCTTTTGTTTCCTTTGCCTTTGTAGACATATCTTGAAAGAAGTTGCTGTGGCTGATATCGAAGAGGTTACTGCCTATGTTCTCCTCTAGGATTCTGATGGATTCCTGTCTCATGTTGAGGTCTTTTATCCATTTCAAGTTTATCTTTGTGTACGGTGTGAGAGAATGGTCGAGTTTCATTCTTCTACATATAGCTGTCCAGTTTTCCCAGCACCATTTATTGAAGAGACTGTCTTTTTTCCACTGTATATTTTTTCCTGTTTTGTTGAAGATTATTTGACCATAGAGTTGAGGGTCCATATCTGGGCTCTCTACTTGATTCCACTGGTCTATGTGTCTGTTTTTATGCCAGCACCATGCTGTCTTGGTGATCACAGCTTTGTGGTAAAGCTTGAAATCAGGTAACGTGATGCCGCCAGTTTTATTTTTGTTTTCAACATTTCCTTAGCAATTCGGGGTCTCTTCTGATTCCATACAAATTTTAGGATTATTTGCTCCAGTTTCTTGAAAAATACCGGTGGAATTTTGATCAGAATGGCATTAAAAGTATACATTGCTCTAGGCAATATAGACATTTTAACAATGTTTATTCTTCCGATCCAAGAGCATGGAATGGTCTTCCATCTTTTTGTGTCTTCTTCAATTTCTTTCATGAGTGTTCTGTAGTTCCTCGAGTACAGATCCTTTACCTCTTTGGTTAGGTTTATTCCCAGGTATCTTATGATTCTTGGTCCTATAGTAAATTGACAACCTGAATAGACTGATATCTAGTAATGAGATTGAAGCAGTGACCAAAAACCTCCCCCAAAGAAAGGGCCCAGAATAAATGAAACAAGATGGGATTGGGAGGGAGACAAAACATAAGTGACTCTTAATCTCACAAAACAAACTGAGGGTTGCTGGGGGGAGGAGGTTTGGGAGAAGGGGGTGGGATTATGGACATTGGGGAGGGTATGTGCTTTGGTGAGTGCTGTGAAGTGTGTAAACCTGGTGATTCACAGACCTGTACCCCTGGGGATAAAAATATATGTTTATAAAAAATAAAAAATTAATTAAAAAAAAAAAAAAAGAAAGGGCCCAGGACCTGACGGATTCCCTACCAAACTTTCAAAGAAGAAATAACACCTATTCTCCTGAAGCTGTTTCAAAAAATTGAAGCAGAAGGAAAACTTCCAGACTCTTTTTATGAAGCCAGCATTACCCTGATTCCCAAACCAGGCAAACACCCTAACAAAAAGGAGAATTTCAGACCAATATCACTGATGAATATGGATGCTAAGATTCTCAACAAGGTCCTAGCAGACAGGATCCAACAGCACATTAAAAGTATTATCCACCATTACCAGGTGGGATTCATCCCTGGGTTACAAGGATGGTTCAACATTTGCAAATCAATCAGTGTGATAGAACAAATCAATAAGAGAAGAGAGAAGAACCACATGGCCCTCTCAATTGATGCAGAAAAAGCATTTGACAAAATCCAGCATCCGTTCCTGATTAAAATGCTTCAAAGTATAGGGATAGAGGGAACATTCCTGAACTTCATCAAATCTATCTATGAAAGACCCACAGCAAATATCATCCACAATGGGAAAAAGCTTGCAGCCTTCCCGTTGAGATCAGGAACACGACAAGTATGCCCACTCTCACCACTCTTGTTCAACATAGTATTAGAAGACCTAGCAAAAGCAATCAGACAACAAAGAGAAATAAAATTAAAATAATATTCAAATTGGCAATGAAGAAGTCAAACTCTCTCTCTTTGCAGATGACATGATTCTTCATATGGAAAACCCAAAAGACTCCACCCCCAGACTACTACAGCAATTCAGTAACGTGGCAGGATACAAAGTCAATGTACAGAAATCAGTGGTTTCTTATACACTAACAATGAAAATACAGAAAGGGAAATTAGAGAATTGATTCTATTTACTATAGCACCAAGAATGGAAATTTTTTTAATGGAAAGAATGACTAAAGACATTTTTTGTTTAAGGTATTGTTTACTATCACTTGCTCCATATCCATTACTTTAAGACCTCTTACAAAGATATTGAAACCCACAATATATGGTCAATTAATCTTCAACAAAGCAGGAAAGAGTATCCAATGGGAAAAAGATAGCCTCGTCAACAAATGGTGTTGGGAAAACTGGACATTAACATGCAAAAGAATGAAACTGGACCACTTTCTTATACACAAAAATAATTTCAAATAAATTCAAAATGGATTAATAACCTAAATGTGAGACCTGAAACCATAAAAATCCTAAAGGTGGACACAGGCAGTAACCTCTTTGATATCAGCTGTGACAACTTCTTTCTAGGATGTCTCCTGAGACAAGGGGGAAAAAAGGGAAAAATAAGGTATTCGCACTTCATCAAAATAAAAAGCTTTTGCACAGTGAAGGAAACAGCCAACAAAACTAAAGGCAACCTATGAGTTGGGAGAAGATACTTGCAAATGACATATCAAATAGAGGGTTAGTATCTAGAATCTGTAAAGAACTTATAAAACTCAACACCCAAAAATGAATAATCCAATTGAAAAATGGGCAGAAGACACGAGCAGATATTTTCCCAAAGAGGACATACAAATGTCCAACAGACACATGAAAAGATGTTCAACATCACTGATCATCAGGGAAATATGAATCAAAACTACAATGAAATATCACCTCATACCTGTCAGAATGGTTAAAATCAACAACACAAGAAACAGCAGGTGTTGGCAAGGATGTGGAGAAAGGGGAACTCTCTTGCACTGTTGATGGGAATGTAAATTGGTGCAGTCACCTTTGGAAAATAGTATGAAGTTTCCTCAAAATGTTAAAAATAGAACTACCTTATGATCCAACAATCACACTACTGGTTATTTACTCAAAGAATACAAAAATACTATTTCAAAGCGATACATGCACCCCAATTTTTTATGCACCCCGATGTTTTTAGCAGCATTGTCTACAATAGCCAAGTTATGGGAACAGCCCAAGTGTCCATTGACTGATGAAAGGATAAAGAAGATGTGTTGTATATATACAATGGAATATTGCTCAACCTTTAAAAGAAAGAAATCTTGCCACTTAGAACAACATGGATGGAGCTAGAGAGCACTATGTTAAATGATATGTCAGCTAGAGAGAGACAAATACCACATGATTTCACTTATATATGGAAGCTAAGATACAAAACAAATGAGCAAAGGGGGAAAAAGAGTCAAACAAACAAACAAAAGACTCTTAACTGTAGAGAACAAACCGATGATTATTGGGGGTGCCTGGGGTGGATGGGTGGGGGATGGGTGGAATAGGTGATGGGGATTAAGGAGTGCACTTGTGATGAGAACAGAGTGATGTACGGACGTGTTGAATCACTATATTGCACACCTAAAACTAACATACACTGTTAACTAAGTGGAATTAAAAAAAATTTATTTTAGAGAGAGGAAGAGTGTGAGTGGGTGGTTGCTATCCTTGGGAAATTATGGACCAAAATCCAGGGAACTACCTGTTAACTCTAAAAAGGTCTGTATAAGTTCAATCATTTTTAAAAAAAGATTTGTTTATTTGAGAGAGAGAGAGAGAGAGAGATCACGAGCAGGAGGTAGGGGTAGAGGGAGAAGCAGATTCTTTCCTGGGCAAGGGATCTGATGCGGGACTTGATCCCAGAACCTGGGAATCACAACCTGAGCTAAAGGAAGATGCTGACCTTACAGAGCCACTCAGGCACCCCTCAATCATAAAAAAAAAAAAAAAGATTTTATTTATTTGAGAGGACACAAGAGCACAAGCAGAGGGAGGGGGAGAAGGAGAAGGAGAGAGACAGACAGGTTCTTTGCTGAGCACAGAGCCCGAGCAGGGGTTTGATTCTAGGACCTTGAGATCATGACCTGAGCAGAAGTCAGATGCCTAACAAACTGAGCCACCCAGCTGCCCCAAGTTCAATCATTTTAACAGTGGACCTTACCTTAGTCAGTAATTTATACCTGATGTTTCTGATGGCAATCTTTTAATAAAGAGAACAAGTAACACTGAGGTTTTATTCCTTTAAAATGTCAGATTTTAAACTTAATATGTTTGAAATAAAGTATATCTATTACGATTTTTTTTAAATTTTTAAATTTCTGGATCAATAATTAGGTTTCTTAAAGTTTGAAATAAAAATGTCAGTGCATGACTGGGTATTTACCCCAAAGATACAGATGTAGTGAAAAGAAGGGCCATCTGTACCCCAATGTTCGTAAGAGCAATGGCCCCAGGTGCCAAATGGTGGAAAGAGCCAGGATGCCCTTCAACAGACAAATGGATAAAGAAGATATGGTCCATATATACAATGGGGTATTATGCCTCCATCAGAAAGGATGAATACCCAACTTTTATATCAACATGGATGGGACTGGAAGAGATTATGCTGAGTGAAATAAGTCAAGCAAAGAGAGTCAGTTATCATCCGGTTTCACTTGTGGAGCATAAGGAATAACATGGAGGACATTGGGAGGAGAGAAGTGAGTTGGGGGAAATTGGAGGGGGAGAGACAAACCTTGAGAGACTGTGGACTTTGAGAAACAAACGGAGGGTTTTGGAGGGGCGGGGAGTATGGGGTTGGTTCAGTCTGGTGGTAGGTATTATGAAGGGCATGTATTGCATGGAGCACTGGGTGTGGTGCATAAATGATGGATTTTGGAACACTGAAAAAATTTAAAAATGTAAAAAAAAAAGTCAGTGTGTGGACTAAATATCAGAGGATATTAAATCTAAGCACTTCTGTGGGCTGTAGATGTTGACCTTTTCCAAAAACCTGTCCCTTCTTCAATAAATTGTTCTTGCTTTGATATAAGGAAAAGTTTTAATAAAGATGGAAATGATCAGTCTCAATATCAGTATCCTGCTTTGTTAAACTTATGACTCTAACTGCTATCCAATGCATCATAATTGTAAGATTAAGAAGAGTGACTTGCTTAAATATTTTTGCATCTTACAAATGAATAAGAATATGAAAATCTCTCTAAAGAAATGGGTAAAGGGCATTATTAAAGGAGTCAGAAAAAATAAAAATAGCCAATAAATATATGGAAAAGTTTTAGTAGTACTAGCAACAAAATGCAAACCAGCACAATATTGAGATACCATTTTAATCTAGTTCAACAGCAAAGGGTGTGAAGAAGTGAGCATTTTCATCCATTGCTGTTGGGAGTATAATTTGTAATCTTCTCTGCAATTTGAGAAGATTTGAGAACATAACATAGTTATGTGTGAAAGGCTTTAAAAATGCTTTTAACATTGACTTGGGAATCCTACTTGTAGGAATTTGTTCTAGGAAAATAATAGGAGAAGTGCAGAATGGCATACCTTTAAGCATATTTATTGCAGCCTTGTTTTTGAAATGGCGTTGGGTGAGTAACCTGCTTCTGCCTTTCTGTGTGGAGGGACAGCCACTTCTGGAATCCTCCTAGGCCCTTGTCCACTGGGCACTCCACCCCAGGGGAAAGGAGCAACTTGCTTGGTTGTACTCAGGGTTCTGCTGTCTCCATTCTGGCACTGCTGATTGCTCTGCCTGCAGAGCACCTGCCCTCACTGGCTCTTTGCCAAGAGCAGCTTTTATGGGGAAGTCTTCCCCACATTGGGGAAGTTTTCTGACTCTACCTGTGTCTGTCTAGGAAACTCCTGATCTCCACATACTGTGTTAGGAATCTCACTGGGCTGCACACCTGATCCATGTCCTCCATCCAACTTTTATAGAAAATAAGGCTGATATTTTGATTTCTATCTGTCTGACTCCTCTCACCTAATCATTTAGTATTGAACCAGGGCTTCCTGACACCCCTAAGGAGTATGAACAACAGCAAAATAGAATTTGGACATCCAAAAGTGTGGGACTGATTAGAAGAGTAAGGCTGTAAAATTGGAAATAATGCAGCAATCTAAAATAATTCTGTTTATGTATATATCGATAAATGAAAAAGATTCTAATATAGCATTTGGCAAATGAACGCACTTATTATATATGTATGTAGACCGCTCTTTCCTCTCTCTTTCCTCCCCTCTGTTTTCTTTTTCTTTTTTTTTTTTTAAAGATTTTATTTATTTATTTGACAGAGAGAGATCACAGGTAGATAGAGAGGCAGGCAGAGAGAGAGAGGGAAGCAGGCTCCCTGCTGAGTAGAGAGCCCGATGCGGGACTCGATCCCAGGACCCCGAGATCATGACCTGAGCCGAAGGCAGCGGCTTAACCCACTGAGCCACCCAGGCGCCCCTCTCCCCTCTCCCCTCTGTTTTCTAAAGCTTCTGTAACACATACACATAAGCCAATTGCAAGTTTTGCTACTGTATAGGCTGTACTTCTGGCTGTGTTTGTCGTGTTTATGGTGGCTGGTGTGTGCTTTCCCTTATTCTTTTGTTCCACGGGGAGTTTCCCTGATGAAGTGCCCAGGAAATCTGGAATTGGGTCAACTTTTCCCAGTCAGACACCTTTGTTACATAGATACCCTTCACAGGATGTCTGGCCACTGGTGATCTGTGGTTACTGGCTTCACTCCCTATCTTCTCAACAGAGACTCATCTGGTCAGAAAGGAGCTAATCTGTAGGCCCAAATGAGGTAGTGGTGTCATCTTATTCCTCTAGTGCCTTATTCTGTTTTCTGCTCAGGAAGCTGGAGTTGTTGTCTGAGGAGAACCAGTGCCTCTGTCATCTTTGCACTGTGGAGGGTTGGAAGAATTCTCCTACTCAAGAGGATAAAACTGTAGATAACACCAAGTCCAGAGTGAGATGATGTACAGAATTACCTCCAGTTCATGGAGGTGCCAAAATCATCATCATTTACAAAGGCTCCTGGGAACTGGAATTTTCCAAATAAGTGAAGTTTCTAGATAGCTAACATTTACCACTTTAAGAGCCTATACTATTTTTCTTAATCATTTTTAATGGAAATCTTGCTAAAGGGCTTTCAATTTATTTTCATAAACATTCAACATTTTCTTAATGACTCAGTCTCATTCTTATAAAAAACATGTGTTCTTGTTCTGACTACATTAAACCATGTAGTCCTGAAGAGCAGTTCCTGGTTATAATTTCATGGTCCTGCCTGTGTGTTTTAGATGGTGTCAACCTACTTCCCCTGCTGAAAACTGTTCCACTGATCCTCTGTGTGCTCTGGTTGAGATCCTGCTATGTTGAATTAGCTTTTGGTTGATAAGGATTCTGATTAGCATTAAGATGTAGTATCTTGTAACAGACACAATTCTGCTGCTGTGAGGCCATTTTCGTTTGGTTTTGGGTTTGCTGTTGGGTCTCAGCCACTGTGGTGAAAGTGGTCGATAATCAGAACTGTGGACGAATGGGCCATTCTTGTATTTTATAAGATGTCCAGTCACCTTTTTGATAAACCAATTAAAATCACATTTTCATTACAAACAGGCTTCCTTATAGATTAATGATCACTTACATTATAATTGTAGAAACTGTGGTTCAAACAAGTGAAGTCAATTTTCTAGTTTTGTTTATAATAAAATTGAAATGTTTATGAATTTCAGGTTCTGCTCCTGAGGCTGTAAAACTGGAAATCATAAGCTATTTGTAAGAGAATTCCGAGGAGGCAACTGAATGATCATGTTCATTCATTTTAACTCCGTTCAACTTAATTTTTAAGAAAGATTTATTTATTTGAGAGAGAGTGCATATGTGCACATGAGCTGGGGGAGGGGGTGTGAGAGTGAGAGAGAAAGAATCTCAACCAGACTCCCTGCTGAGTACAGAGCCTGCGGTGGGGCTTGATCTCATGACCCTGAGATCATGACTTGAGCTGAAACCAAAAGTTTGACCCTCACCGACTGAGCCACCCAGGTGTCCCTCTATTCAATTTAATTAAGAAAATGATTGTTTTATTGGTTTTCCATCACCTAAAGTATGAAGTGCAATTTCTTTAACATTCTGTCAGTTAGTTAGGCTGTCTAAAAAAAACACCCAAAGCACAGTGATTTAAAAATAATGTTTCATTATGTTTTATGATTCTGTAGCTCAATGGGCAGCTCTTTTGGTCTGAGTCAGGTTGGCTAGAGGTGGATGGTCTAGGTTTTCCTCAAGTGTCTGGGATGGGTGAGATGACTGGGCCTCTCTCTGTGAGGTCTTTTATCTCTGAGGGGGCTAGCCCATGTGTTGTACAGTGGCAGAAGGGCTTCCAGCAGCAAGAGAGGGCAAACTCCAAAGCATAGGTAATTTTCAAATATCTGCCTCTGTTACATTTACTGATATCCCATTAGCCAAACAAAGTCACATAGGCTCTAGTGCATGAGTACAAAGAGGTGTGATTTATTGGGGTCACAACTGCAATGATTCAACACAGCATGTTCTGAACTATCATTCTAACCCTGCAGTTCCCAAGCTGTCTGTGGTGTCCTGGGACACCACAGTGAATTCACAGGGGGTATTGTGGGGCATTTAGAAATTTCCAGGGAAACTTATTTATACTCCATGATCATTAGACATCATGCAAACAATGAGCTAGATGTAGGTCATGGTGTCAACATCATAATGATACATTCCTCTTGGTGCTGTTATATCTTTGCAAAGCTGGGTTTTCTGTGGTTGCTGTGATAAAAAGAAAGTACTACATGAAAATTACTGTGGAACAGGGAGTAAGGGTGACGATGACCAATTTGAGTCCAAGATTGCAGAAGTGGTACAGTGCCCAGCAGGTACAGAGATCTCATTATTAAGTAAATATGGTTATTTAAGGAAATATGGTTATTTAAGGATGAAATAAAATATTTTAAAAATATAAAAAAAATACATGTGTATTATTATTCAAATGTAATTAAGTTTTTAAGGCATGCATACTTACAAAGTTGTTTGGACCTGACTGCCTAGGAAATGAAAGTATTAATTAAGTATTTCTTTTGATCTAGGGACACTGAAAAAATTAACAAGATACTAAGGATGCTGTGAAATTTTGGGAGGAAATGTTGGGAGCTGCTATTTTAACTTTATTTGCTACTGCTGATAAAAGAAAAAAGTCAGGAAGGAAAGCTGGTTTTGGGAAAAGGTGAATGGATTCAATTGTGGAGATGCTGAGTCTGAGGCCTAGTGGGCCATTCAGGGAAATGTATAGAGCTGGAATCCAGGCAGGAGGTTTAGAGCAGAGCTAATTCCATCCCTGAATAGTCATGTGCAGGTTCTCTTTTCTAATTGCTTTGGATATTGTATAAACTCAAGAATTGCAAAAGTAAAAGGTAGGGTAATTAGAAAGAACCTAAAAACCAAAACTTGAAACCAGCCTACAAAATAAATGTTCTTGGTTTAATGTTTTTGCAAATGTTATATGGATACATTTGAATTTCCTTCTTACATCATGTTTTATTGCAAAAGTTCTATGGGAGAACCATGAGATTTACTATAGTAGAGAAAGAGAAAGTGAACTCTTGACCTCTTAGCCAGGTGTTGTGCAGATAGGGGGTTTGCATAATTACTTTATTTCCCATTTAGTGCATCACTAGATGAGCCCAGAAAGTCCAGATCATAGAGGGTCATCCACTGTATAGAGAAGACAACCTTATACACACTTAAGTCTTCACAAGATTAGCATCAAGAAGTAGGAGGATATGATGTTAGGAAAGTAAAGACCTCCCACCTTCCCTCCTTCATATACATACCTTTTTTGGCAAAGGAGACTGTAGACAAGGAATAGAAAGAGAAGATAGAGATTTGTGTCTTGTAACTTCCCTCCATGGCTTGGAAAGAATTTGTGTTACAAAAGTGAGAGTAATAGTAAGAACAAAGAGGAGAGATATTGCCCATTTCCAAGTTGGGGACCATGGAAAGCTCACTTTTGTCCTTTTCACCTGTAACAGCTTGGGGGTATGACTACAACAATTTGGCTGTGCACTACAAAAAGAAGGAGATACTATGGCTTTGTTTTCCTATGCTGCTTCTAATTCCAATGTTTTAGAGATGTTGTGATAAGAACCAGTAGGCCTTCCAAGGCACCGCCTGCCCACCCTGCCTTGTCAAGGCAGGTGGACAGACAGGTCAGTAGACTGGGTGAGGGACAGAGTAGTCTCGCTACAGTCTGTAGCCATAGTAGGGGTGAGGCTTAGGTCACGTAAAGATGTTATTTGGTCCTGACTAAGCAAAAGGCTGCCAATGATTAAGGTTATTCTCTTGAGATCAATAGTAACTTCCTAATGCATGTCAATGACCCCCATGAGGCTTCCTATTGGTTATAAGACATATTCTTCATGCACTTACAAAAATAAAACATTTCAAAATAAATCTCATTTTAAAGTTCAATTTCTCGGATTTAGCTTTGACATCAGAAGAGTGGAAACGTATCTAGTTTTGGAGTCATTCCTGGGTTTGAGGAGGGCACAGATTGCATGGAGCACTGGGTGTTATACATAAACCATGGATCATGGAACACTACATCAAAAACTAATGATGTACTTGTATGGTGACTAACATAATACAATAAATTATACATATATATATATGTATTTTTTTTCCCCAGTTCACCAATAGGAATGATACTATTCCCTAGAGAGCATTTTGGAAAATTGAGGAGTATTTTTGTTGTCTGAGGGGATGCTGATGGGCAAAGGTTAGGGATATTAGAAAGTTACAATTTGTAGGACAGTCCTACACAAGGAAGAATTGTTTGATGTTCTGCATAACTTTTGACTGCATCACCTGTTACTTGGGTAGATGAAAACTTGTTTATAATTATGAGTCTAGAACACAATAGCATTTTACATTACCTCATAATATCTTTTGCATGGTTTAAAAATAGGCTGAATTTTCCATAACTGAAACAACTATAAATGGAAGGAAGAGTATAATTGATTTGCTTCAGACTTTACCAAGAGTTGTTCTGCATTTTTGAAAATCACAATGCCCAATGGCCATGCTGCTTTTGGTATTTGGATCTTCAATACAACGTAACTTAATTTGTCAGCAGATATCAACTTCCTGTAAATTTCACATGTAGATACATTGACTGCTTCATTAGTCTTCTGGTATGGCTATTTCTGAGCATATTGGCATGCACATTCTTTTACTATAAATTCTATTTTTTTCCTCCTTTATGTTATAGTCAGGGCATTTTTTTGGTTTTGTTTAAAAGTTGTAGTGTAGGTAGGTTACAATTTTTATGGATTTCATTTTAGGACTGTATAAGTGTATTGAAAAATATTTGCTATAGAAAAGGGTGAGCCTAATAGTTTGAGAACCACTGAGGTGGGAGACATGAGTATTTGGAATCAGTAAAGAGCAGAGTTATTTTTGCAAGAAAACTTAGAGTTATTGACTTTCCCTGAAGGGCTTATTGGCTATGAGGACAATAGCACTAAGCCTGATGTGAAAGAGTTATTAAATCTTTTAAGAGACTATATTCTGTGTTAGGCACAGAATCAAGATATCTAACCCAATTTACCCAAGGAGTAGGGCTTTTCAGGTGACCTCCTTTTTTTAAATTTAAAGTTAATTTTTGTCCTCTTGGCTGGACAAAGTTGTCCTTTTCATTTGAGGGAATGACCTTGGCAGGGAAAAAAGAGAAAAAAACCCTTTTGATTCAGTTTTTTTTTTCCTTTTGGGAAAAATATCCCTTTGAAGGTAAAATAACTATGTGAGACATTCACATTGCAACCCAAAGGGCTCCTTGTTACTAATTGTTATGAGAAGGCCACCATCAGAGGGGCTTCAGACAAAATGCCCTAATCTACTGGCTTTCTTGCATGACGATGTTCCTTATGTAACTCCAGGACTCTGCCCTTTCTGTACGAGAGATGTCTTACCACCTATTATTAACAATATTATATGCCAGTTAATCATACAAGATTGTTAATGAAGAGGTAAAAAAACTACACTTTGAGTCAGAGGGCGTAAGTGTTTTGTTCTAGACACTCAGGGTCATGCCATGTAGTGATATCTATTATGGTAATTAGGGAAAAATTATCCTTTTCTTCTTTTGGACTCTCTCTCTTGTGGAATCCTGCCCCCTCTCACAGTGCTTTCCTGCACTGGACAGTGCTTGTCCAGGGACTTGCGTCTGTCTGCTCAGTCTCTGGTCTGGGTGATGGTTATTTGGAAGGGAGAGAAGTTGGGTCAGGAAAGTATCTCTGGATCTTCTTGGCAGGTCTCTACCCGAGCATAAGCTGATTAGTGTAATGATTCAGAGCCTAGTCTCTTGAACCAGTCAGCCAGGATTTCAGTTCTGGCTCTCCTGTTAATAGTTGTCTGACTTAAATTCTCTGTTACAGTTTCCTCATCTATAAAACAAGAATTATAATAATACTTAATCTGTGGGGTTGTGATTATTAAATGTATTAATATGTATAAATGGGAAACAGGGAGGAAGAACACCTGCTCTACCACACTTACAGATGTAAATGGAAGAACATTCCTAGTTGGTGTTTTATTGCAGATTAGTTGAACCTAAATGACTTCTTTGATTTTGAATGGTGGGTCTAGAGGAACAGCTGGGTAAATGCAAAGTGTAAGGAGTCACCAATTTGGGCTTTGGATTCAGGAGTGTCACGCTTTTGCTCAAAAGCCACTGAAGTGTCCCTATTCCATTGAGAGTAAAAAACCAAAGACTGCATAATGTCCATGGGGTCTTGCCTCATGTGGACCCTTGTGACATCTCTGATCTTGTCATCAACTGCTTTCTCTGCACTGCAGCTAGCCAGACCAGCCTTCTTGCTCTACCTCTGACATGCCAGTTGTACTCCTACCTTAGGGTCTTTGCTGTAGCTGAGCCCTGTGTCTAGAATGCTTTTCCCTTTGACATCAACATGGCTCACTCCTGCACCTCTTCCAAGTCTTTACTTAAATCTCACCTTCTCAGTAAGACCTGTCTGGATAACCCTATTTAATATTGAAACCTGCCTTCTGCCTCTACTCAGGCACTTCCATTCCCTTTACTGAGCTCTACTTTTTCCTCATAATGCCATTGATCTTCTAATAAACCATATAATTTACTTAGGTATTATATTTATTGTTTCTGATCTCTCTTTCTCTACTAGAATAGTAACTTAAAAGGGCAGGATATTGATGTTTCACTCACATCCTTAGAATCTTGAGTTCTTGGCACATAGGAGGTATGTACTCAATAAATATTTATGGAGTGAATGTATGATTCATCAATTGACACTAAGGACATTGCTGATCTAATCATACCACATTTTTCCTAACAAGAAAGAAGGGAGAATAGTTATTGAATGGCAGTTAACAATATCTGATGTGGATTTTAAAATGCCTGGTTGCACATTGGGGATAATTGGTTTATGGACTAATTGAGGAGTATTTGAGTCTTTTCCCAAATCTGGTATGCAAATTAAGTGGGAGTTACATTTTATTTCCCAAACTTGCTTTATTTTTAACAAGAAGAAAATTGGTGTATTTTTTTGGATTATATGGAAGTTGGTAGCCTTGAAATGGTTTTAATCTTGCAGAGATGCCATATTACTGGGGATGGAGTGATGTAGGAAATAATGTATAAAGACACCTGATTCCTGGCACAAAGGAAACACTCAGGAAATATCTGAATTTTGCCTAGGGCTATTCTTACCTTTAAAAGTAATCAGAGGAATATATAATAAAAATACGTTCATATCAGAGAATCTCACTCTTGGAAAGGATTGGAATGATGTATATCCTCTTCAGGGCTCTTCACAGATGAGTAGAAAATGAATCAAGCACAAAAATCAGCACAAGTGAGCTAAAATTGCCTTCCTCTAAATTTTACTCTTTGGCATTCCAGAACAAATCTATTTACTTTTATACCTAAGATCCTCTCAACTATTTGAAGATAGCAATTGTGTTTTCTTTTCCATAAGGTAAACACCCTCAGTTTCTTATCTAGCTTAGTTTTAAGATTCTTCACCATCCTGGCCACCCTGTTTCTGATGGAATACAACTTTAAAATATAGTTTTATTTTATATTTATTATTATTATCTTTTGAGAGAACAAAGGGAGTGGGGCAGAGGGAAAGGAAGAGTATCTTTTTTTTTTTTAAAGATTTTTATTCACTTATTTGTCAGAGAGAGAAAGAGAGAGAGTCAGAGAGAGAAGGAGAGGGAGAGAACTAACACAAGGGGAAGAGGGGCAGGCAGAGCGAGAAGCAATCTTCCTGCTGAGCAAGGATCTCCTTGCGAGACTTGATCCTAGGACCTGGGGGTCATGACCAGAACCTAAGGCAGATGCTTAACCAGCTGAGCCACCTAGGTGTCTCAGGAAGAGAGAGAATCTTGAGTAGGCTCCACACTCAGCACAGAGCCCAAAGCAGGGCTAGATCCCAAAGCAGGGCTAGATCCCAGGACCCTAGGATCATGACTTGGCCAGAGGCAGATGGTTAACTGAGTGAGACATCCAGGTGCCCCTACAAAGTAGTTTGTAAAAGTCGGTAACCAGGGGCACTTGGGTGGCTCAGTCCATTAAGCATCTGCGTTTGGCTCATATGATGACTCCAGTGACCTGGGATTGAGCGCCACATCAGGTTCTCTGCTCGACAGGTAGTCTGTTTCTCCTGTTCTACTCCCCCAGCTTATGCTTGCTTGCTTGCTTTCTGTCAAATAAATATATAAAACCTTTAAAAAAAAGTCAATTTTCCCAGCACCAGGAATGAAACTGGACCATTCTCTTACACCATACACAAAGATAAACTCAAAATGAAAAGACCTCAATATGAGGCAGGAATCTATCAAAATTCTAGAGGAGAACGTAAGCAGTAACCTCTTCGACATCAGCCACAGTAACTTCTTTCAAGATATGTCTCCAAAGACAAAGGAAACAAAAGTGAAAATGAACTTTTGGGACTTCATCAAGATCAAAAGCTTCTGGACAGCAAGGGAAACAGTTAATAAAACAAAGAGGCAACCACGGAATGGGAAAAGATATTTGCAAATGACACTACAGACAAAGGGCTAATATCCAAGATCTATAAAAAACTTCTCAAACTCAACACACACAAAACAGATGACCACATCAAAAAATGGGCAGAAGAGATGAACAGACATTTCTTCAAAGAAGACATACAAATGGCTAACAGACACATGAAAAATTTTTTATCATCATAAGCCATCAGGGAGATTCAAATCAAAACCACATTGAGATACCACCTTACACCAGTTAGAATGGCCAAAATTAACAAGACAGGAAACAACGTGTGTTGGAGACGATGTGGAGAAAGGGGAACCCTCTTACACTGTTGGTGGGAATGCAAGTTGGTGCAGCCACTTTGGAGAACAGTGTGGAGATTCCTTAAGAAATAAAAAATAGAACTACCCTATGTCCCTGCAATTGCACTACTGGGTATTTACCCCAAAGATACAGATGTAGTGAAAAGAAGGGCCATCTGTACCCCAATGTTTATAGCAGCAATGGCCACAGTCACCAAACTGTGGGAAGAACCAAGATACCCTTCAATGGGCGAATAAATAAAGAAAATATGGTCCATATATACAATGGAGTATTATGCCTCCATCAGAAAGGATAAATACCCAACTTTTATATCAACATGGACAGGACTGGAAGAGATTATGCTGAGTGAAATAAGTCAAGCAGAGAGAGTCAATTATCATATGGTTTCACTTACTTGTGGAGAATAAGGAATAACTCGTAAGACATTGGGAGATGGAGAGGAGAAGTGAGTTGGGAAAAATTGGATGGGGAGACAAACCATGAGAGACTGTGGACTCTGAGAAACAAACTGAGGGTTTTGGAGGAGAGTGGGGTGGAGGGTTGGGAGGGCCTGGTGATGGGTATTAAGGAGGGCACATATTGCATGGAGCACTGGGTGTAGTGCATAAACAATGAATTTTGGAACACTGAAAAGAAATAAAATAAAATAAAAAAATAGTAATAGCAGTTGGCCTATATTGAGACTTACAGTTGTTCCAGATATTATGATAAATAAATGCTTTACATTAAAAAAATTTAGTTTGAAAATTTTCAGAGAAATCTAGCTCAGATAGATCTGATATCTCTAATGACTTCAGAATTGATTTGATGTTTCTATAAAAACTTCATGTAGGATTTTAGATTCTTCTTCTATTCATGTTTATTCATTTGCATTTTTATAAGCATTGCATTGGAACAAGAATCTTATTGTGAAACTCCTCTCTTCCCCACAAAAAAAGTCAGTGGCCAAAATAATTCACAGTGTTTCTAATTTTTTTTCTGAAGATTTTATTTATTTGACAGAGATCACGAGTAGGCAGAGAGGCAGGCAGAGAGAGAGAGAGAGGGAGGAAGCAGGCTCCCTGCTGAGCACAGAGCCTGATGTGGGGCTTGATCCTGGGACCCTGAGATCATGACCCAGGACCGTGTTTTCATGACTTGAGCCAAAGGCAGAGGCTTAACCCACTGAGACACCCAGGCACCCCACACAGTGTTTCTAATTGAGTCTGATAAAATGAAATGCAAAGAGATCACTTACCAAAATGAATAAATATATAAACAGATTAGGTAAGTAATTAAGGGGAGGGGAGATATTGACTAACAACTAAAAGGTCAGAGGTAGGTCTACCTTCAGGTAGAGCTTGAGATCCAGGGATTCATTTATCATTTAGCTCTGTGTTCATTGCTTAGCTCTGTTTTTCTTTGTGTTTTCTTCACTCCCAGAAGGGGTCTCAACATATTTCTTCTTAGAAGCTCCGTGTTTACTTCTTACCAAATTAACTACTTGTCTCAGTGGTAAAGATAGAATTCTAGAGAAAAACTCACACTTAACAGGAAGAGAAAGACACACTGCTGATCTTCCAGAATGTGAATTTTTTCATAAAGTAAACAATTTTGGACTGCTATGACTTGCTAAATTGGTTTTTAGTGATGCTCCCTTTGAATGCATTCACAGTGCTACTTTATTTTGTGTCTTCCAGAATTCTTCCTGGAATTGATGTCAAATTCACGATTTGAAAGCTGTAGAACTATTTTTTCAAATTTGGGAAATTAAGATAACAGTTTCCTATCTTTTATCTTTTGACCCTTTTATTTCTTTTTTTTTCCATTTCTATTTTTTATTTTATTTTATTTTTTTAAATTTTTATTATTATTTTTTTAATTTTTTATTTTTTATAAACATATATTTTTATCCCCAGGGGTACAGGTCTGTGAATCACCATGTTTACACACTTCACAGCACTCACCAAAGCACATACCCTCCCCAGTGTCCATAATCCCACCCCCTTCTCCCAAACCCCCTCCCCCCAGCAACCCTCAGTTTGTTTTGTGAGATTAAGAGTCACTTATGGTTTGTCTCCCTCCCAATCCCATCTTGTTTCATTGATTCTTCTCCTACCCACTTAAGCCCCCATGTTGCATCACCACTTCCTCATATCAGGGAGATCATATGATAGTTGTCTTTCTCTGCTTGACTTATTTCGCTAAGCATGATACGCTCTAGTTCCATCCATGTTGTCGCAAATGGCAAGATTTCATTTCTTTTGATGGCTGCATAGTATTCCATTGTGTATATATACCACATCTTCTTGATCCATTCATCTGTTGATGGACATCTAGGTTCTTTCCATAGTTTGGCTATTGTGGACATTGCTGCTATAAACATTCGGGTGCACGTGCCCCTTTGGATCACTACGTTTGTATCTTTAGGGTAAATACCCAATAGTGCAATTGCTGGGTCATAGGGCAGTTCTATTTTCAACATTTTGAGGAACCTCCATGCTGTTTTCCAGAGTGGCTGCACCAGCTTGCATTCCCACCAACAGCGTAGGAGGGTTCCCCTTTCTCCGCATCCTCGCCAGCATCTGTCATTTCCTGACTTGTTGATTTTAGCCATTCTGACTGGTGTGAGGTGATATCTCATTTTTTGACCCTTTTCTAGTTCACACTGTTTTTTTTTCAGAGAGTAACAATAGTTCAACATTTATTGAGTACCACACAATAGTACTTACTTCATTCATATTTACAAGTTCTTGGCTTCTGGCACCGGAATTCACTTAGCTTAAAAACTCAAATTCCTTTAAATGAACCAGTTAAATGGTACTTCTTATAATTTGCCCACCTGCCTTGACTTTCTAGTTCTACATTAAAGAGCTTTTTAGTTTGGATCCCTGGTTTTAAGAAATGGAGAATCAGTCAGGTTAACTCCAGATTATGGAGAAGCTTACGTGTAGCAGAGACAGAAAAGATCATAAGAGCAGAGAAGTGAATTTTATGGAGACTTTTGTCTGTGGGCAGGTCCTAAGCAGCAGCATTTCGAAGATCTTCTATCTACCATCACATCAGTTTTTGACTCTTTAAATTGATACTGTGACTCTTTCACTTGCTCTGTTTTTCTGAGTGTGTCTTTTTGTTTGTCTGTTTTTTTAACAGGTTTGTTGAAGTATAACTTCCCTGCCTCCCCCTACTCTTGTCCCCACGTGTTGTCTGTCACTCTAGATTCATTTGTGTTTCTTAGACTTTTATATAAATGGAGTCATAGTCTGCCCTTTTTTTTTTTAACATTTATGCACATTTTAATAAAGCTACAACAAACTCCAGTTTTGTACTGTCACTCAGGATACTTGTTTTGGGATTCATCCATATTATTTTGTGTATCACTAGTTCATTCTTTTTATTGCTGAGTGGCATTCCATTGCACATTTGTTTTACATTTTATTTATTCACATGTTGATGTACATGTGTGTTTCAGATATTGGCCATTACTAATAAAAGTGTTATGAGCACTTGTGTACAAGTCTTTCTATATATGAACACAGGCTTCTATTTCTCTTGTGTAAATAGACAGAAATATAATGGCTGGATCATGTGGTAGGTGTAGACTTAACTTTTCAGGTAATTGTCAAACTGTTGCCAGAGTGGTTGTATAATTTCACTTTCTCACCAGAGGTATGTAAGAGTTCCAGTTACTTTACATTCTCTCCATCTCTTGCTGTGGTCAGTGTTTTAATTTTTTTGTTGTTCTAGGGTAGTGGCATTTCATTGTCATTTAATTTATGTTTCTTTAACGACTAATGTTGTTGAACATGTCATGTGCTTATTTGCCGTTAATATATCTTCTTTGGTGAAGTGCCTATTAAAATGTTTTGTCCATATTTTCTTAGACTATTTATTTCTTTATTATTAAGTTTTAAGAATTCTTTATATAGCTTAGTTACAAGTCCTTTATTAGACATGTGATTTGCAAATATCTTTTCTCAGTTTTCTTTTTGATCTGTGGGTTACTTGGAAGAGTGTTACTTAGTTTTCAAATATTTGGGGGTATTCCACGTATCTGTTATTAATTTATAATTTATTTCCTTTGTGGTCAGAGAATGTACTTTGTATGAATTGAATACATGTATCAGTTTTGATTATTTTTTCCTTTTTATAGGCTATATTTTCTTACTTTATTTTGCATGCTAGGTAATTACTAATTGACATCAGACATTATGAGTTTTAACTTCTTGGGTTTGAGATATTTTTATATTCCTATAAATATTCTTAAATTTTGTTCTGTTTTTCTGTTTGTTTTCCAGTTGTATTTCTTGGAAACACTTTGATCCTCATGGGTCCTGCTTTTAATCTTTGTTAGATAGGAACAGAGTAGAGTTCAATCTAGGGCTACATTTTCCCAACTACTCAGAAGGGAAGACCCTTCTGAGCACTCTACTTGATGCTGTATGAATTATGAGTTGTTTTTTTTTGTTTGTTTATTTGTTTGTTTTTAAGTGTAGCTGGTAGAAAAAGTCATTGTTCCTGGGCAGGTGTGAGCACCAGGTATTGTTACTGTGATGGCTAATTTTATGTGTCAACTTGGCTGGGCCATGTTTGGTCAAAGATTATTCTGAATGTTGCTGTGAAGCTGGATTTTGGATGAGATTGACATTTAAATTAGTAGACTTTTAGTAAAGAAAATTGTCCTCCAGGGCGCCTGGGTGGCTCAGTGTCATGCTCAGCTGCCTTCGGCTCAGGTCATGATCTCAGGGTCCTGGGATCGAGTCCCGCATCGGGCTCTCTGCTCAGCAGAGAACCTGCTTCCTCCTCTCTCTCTCTCTGCCTGCCTCTCTGCCTCCTTGTGATGTCTCTCTGTCAAATTAAAAAAAAAAAAAAAAAAAAAAGAAAAGTGTCCTCCATAATGTGGATAAGCCTCATCTAGTTGGTTGAAGGCCTTGATAAAACAAGGACTGACTTCTGGGACAAGGATTCTTCCAGGAGATTTCCTTGGGACTCAAACTGCAAATCTTTCCTGGTTCTCCAGCTTGCTGGCCTACCCTGAAGACTTTAGATTTACTTCTACAGCTGCTTATGTCAATTCCTTGAAATAAAGCTCTCACTCTGTATATTCATGTCCTATTAGTTCTGTTTCTCTGGAGTACCTTAACTGTTACTTCTAATTTCTAGTGTGTCTCTTTTCAGCTTTAGGTAGCTTCCTCACACACATGCTCTGATCAGTACTCCTCTAAAGAGGAGAATCCTCTTTAGATATCCAGAATTATCAGTCTGTTTAACTTTCTTTCTCTGGTACGTCTCATGTGAGGTCTTGCTGACTTGGTCCACCTCTATCCCTAGCCCTGTCTCTTCACCTCACAGAGTCTGCCAGGCTTCACTTTTGTTCCCCATTCTTGAGTATCTGGAAGTGCTCTTGAGGCATGAAGCTGGGGGCAGTGATTGAGCTCAGCTTGTTTCTTTCCCATCTTTTAGGGTTTAGTGTCTCTCATTGCCTGATGTCCAGTATCTTGAAAACCATTGTTTAATATATTTATCTGGATTTTTGGTTCTTTCAGATGGGAGGATAATCTGGTCCTGTTTTCTCGTTTTGACCAGAAGTTAAAGTTCTTAGTTGTATCTTCCTGCATCTTCTTCTTTCATTAATACGGCTTCCTTTCTTACTGTGGTAGATGTATATTTATTAATTGCTTTTGCTTGTTTGTTTCAGTTTCCTTGAAGCTATGATTTACTGATCTTTCTTCTTGTCTTTCTGCATGCATCTTTTTAGCTTCAGTTTTTGCAGATGGTTTATAGATGAGATACTTCTGTGTTAAACACCCTGACTGAACTACCTGGACATTGTTGAATAGGTTCTGTGATACAAAACAAGACTAACTGGATTGCCCCATCTGTAGTGAGATGCTGGACAATTTGTCCTAGACAAGACAAATCCTATGCAGAACAAAGCCTGCTTTTATTTTATAGAAAGAAAATAGTAGACAAATAATTCAATTTGCCTTTGTCACATTTTATGCCTTCCTACCATACTAGAGTGTAAGCCCCTTGAGAGCAGAGACAGTGTGTCATTATCACTGCATTTCGATCATCTATTGTAATGCCTGGTACTTTATATCTATTCTCATATCTAGAAAATGAATAAATGTATACCCTTTGCCCCCAACAGTTCCTATCATTGTTTTTCCTGCTGAGAACAAAGCTCAACAAAGTCCTTCTTGTTTTCCTCAGCTATTCTTATAATTATATGCCATTCTTGTTTTCCACGACTGTTTATACCATAAATTTCACCTTGGAAGATAGTTGTTTTGGGACTGCTCCACCACCTAAAAGAAACTAAGGGTTAGGGCATTAAGAGGGAGATTCTTGAGAAGACTTTAGCTCTGAAACACTTATCCAGTGTGTGCTGAACTATGTCTTTGCAAAACTGTCAAATTGTTGTGATCCTACTGTCCTTGTAGAGTATAATCTCTGCTGATTTGTAGTTTCTAAGTGACATAGTTAGGCTTGTCAGTTTCCATCTCCACCTAAAACAAATCATGACAACAATGTGTGGGATAAACCCTAGCCTAAATTTGTTCTTAGTAGACATGAATAGTTTCTGATTCTAAACCCCTAAACAAGATTCTAAACTTGTCAAATAATGCTTTGACAAGTAAGAACTGTGGGTACTACATTCAAAGTAACACCAGCATTTTTCACAGAACTAGAAAATCTATCCTAAAATTTGTATAGAATCAGAAAATATCCCAAATAGTCTAAGTAATGTTGAGAAAGAAAAGCAAAGCAGGAGGTCTCACAATCCCAGACTTCAATCTGTAGTACAAAGCTGTAATCATCAAGACAGTATGGTACTGGCACAAAAACAGACACATAAATCAATGGAACAGAATAGAGAACCCAGAAATGGACCCACAACTATATGGTCAACTAATCTTCAACAAAGCAGGAAAGAATAGCCATGGAAAAAAGACAGTGTCTTCAACAAATGGTGTTGGGAGAACTGGACAAAAACACACAAAGGAATGAAACTGGACCGCTTTCTTACACATACTCAAAAATAAACTCAAAATAGATGAAAGGCCTAAATATAAGATAGGAAACCATCAAAATCCTAGAGGAGAACACAGGCAGCAACCTCTTTGACCTTGACTGCAGCAATTTCTTATTAGACACATCTCCGGAGGCAAGGGAAACAAAAGCAAAGATGAACCCTTGGGACCTCATCAAAATAAAAACTTCTGTATAACAAAGGGAACAATCAACAAAATGAAAAGGCAACTGACAGAATGGGAGAAGACATTTGCACATGACATATTGGATAAAGGGTTGGTATCTAGAATCTATAAAGAACTCATCAAAATCAACACCCAAAAAATAAATAATCCAGTTACAAAATTGGCAGAAGACATGAACAGACATTTCTTTAAAGAAGATACACAAGTGGTTAATAGACACATGAAAAAATGGTCATCATTAGGGAAATACAAATCAAAACCACAATGAGATATCACATTACATCTGTCAGAATGACTAAAATTAACAATTCTGGAAACAAAGATGTTGGCAAGAATGTGGAGAAAGGGGAGCCCATTTGCACCATTAGTGAGATTGCAAACTGGTGCAGCCACTCTGGAAAACAGTATGGAGGTTCCTCAAAAACTTAAAAATAGAACTACTCCATGACTCAGCAATTGTCCTACCAGGCATTTATCCAAAGGATACAAAAATGCTGATTCAAAGGGACACCTGCACCCCGATGTTTATAGCAACACTATCAATGATAGCTAAATTATGGGAAGAGCCCAAATGTCCATCGACTGGTGAATGGATAAAGATGTGCTTTATAGGGCACCTGGGTGGCTCAGTGGGTTAAGCCGCTGCCTTTGGCTTGGGTCGTGATCTCAGGGTCCTGGGATCGAGTCCCGCATCGGGCTCTCTGCTCAGCAGGGAGCCTGCTTCCTCCTCTCTCTCTCTGCCTACTTGTGATCTCTCTCTGTCAAATAAATAAATAAAATCTTAAAAAAAAAAAGAAGATGTGCGAAATAAGTCAAGCAGAGAAAGACAACTATCATATGATCTCCCTGATATGAGGAAGTGGTGATGCAACATGGGGGCTTAAGTGGGTAGGAGAAGAATCAATGAAACAAGATGGGATTGGGAGGGAGACAAACCATAAGTGACTCTTAATCTCACAAAACAAACTGAGGGTTGCTGGGGGGAGGGGGTTTGGGAGAAGGGGGTGGGATTATGGACATTGGGGAGGGTATGTGCTTTGGTGAGTGCTGTGAAGTGTGTAAACATGGTGATTCACAGACCTGTACCCCTGGGGATAAAAATATATGTTTATAAAAAATAAAAAATTAAAAAAAAAAAAAAAAAAGAAGATGTGCTTTATATATACAAGGGGATGTTACTCAGGAATCAAAAAGAATGAAATCTTGCCATTTGCAACAACGATAGTGGTTAGAACTAGAGTGTATTATGCTAAGCAAAATAATTCATTCAGAGAAAGAAAATTTCATTCATATGTGGAATTTAAGAACCAAAACAGATGAACATAGTGGAAGGGAAAGAAAAATAAGATAAGAAAAAAACGGAGAGGGAGGTGGGGTGCCTGGGTGACTCAGTAGGTTATGCCTCCAACTCTTGGTTTAAAGCTCAGATCATGATCTCAGGATTGGAGATCAGCGAAGAATCTGATTGGGATTCTTTTCCCTTCCTCTTCCTCCACCTCTACTCCTCCCCCCAGCATGAACATGTACACAGGTGAATGAGTGCACTTTCTAGATAAATAAATAAATAAATAAAATCTTAAACAAACAAACAAACAAAATCAAACCAGAGAGGAAGGCAAACCATAGTAGATTCTGAACTGGATTCTGAACTGAATAGCTCTGAACTGAATAGATTCTGCTGGATGGGAGGGGGTGGGAGAATGGGGTTTGTGATTGATGGGCATTATGGAGGGCACTTGTTGGGATGAGCCCAGGTTATTGTAAGTGATGAGTCACTAAATTCTACTCCTGAAACCCAGGCTATACTATATGTTAACTAATTTAAATAAGTTACAATAGAGAGAAATAGGAAAAAAATGACACTGAGGAATCCAGTATTCAAATCTAGATAGTGGGATATTTTATAAAACTGATCTTATTTCCTCAAAAAGTCAATGACATGGGGAGAAATAAAGAAAGACTGGCAGTTAAGGGACATAACTGCCAAATGAGATGAATAGAATCTCTTTGAATCCTGATTATTAATAACAAAAAGAAGCATATTTTTAGATTTTCAGAGAAATTTGAATATAGCCTGGGTATTAGTCACTGTCAATAAATTATGGTTAATTTTTGTTAGGTGAAAAAAAAACTGTACATTGAGTAATGTTATCCATTTAAATGTTTTCTAAATATTCATACCCTTGACACAAATTAACTGCTCTTATTTGTGAAGCACTTAGCACACAGTCTGGCACAAAATGAGTGTCCGGTATATGTTAGCTATTATCATTGTTGCTGTCAAAGTATTTTCCTTTTTCATATTTCTTTTCTAGGTTTATCATGGTTCTTTGATACTGTATTATACGCAAATGAAAAGATCTGTGAAAAAACACTTGACTTGTGCTTTTTGTTCCATGCTTCCAGTTCCCATATATATTTTCTAGTGTGAAGGCTGGTGTCAGTACTGTTATAGTTAGTATTGTAGCCCTTACACACTTTGTACCATCTCCATCCCAAACTATTCCTCTCTCATTTGTCTCAACATGGTCAGTTGGGTGATGTAGCTTCCTCAGGTACCTATAGTCCATCTCAACTGAGATTTAGAAGATGGAAGGAAAGAAGCCATTATTTTATATCAGGCCTATCTATAGTCATTAGCAGTTGGCAGATGTTGAGTTTTGCTCATGGTGGTTGAATATTGTCCTGGGGTTGTTGGTGTTGGCTCCCACCAGCAACAGCAACTTTCTAAAGTTTGCTTATTTTGTTGCTGCAGGTGTCTGACCTCCCTGTACTTGGAGATGTCTAGAATTGACATTCCTGACAAAGCTGATCCCCAGCCTTCCACTAGTAGTAAAAACCTCTATCTCCCTATATTAAACTTTTTCCTACTAAAAAATCTAGTGTGGCTTCTGTTTTTATGACTAAATCCTACATTACAAAGGATAGTAAAAATCCCCAGCACTTACTTCTTTCTTTTTTCCTTCCTTCCTTTGTCATTCCTTCCTTCTTTCCTCTGTTCCTTCCTTCCTTCCTTCTTTCTTTTTTAGGTAGGTTCTACACCTAGTATGGAGCCCAGTGTGGGGCTTGAACTCATGATCACAAAATCAAGAACTGAGCTGAGATGAAGAGTTGGATGTTCAACTGATTGAGTTACCTATGCCCCCGCCTTTTTTTGCATTTTGAAAAAAATTGTAATAGTTCTGGAGATATTGCAGTATTGGGATAATTACTCCTCTGGCAATGGAGGGTCTAGATTGACAGACCCTGGTTATGCTGGACTGTGATGAAGGACAAGGCATTTCATTTACGTTCAGTGTTACAAAGGTTTGGGATATAAAATTTTCAACCTGAGCCTTGGGACCTACTCACTCAGAGATAGGTCCTGCCTCTTGCTTTCTCCGCAAAATTTAATTCCAACTGTAGGGAACATTTATTTCTTGAGAAAGGTCAATCCTCACACCATCTTTCCACATGGATAGAGATTATGTAATACAGTATACCAAATATGAAAAAAAGCATTTCACTCTGAAAAACAGAAATATAATATAAATTAAAATAATTTAAATTAAAAAGATAGAGCCAGGCTTAAAATAATGGAAATCTTCAGGTGCAAGAAATGTAGAGGAAATATAAAGCTAAAGTGGCAATGGGTTGTGAAACTGAAATAGAACTTGAGGTTGTTAGATCTGGTAAAGTCCTTTTGGGCCCCAGTCTGGAATTTTAACACTCACTCAAAGTCAGGAGATGAGGTCTCAGGACTGTACAAGATAGGGAACTGGAACTGAGACTGCTGCATGGAGCTGGAAGTCTTGTAGAACTGTGTCCAGCCCATTGAATGGGGATGGGACAAATGTGACTCATCAGCTGGGAGTAACATCCTGATTTATCATTCTGGTGGCATGCCAAGTTGAAAAATTAACATATACACTGATTTAAAAACTGAATTTCAGCAGAGGCAAATGGGAAATTGTTCTCTAGAGATGATCACAGATCATACATGGGACTCCCACAGAAACAACCCTGCTAAAGAGAAAAGAAATGGCAAATCCCATAAGGAAAGGAATCACCCAGGAGGGGAACCAGCAGATACAACTAATAAGAGAGAAACTGGAGGTAATAGAATTATCTAAAATAGACTTTATACTTAGTATATTTAACATTTTTAAGGAGAAGAAACAAGGAATGAAGCTAATAGAAGAACAAGAGAGTATGAAAAATGAACCAAGAGATTAGAAAAAGAATTAAGTAGAACTTTCAGAAATATGAAACAGTAGAATGAAAATTTAGTAGTAGGTTAGACATAGTTGAATATAACATTAATAAATTGGAAGATAGATTTGGGAAAATCACTCAATATAGTATATAAAGAGAAAATCTGAGAGAAATTAAACTGAAAACTTCCTACATGTATCTAATAAGATCAAGCGGAAGAGAATAGAGAAAATGAGAAAGAGGCAAGATCTGAAGAGATGTAACTAATAATTTCTAGAATTGAAAAAAAATGAATTTTCAGATTAAAGGAGACTGTCTTGTTCAAGGAAAATAAAGCCAAATTTCTATCTGGAAGCATTGTGGAGTATCTGTAGATCAAGGATAAAGAAATTTTCTCTCTCTTCCAGAGAGGAGAAATAGAGAGTACTTATTAAAGGCAATTAAACTGAGAGTGACTTCTCCTCAGCATTAATAGATGCCAGAAGGAAATGGAATGTCATCTTTAAAATGTTAGTGGAAGATAACTTAATAGATGCCAACTTATGATTCTATATATTCAACTAAACTTTAAGCTGACAGATTGTTGGAGAATAAGTACCTGTCTCAAAAACTTAATCCAGAAATTAAATTAAAGCATTTTGATTTCATGGTTTCATCTCAAGATTTGTTTAGCTAAGGAGTACCAACAAAGGATAGATGGATTTTTAATGGCTTTTGTTTCTTAGGTGTTTCTTATTCATTTGTAAACCCCAGGATGAAAGTAAGAGGATGAACAGAAGCAATTCCTTACAATAATATAAGTTGTTGTCTTTACTGTGGACAGAGGAACAGATTATATACACAGGGAAAACCATTAGAGTTATTTTGTCTAGGTTTGGGCTATATTTACTCTGAGGCTTAATATTTGTCATTGGGAAGTGAATATATATGCTTTTGAGCCAGTAATTAACCACTGGATGATCAGGAAGTATAAGAAGGCACAATCGCCTCTCACAGTTGTGGGAAAACCCACAAAGCCAGGTGTTAGCTGCCAAAACCTACCTTGAATGGCTGTAAAGTAGTCCCCAGTGATGATATTCTAGTTTGAATAACTCAGATTTAGGGAAATATTCTCTTGAGTGATTACTATATCTTACAGTTTACTCAGAGCTGGGGTGGATGGAAAATTGGAAGGATGTACCCTAGAACAAGAACAATTCATTTTGTTTTTTGGACATTTTCTCCTATTGTTTAGCTATTTTCACAACCTCGTTGTTCTTATTGGGATTGGGTGGGGGCATTGTAATATTATGGAAACTATTTGTTCTGTGTCTTGGGGGGACCCTGGGAGGAGACATGATTTTTGGAAGTTGGTGGAATGGGACATTCTGACAATGGACGTTTCATGGAAGGATAAGAGGGAAGAGAGCAGGGAGGACCCCATACAAATACAACTGCTAGAGTATGGTTTTATATTTTTTATTTTTATTTTCAAATTCTTTTAAAAAATGTTTTCCCTATTTATTTTTATTTATTTTATATATATATATTTTTAATTTTTATTTTTTATAAACATATGTTTTTATCCCCAGGGGTACAGGTCTGTGAATCACCAGGTTTACACACTTCACAGCACTCACCATAGCACATACCCTCCCCAGTGTCCATCACCCAACCACCCTATCCCTCTTACCCCCTCCCCTCTAGCAACCCTCAGTTTGTTTCCTGAGATTAAGAGTCTCTTATGGTTTGTCTCCCTCTCTGGTTTCATCTTGTTTCATTTTTCCCTCGCTTCCCTTATGATCTTATGTCTTGTTTCTCAAATTCCTCATATCAGTGAGATCATATGATACTTGTCTTTCTCTGTTTGACTTATTTTGCTTAGCAAAATACCCTCTAGTTCCATCCAGGTTGCTGCAAATTGTAAGATTTCAGTTTTTTGATGGCTGCACAATATTCCGTCACACACAAACACACACACACACACACACACACCTCACATCTTCTTTATCCATTCATTTATTGAGGGACTAGATTATGCTTTTAAAAAGATGGTGAGAACAACAAGACCAATTCTTAACAGGGTGGAGGGTAAGGTTATCCAAAAGTAGATGGAGAGTCCCAATCTAGGGGTTTGTTGAGGACAAGGAAATCAGATTAGAAACAAGGATGTAACCAACAGACAACACTGTGAAGAGTTTTAACTTTTTTGCTTTCCCTTTAGATTTTAATGGCAGTCTTATCTACCATGTGGTTAAAAAAAATTACCCTCCACATTGTAATTTCCTTTGGCTATATCTAACCTGTTAATAAAGTCTGATTTATTAGTACAGTAGAAAATCCAGGGATAGGACAGTGAAAGGATGTGCAGCTTGCCCCACAGTCAGTCATCTCTTCCTGAGACTCACTGAAAACAGTAGCATTCTATGTAGGAGGCCTGCAATCCAGCACTGGTCTGCACTAGGCTTAGAGTAGAGAGGGGCAGCACCTGCTGTGCAGCATGAGTGGTTGCTAAGTGAATGGCTTGGCTCATAGATGAAGAAAGTGGCTCTGAAGGGCCATTAAACTCTTTTTTTAAAAAAAAGATTTTATTTATTTATTTAACAGAGAGAGCAAGAGAGCACAAGCAGAGAGAGCAGCAGAGGTAGAGGGAGAAGCGGGCCCCCACTGAGCAGGGAGCCTGATGCGGGGCTCAATCTGAGGACCCTGGCATCATGACCTGATCTGAAGGCAGTTGCTTAACCAACTGAGCCACCAGGCGCCCCAGGGCCATTAAACTCTTACAATGATAATTCTTTTCATCCCCCCCAAAAGTAAAAAAACAGGAGAACAAAAAACAAAACACAACAGCTACCACCACCACCACCACCACCACCACTACCACTACCACCAAAAAAACACCTTACAGTCTTACCAACTTAACATAACTTTTCTTGTATTTGCATATTATATTTCACTTCTGGACCACTGGTGTCTGTATTCCTACCAAGATGTAATCATGTTGTTCACGCCATTTTGCCTTTTGTGTGAGCCTGGGTTTGAAATTTTAGGTTTATCAGTTAGGAGCAGTGTGGCACGAAACAAAATACATATAACTTCTTGAGACTTTCGTTTCTTTCTTTCTTCTTCTTCTTTTTTTTAATGGGCGTAATTAGAGATCCCATAATTGCTGGGGAAAGTAAACAAATGTAAGCCCTTTCTAATGGGCTTGCAGCCTTGTTAAAGGTAGAGATAGTAACTTACTTGTACAACTGTAAAGAGGGTTCTGGAGTGGAGGTTCATGGTCCTCTGCAGATATGCTTCAGAGGGATTTGACTGAGTTCATTGACCAGGGAATGTTCCCTCAGGTAGTGAAGTTTGAACTGAAATCTGAAGGACAGGAGGAGTTAGAGATAAAGAGGTGAAGAAGAATGTCCTGGTCCAGGCAACAGCATAGGTGAAGGGCCTATGTGAAATGGAGCAGGCAGTCTGGGTATATCTGACGCCACTGTGCTTGGACAGTAGAGAGAGTGGGTGCGAGAAGCAGACTGGCATGGCACTGTAGGGCCAGAAAGAGCAGAGCCTGGCAAGAACCACCTGGCTATGGGGAGAGAATTGAGGGGCCAGTGTGGAAGTAGGTAGGCCAGCAAGGAGCTCTTGTACCACTCCCTAGCCGGAAGAAGAGGTGCCATGGTGGAAATGATAAAGTTGGAGAAGAGTGAATGGATTCAAGAGGTATTTAGGAAGTAAACCCTCAGGAGTTGGTGGTGGATTAATTAGAGGAGATGAAGGGTAACAGCTTAATGAAATCCTCTTGTGACAGAATCAGATTGCTCTAAAATGGCAGACACGGTTTTACCACCTAAACAATAAATAGTTTCCTTTGAAGAAGGTGGCTTTTGGAAAAGAATGAATTGAGCATATATGGACATTAAATTTTCTTTTTTTTTTTTTTTGTTTTCTACTCTTTTTTTTTAAAAATTTTTTATTTTTTATAAACATATGTTTTTTATCCCCAGGGTGTGTAAATTTTCTTTCATTTTTAAAAAAATGATTTCATTTATTTATTTGACAGAGAGAGAGAGACAGAGAGAGAGGGAACACAAGCAGGGGGAGTGGGAGAGGGAGAAGCAGGCTTCCCACCGAGCAGGGAGCCCAACCTGGGGCTCGATCCCAGGACCCCAGGATCATGACCTGAGCTGAAAGTAGATGCTTTTTTTTTTTTCCCCCCCGATTACAATAAGAAAGTAGGTGCTTAATAAAAGAGCCACCCAGGTATCCCTAGACATTAAATTTTCTGATATAGTTGCAAAAGTAATTTTAAAAACACATCAAGCCATAGCTTCAGAATATGTAAAGTACTGCTTTAAAAAGTCACATATGGATTCAAGCCTGTTATTTTCAGAATTAAGGTTTTATCAAATGATAATTTATATAGGTGGGAAAAATGAATAGAAGTGAGATTTCTGAAAATATTTGATTTAAATAAAAGCCACTTTAATTGGTGCAGGTCTGGAAGGGATGTATTGTTTAGAGCCAGTCACAATGTATTGGGAAAGGTATGTTAGGGATAATGTTTTTTTTGATAGAGGACTGACTTGATAAGGGACATAGAGATATTATGTATTTTGATTCACTTAGCAAATATTTTTGGGGGGTTTAGGTATGACTGTGTTCACCTGATATAATTGCACTTGGCGTGACGTAGTTCTAACGCGGACCAAGAGATATACTCAAAAGATAAAATGTAGTGTAATTTTCTTTACAAAATGATTCACAACATCCTTGAAAATACCAAGTTCTCCAGCTCCCTTAAAATAGGCAATTTATGAACACAAATATTTTACACACATTTCAGGAACATTCTGTAATGTAAGCCTCATGGTTCCAGATATCATCAGTAAGTTAATGACTCCTACACTGAAATCTCTAGACCAGATGATTCCCCTTAATTTGACATTTGTACGTCCTCTTATTAGCAGATATTTTCTAGTTCTTCCTAGAAGCTCCTCGGTCATGGATAAACAGTGGTGAACAAAATAGCAAGGTTCCTATCCTCATGGGTTTAGTGTAGGAGAGTGTTAAGCAAGTAATCTCACACAGGAATGTATCTTTCTAAAGAGTGGCCAGTGCTTTGGTGGAAGAGAGGTGTAGGGCAAGACAGAACAGTGTAGGAGATGGCGTCACGCTCAGCGGTCAGGAAAGGCCTTGCCAAGAAGGTAACACTCTTAGGCTGCGACCCAGAGAATAAGGAGGCAGCCAAGTGAGGATTCTGTTGGGGAAACTGAGGCAGATGGAGTAGAAGAGCTGGCACATTTGAGGGACCAAAGGAAGGTCAGTGTGACTAGAATACTTGAGTAAGTGGATTTGTGGACATTTTAAAAAAAATGCTGACAATAAATCAAGGCAGTCAGATAGTGGGGAAGGGGAAATAGGGAGAGGAGGCAAATCAGAGGTGACTTGACACTACATTAGGGAGCCAGATTTATAATAAAATTCTGGGTCTTTCTAAAACATCACCCCGCCATGTAAGTTTGGTATGGCTATCTGTCTCTTGATCAAGGAAATGGTTAAATACTTTCCCTAGGTAAGTATTCGAAGATTATCTGAAAGTAAAAATGCTTTCTCTGATTAATCTTGCTCAGTCATCTGATTGTAGGAGAACATTTTGTGTTGCACAGTTTATTTGAGTGCTAGTCACTTCTGGCCTGGGTTATTTAATATTCTGGACTAATGAGACAGTTTGTGTGCTTGAAAAAGCAGAGTGGGAAAAATGATTTCGCTTTTATAATTAACTTAGGTCTTATGTAGTATTCTTTTGTTCGTATAGTATTAGGTTTTTTAAAAGAATCAGTGTTCTTGCTTATGAAGGTCGATCTGATTTTCCTAATAATTTAAAATCTTTCTCTGATTCATTAGCATGTTGTACCCTCATTAATTTAATTCATCCAGAGTTAACAGTGTTTTGCCTTGCTATGCCTATCTTAACTATTATCAAATTCCTTTGACCAAAGGGTTTTCCCACTTATTTACCAAGTCTTACTCTTTTTTAGTCTTAGTGTCTTCAATTTGAAGATATATTTTTATTGTTTTGAGAGTATTAGGTATACATGGTAGAACCCAGTTTTTATGGCCACTGTACTATGACTTAGTGGTATAGGGGAAACGGACATGGGTAGACAGACATGAGTGTGAATCCCAACCTTGCTGTTTACCAAGCCATGTCAACTTTGGTTAGTTACATAAAATTTCAAATCTTACTTCTCTCATTTGTAGAATGGAGATAATTCTTCTTCACGGAACCCATAGAACAGGGTAAAATGGGATGTATGTAAAGGGTGCCTGTCCCTTAGCAGGTGCTCAACTGTGTATGTGGTCTTCAGCAAATCAGATGGCCCCCTTAGAACTGTATTTCAAATAGCTCAGGTAGATGTGCACTGGTTCATCTGTGTTCTTCTCCCCAGTTCCTTTGTGTCCAAGGACACCCTTATTTCTCTCTTAGGATAGAAGGAAGGGCTTCTGGGTAGCATATGGCTGGCTGTGGCTAGAAGGAACTGCAGAATATCACACTATCTTGATCCAAAGGGTCTGCAGCTGGGGTGGGCAACTAAGGGAGGTCTAGACCAGCATTTAAGTAAAAGGTCCTAGCCTTGGGAAAGAAAGCGTGGTTGGAAACTAAATGCAAATGTGCAATCCAGGGCTATAGTCAAGAAGTCAGGTCATCCATTCCAAAAACTCTGATTGAGAAACTGTCATATGTTAGGGCCTATGCAAGCCCTATGTTCACCAAAGTGAACAGAGCATGGTGCCCCAGGGTCTTTTGATGTAGAAGGGGAGCACCTCAAATACATTACAGTGTGGAAACTGTGGTTATCATAGCGCTAAGCCAGGAAAGTGTGCAGGATCTGAGATTTTGAAGGAGAGAGGATCGTTCTATATTTCTGGGAGAGAGATGGGAGACCAATTGTTTCAGAACCCACACCTGAGGCAAGAAGGAAATTGGAAGTTTAACAATTAATAAATTAATAACAAGGATAAGAGGGTAAATTGTGGGTCAAGTAGTGAAGAATAGGCTCTGAATTACTGTGTTTCTGGTCCTTAAAGGAGCCAAGCAGGCAAGGCAATGAGATTGGTTCTGACAATCATTGTGGGATGCTCCCTGGAGGGTCCAATACTGCTCAGAGAACAGAGACTCCACCTGATCCACCACGGGACTGAAATCTTGACCTTGTTTTCATGAGCTTGAAGGGGAAATGGCTTAAACGGATATGTAACTTCTGTTGGATGTAGTCTAGATCAGGATAAGATTTACCTACAGACTAATAAAAATTTCTGCTCATTTTATGGGATGAGAGAAATGTCAGTGAACTATTTACTTTTTATCCTGGAGATTCTAGTAGACTTCTGTGTTTGGGGACATTTTTGAAAATTGGCTGAGTGTTCTAAATCTTAAATGGAAATCTCACTAGAGACTTTTTTCTTTTGGTGGTGGTGGTTGGGGGCTCAGAGGCTGTGTACATAGGTTTATTCTGTTGCCTGGCAATGTCTGCTCTACAGACGTAGCGTGAACCTGCCTCCAGACACCGAGATATATATTGGACAGTCCATAGCTCATCTATGGGAGCCAGGAGATCTGTCTTTTGTTCAGTTCTGGTTATTGTCATTCCACTTATCTCCTTTTCTTTAAAATGCATTCTCGGGAGATCCAGCTCTGTGATTATCTGGGGGAAGATTCTGCTGAGAAAGATTCTGCTGGAGAGACTCGATGTATTTACTGTTGTTCTCTGCAGCCAAGGTCAGTCAGGTTGATTTCCTAGTAAGTCATTTAAGAATAAGCAGTAGTGGGGTGGGCAAAATGGGTAAAGGGTCCCCACCTCTGACAACCATCTATCTGTTTTCTGTATCTGTGCATTTTTTTTTTTCATTTCATTTTTAGGTTCCACATATGAGTGAGATCTGCAGTATTGGTGTTTCTCTGTCTGACATTTTACTTAGCACAATGCCTTCAGGGTCTATCCATGTTGTCACAAATGTCAGGATTTTCTTCCTTTTTTATGGCTGAATGAGGTAGCGTTACTACCTCACATTTACATTATGATTACAGAATAACAATGTTCCAAAATTTTCTTGGATGTTGTAATTCTGGGAAAGTGAGGATTTATATGGGAAAGACTTTAGTTCTAATTACAGTGTATTCCTGTGGTTCCTACAGCTCCCTGTTCCTACAGTTCTTATATATAAATAACTAAGTCTGGAAAATTATTTGCACAGTGAGGCAGAAGCTACTTATTTGTTAAATTATTAAAATCTGTGAATGTGATCTAAAAATCACAAGGGTATTTAAAAGTCAGCATCTGAGTATATTTTTCCTTTCTGATTGCTGAACAGAGAATTCTGTTACCAGGTTTGTTGTTTGAAGACCCCGTGTTTCAGAGCAATTTGTCAAGCAGCAATAGATAACTGAAACAGTGGGTCAAATACCTTCTGGTTCATGAAGGGGCACTGGGACCTTGCAGAAGAATTTAGTCTCAACTGGGCCCATGCAGCAAGCTAGGAATGGTTCCTCCTTCCCTCCCCCCGTTACCCCCTCCCTCCTTTCTTCATTCCTTCCTACCTTCCTTCCTTCCACAGAGGGAGAGAGCCAGAGAGCAGAAGTGGGGAGAATGGCAGAGCGAGAAGGAGAAGCAGGCTTCCCACTGAGCAGAGAGCATGTCATGGGGGCTCGATCCCAGGACCCTGGGCTCAGGGAACTGAGCTGAAGGCAGACACTTAACCACCTGAGCCACCCAGGAGCCCCAACTAGGAGTGGTTTCTTAGAATGTGAATAGTTATCAGCAGTGGAGGACCCTAGGGGTCTTTGCTATGATTCTTTTATTAGGGCTTGCCGGAGACTCTAGAACATATCTTTGTTAACCATAGATACTTGGTGGTTCCCCTGGGTTTACTGGTAATGAGCAATGAAGAGAAGGGTGGAATGCATCAAAGCTAGAACCTCCTGCAAGGTCCTTTTTTTTTTTTTTTTTTTTAAAGATTTTATTTATTTACTTGAGAGAGAGACAGTGAGAGAGAGCATTAACGAAGAGAAGGTCAGAGAGAGAAGCAGACTCCCCATGGAGCTGGGAGCCTGATGCGGGACTCGATCCCAGGACTCCAGGATCATGACCTGAGCTGAAGGCAGTCGTCCAACCAACTGAGCCACCCAGGCGTCCCTTTTTCTTTTTTTTTTTTTTTAATCTAACTATGCTCACCTGGCTATACATTATATCTCCAGAAGTTAATTTTTTTTAATAACTGGAATTCTTTACGTTTTGAGTCCCTTTACCCATTTTGCCCTCCGCACTCCCCACCTCTGACAACCATCTATCTATTTTCTGTATCTGTGCATTTTTTTTTTTTCATTTCATTTTTAGGTTCCACATATAAGTGAGATCTGCAGTATTTGTGTTTCTCTGTCTGACATTTTACTTAGCACAATGCCTTCAGGGTCTATCCATGTTGTCACAAATGTCAGGATTTTTTTCTTTTTTTATGGCTGAATGATAGTCCATTGTATATAGCTGTATCACATTTTCTTTCGCCCCTCATCCATCTGTGGAGACTTAGGTTATTTCCATGTCTTGGCTATTGTAAGTGATGCTGCAGGGAACATGGGGGTACAGATGTCTTTCATTTTCTTCAGATAAATACTCAGATGTGGGGGGCATCTTGGTGGCTCAATGGGTTGGGCCTCTACCTTCGCCTCAGGTCATGATCTCAGGGTCCTGGGATCGAGCTCTGCAGTGGGCTCTCTGCTCAGCCGGGAGCCTGCTTCCCCCTCTCTCTCTGCCTACCTCTCTGCCTACTTGTGATCTCTCTCTCTGTCAAATAAATAATTAAATAATCTTAAAAAAAAAAAAACCCACTCAGAAGTGGAATTGCTGGATCATGTTGTGGTTTTGCTTTTAATTTTGGGGGGAAACCTGCATAGTGTTTTCTGTAGTAGCTGCTGAAGAGACTTATTTAGCTCTGGGCCCCACTCAAAACAAGAAGCGTTAGGCCTAATTGATGAAAAGGTTAGAGAAGGACATCCAAATGTGGTATCAGTTTCTCGATCTCCAAACAATGCTGAATTGCTCTCTGGGGCTAATAATTTATACTCCCACTGGCAGTTTTATAAAAATCTCCATTCTTTTGCATCTTTTTATAAAGATTTTATTTATTATTTGAGAGGGAGAGAGAGTGCATGTGCATACAAGTGCACACTCAAGCACAAGCTGGGAAGGGGCAGGGGGGGGCGGGGAAGAAAGGGAGAAGCAGACTCCCTGTTGAGTGGGGAGCCTGGCGTGGGCCTCAGTCCTAGGAGCCTGAGATCATGACCTGAGCTGGAGTTAGACACCTAGCTGAGCCACTCAGGCTCCCCTTCATTCCTTCATATCTTTATGTTTGTTATTGCCATGCTTATGTATGCATATATGTATTTATTTTAAAAGATTTTATTTATTTGAGAGAGAGAGCGAGAGAAGGAGGAGTGGAGAAGCAGACTCCCTGCTGAGCAGGGAACCCCACTCTGAACTTGCTCCCAGGACTCTGAGATCATATCCTGAGCTGAAACCAAGAGTCAGCTGAGCCAGCTGAGCCACCCAGGTGCCCCTTGCCATGACTTTTAGTGATTACCAATCTATTGAGTATAAAAAAGGGTCTCATTGTGGTGTTAATTGCTAATTGGTGTAAATGGTTAATGGGTGTAAAATATGTTTTGTTGATTGCTAATGAGTTTGTGCATCTTTTTACATATTTATAATTTTTGTTTTCTCTCTTTTTTTAGGCATTTGTGAATTTTACCCATTTTTCTATTGGTTTATCTTTCTTATGTTTTTTTTTTTTTTTGATGATATTTATATATTTTTGGGTAGACTCCTCATTTGCTTACTTTCTTTTGGCTAGAAAGAATAAAATGAAGATTCTCTTGTTAAGGGGCCTCCTGGGTATTTTCCTGGTGGCTAATTTCCCTCTCCATTTAGTCCTTGCCTCATTGAAGAAATTGGTAAACTTTTCCCAGGACTTGGGACCTTACCTTTTGTCCTCTGGATTGCTTGAGGAGTAGGGGTGGGATATGGGTAGGGGTAAGAGAGCATTTAGGGGAGGAGACATATCTTGATTCTTGTAATTTTCCATTTCTCTGTCTAGTTCCCATGTCAAATGCTGTCTAGAAGCTCTATTCCCGCCTTTGAGTACTGCTGTTTTCAACATTTATCTGGTGTTCATTTTTTTGGGTTTGAAGTGGGCAGCAGTCTGTGTTCTTGCTTTTTTCTGCCATTTTACCATGGAAGTCTCTGTGACAACTTTTTAAGGTTGCCCTTGATGTTCATTTTAAACTGATTTCCTTAGGGTAATGGTATTGGAGAGAAGAGATTATTTTTACCTTTGCCTCTGTGTTTCCCTAGGATGGTCTTGCTTATTCATGCAAAACTCCACTAGAAGATGGTGGGGGTGGAAGTGGGTATCACATGCCACAAACTAGACTGTGTAAAATGAAACCTCTCCCTCTCCCTGTAATTGAAAATTTCTAGCTTGAGCCAGAAATCTTTTTTTTTTTTCTTAAAGATTTTACTTATTGAGGCGCCTGGGTGGCTCAGTGGGTTAAAGCCTCTGCCTTCAGCTCGTGTCATGATCCTAGGATCCTGGGATGGGGCCCCACTTCGGGCTCTCCTCTCAGTAGGGATCCTGCTTCCTCCTCTCTCTCTGCCTTCTTCTCTGCCTACTTGTGATCTCTGTCTGTCAAATAAATAAATATTAAAAAAAAACCAAAAAAACCCTCAGATTAAAAAAAAAATGATTTTACTTATTTATTTAATGGAGAGAGAGAGAACAAGCAGACAGAGTAGCAGACAGAGGGAGAGGGAGAAGCAAACTCCCTGATGAGCAAAGAGGCTGATGTGTCCCTGGATCCCAGGATCCTGGGATCATGACCTGAGCTGAAGACAGATGCTTAACTGACTGAGCTACCCAGGCGCCCCCTGAACCAGAAATCTTAATCCAACCACTTAGAAATAAACCCAGGCACTTTTTTTTTTTTTGCCATGCATAATAGTATTTTAATTCTTTTTTTAAAAAAATTTATTTATTTATTTAAAAAATTAAAAAAAATTTTTAAATAAACATATAATGTATTATTAGCCCCAGGGGTACAGGTCCATAACCCCACCACCCTCTCCCTACCCCCCCGCCCCGGCAACCCTCAGTTTGTTTTGTGAGATTAAGAGTCTCTCATGGTTTGTCTCCCTCCCTTCCTACCCCCAAACCCCCCACATTGCATCTCCACTTCCTCATATCAGGGAGATCATATGATAGTTGTCTTTCTCCGATTGACTTATTTCGCTAAGCATAATACCCTCTAGTTCCATCCACGTCGTCACAAATGGCAAGATTTCATTTCTTTTGATGGCTGCATAGTATTCCATTGTGTATATATACCACATCTTCTTTATCCGTTCATCTGTTGATGGACATCTAGGTTCTTTCCATAGTTTGGCTATTGTGGACATTGCTGCTATAAACATTCGGATGCACATGCCCCTTTGGACCACTACGTTTGTATCGTTAGGGTAAATACCCAGTAGCGCAATTACTGGGTCATAAGGTAGCTCTATTTTCAACTTTTTGAGGAACCTCCATGCTGTTTTCCAGAGTAACCCAGGCACTTTTGACATTTTTTAAAATTTTTTATTTTTTATAAACATATATTTTTATCCCCAGGGGCACAGGTCTGTGAATCACCAGGTTTACACACTTCACAGCACTCACCAAAGCACACACCCTCCCCAATGTCTATAATCCCACCCCCTTCTCCCAAACCCCCTCCCCCCAGCAACCCTCAGTTTGTTTTGTGAGATTAAGATTCACTTATGGTTTGTCTCCCTCCCAATTCCGTCTTGTTTCATTGATTCTTCTTCTTATACCTTTCAGGTTTAAATTCAGTCAAATATAGGACTTGCAACACCTTGCTCCACAACTTTTTTTTTTTGCCTCTAACATTGCTGCTAAGCTTGGCTTGGGGAGAGGTGCAAATGCCTTTCCAGATAAATGGGAGATTTCTGTGCCCCAACCAAACACTTTTAGAACTTTGTTGCTGTCTCTTGAGAAAGTGTTTGTCTTGCTGAGCCTTCAGTGTTCCCATCTATTCTGGCATCCACAGACTTGTTACCTTTTACCCATCCAGTCCTTTGTCCCAATCTCATTTGTGGCTGCGTGAGTTAGTTTTTTATTGCTGAATGACAAGTGACCATAGACCTGATGGTATAAGACAACAGTCACGTGTTCTTTCAAAATTTCTGTAGGTCGGAAGTCTGGGCACATTTTACCTGGGCCCATTGTTCATCATCTTACATGGCTGAAATGAAAGGGTTGGCCAGACTGTGTTCTCTCCTGGAGGTTCCGGGGAAGCATCTACTTCTAAGCTCAATGCCGGCTGTTGTCAGAATTCATATCCTTGTGCTTGTATGACTGAGGTCCTCATTTTCTTTTCTTTTCTCTCTCTTTTTTAAAATTTTATTTATTTATTTGAGAGAGAGTGTGAGAGTGGAGAGGTCAGAGGGAAAGCAGACTCCCTGCCAAGCAGGGAGCCCGATGTGGGACTTGATCCGGGGACTCCAGTATCACGACCCGAGGCAAAGGCAGTCGCTTAACCAACTGAGCCACCCAGGCACCCCAAGGTCCTCATTTTCTTGTTAGCTGTCAGCTAGGGGCCACTTTCTGCTTCTAGAGAGTGGTCCCTCAGGTTCTTGTCATGTGGTCCTCTCAAAAGGCCCTCCTCACTACATGGCTATTTGCTTGCTCAAGGTCAAGAGAAGACTCTTTAATTTCTAATCTCTTCCAATAAGGAAGGGCCTTTAAAGGGCTCACGGAGTTAGGTCAGCCCATCCAGCATAATCTCCCACTTAATTAACTCCAATCAGCTGACTAGGCATCTTAAATACATCCTCAAACCCCCTTCACCCTTGCCATGTAAGATCACCTAATCGTAGTTGTAAAATCTCGTCATATTCACACATGCTACACATACTCAAGGAGAGGGGCATACAGGCAGACACAGGGAGTGGGAATCTTGAGACTCTCTCGGGAGCCTCAGAATCTTGAGGCTCATACTATACTGTGGGACCTGCAGGCCTCCAGCTCTCTCAGATGCTCTGTTGTGTCACTCAGGGACTGAGAGGAACCTTAGGACTCTTTCCAGCCTTGTCATGCAGTCTGCCATTCCCCTCTGTGGGAATGCAAAGCAGAGGGCTTCTCATGTAGCTCTTAGGCTTAGATCCTTAGGCTTGGAGGGAGAGCTACTTCCCTTTTTATCCTACAAGTCCTGGATGAAGTAGGTAAAAAATAGGATTCTCATATCATTTCTAATTTTTTTCTTTTTTTGCCAAACTCTTGTCACCCCCTCCAATCCATGAAAATTTTATTTGCTCTCCTCATTGGTGGTTGGGGGAGCGATGGAAGAGATGGCTGGTTAAATACTGCTCCAGATCTATTGCTTATGGCAAGAACTCAGCCCCATAAGCTTTAAAGCTAAAAATTAACTTCTTTGCTCCTATTTGCATTTTGTCTACGGTCTAGCTTTCTTGGGGCAGGAGTGGCTTAGATTAGTTTAAAGAGGGGTGGGAACTACAGGGTAAACAAAAGGATTACAGGGCTATCTCATGGTTCCCCTTGCCCTGTTTATGGATTAATACTTCATATATAACCTGCCACATTAATTTATAAAACAGTCTCAGTTTTCTGAATCATCTTGAGAGTTGGATTAGTTTCATGTTAATTTTTATGCCTCATCTACTATATTCTTGATCTATGAGCATTTTCCCCCTTCTCTGAGCAGGTGGAAACCCCAGAGAAGGGCAAATTGAAACAGTTCTAGAAATTAACAAAATGTTAATTAAATTTCCCCTTGCTGAGGGAAAAGCTGAACTTGGCAGTGTTTCAGGGAGAATAAAGGACTCATGTTTATACTAATTAAGAATGTTACTCAAGTGAAATAATTAGAAGTCAGTGCAAACCCAGAGCTTAGGAAACATAAAGAGTGGTGCTGAATTGGAATAAAAGTAAATGGGCAAAATGATGTGTCCAAAAAGAAGTTGGTATTTCTCCCCAGGATATTTATGTTAGCATAATTTTACACTCAGCTACTAACCAGCATTTCCTTCTGCCCCCAACCCTCAGTTGAGGGTAGGCTCGATTGTCATGTAGACAATCTGCTAATCTTGTGGCATTAATGCAACTCATGGAAAAATCTCAAAGGAGAACATAGTGATCTTGGTTCCCTGTTTCCTTAACCAGACGGGGACATCGTTGGGCTGCTAATTCACCAGGCAGAGCTTCAGGGGGGCACTGCTCCTCTCACCTGCCCAATATCAGTCTTCCTGACTGCTTTCTTCATGTTCTTTCATCTCCTCTCCAAAGGAATGGTTTATCTTGGACAAAGTCGTCTTGTTTCCACACATAATTTCTGAGTGCTCCTTTCCTCCTGATTTTAATTTTTTTTTTTGAATTTATCTTTGCTTTATGTGGATAGTATGACCATTTTAGTGAAGAGCAGATTTTTATCTTTGTATCTCCAGTGTCTAACATGAACACCAGGAACATAGTAGCTGCTTATCTTGTTGATGAAGACATCAGTGAAATATTTATTTACTTATCTATCTCCCCGTTAGATAGTACCAAACACACTGCCTGACACATAGTAGGTTCTCAAACAATGTTTACTCAGTAAATGAATTATAACTGGGTGCTTACTGCTGTATCTCAGCATACTGCAAAAGAATAATAAGCTCTGAATACAATTTGAGAATATACTACCACAGAAGTAGGTAATGAAAGGTTGCCAAGGTTGTCTTCAAACAATTCCTTCAACAATACCTTCAACAAAGGTAATGAAAGGTTGCCAACGTTGTCTTCAAACAATAAGTGGGAAGTGGGGCAAGAGGAATACAATGAGGGATAATTTTTAAGAGGCTATAGGTGAGTAGGTGAGTGATCTTGCTCTGCAAACTTCACAAACTCAAGCACATTTCTGATTTGAAGCACAGAACAAACACATCCTCTCTTTCCTTGAGATGAAATACATCTCTCTAAATGCTCTCCTGAAAATCATTATGAAATCCTTTCAACCAAAGGCCTCAGGGATTTGAAATCTGAGCTGATGTCTGAGTCAGACAGTTGGAATAATTTTCATTAGCAGAACTACTTGTGCCACTGCTGATTTGGTAAATACCTCAGAGCACATCCCATTTATTCCCCCAGTGAATGACCTTAATTTGCTTCAGCCAAAATGAACAAAGAAATGATGAAGAACAGAGCCTGTTTCTTTCTCAGTGATATGTTCAGGTTTGAAAATCAAATAAGATGATATTTTTTTTCTGTTTATGTTTCCTTCAACATTTTCCAAGCTCTTTACTCTCCTCCGTCTTTGCCCATGGTTTTTTAAATAATTTTAATTATCTGGTTATAGTAATTTTTCCTGCAATGTTGACCTTATAGAATCTGATTTTCTATTTCTAGATTAACTAAAGTGATAATTAAAACAAAACAACAACAACAACCTCCCCCCCCCAAAAAAAAAACCCAAACAAAATTAAGGTGAAAATTAGTTTGATTCCAGATGTGTCATATTCTTCTTTGTTAATCCAGATGTCCAAATTGATAATAACATATCCAAATTTGATCAGCATCTCAATTTCTTTGAGATAGTGTTATGTATTGGGAAGACCATAAGTTTTAGAATCAGGTGTATGTTTGACTCCTGATCTTATTACTTATTCCAAGATGTGTGACCTTGAGTATATTTTTAAATATCTCCTGATTGGAAAAATGTGGGAAAAACCTAACTGCATCATAGGAATTGCTTGAGATTTAACTAAATTAAAATACCTCCCTAGTATATGATATTTTTCCCCCAAGCACTTTAACTAACATTGGAGTTTAATGTTGATTCTCTAATCTTACTTTTAAAGAGCCTTGCTGATGACTAGTCTTCTCATAAGTAAATGCAGCAATAATTAGCAATAAGACTTTGAGATTTTGTGACATTTAAAAATAATATTTTGGTGATACAGTTCTATTCTTTCCAAATTGAATAGTTGAGAAGAAAGTGATAATCCATATTTAATAAAATTTTTTCTAACTGATGAAGAAAGTGTAATTGAACAAGGAAATGATTGACTTGGTGAAGATCACAGTTAAGTCTGATTAGATCCATGGATTTCCAGTTGAAGGCTATTATGCCACATCAAGTGATTTCTCACTATTGTCCTCCTTCTGTTTGTATCATGTCCATCCTACTTTAGAACCTCACTACTCTCACGAGCATGAGATCAAGAGCATCTTACTTGGCACCTCTGTCTCCAAGTTGCTCTTCTCTCCAACCCATTCTCTTTGGTATGGTGAGATTAATCAGATTGTTACATTCCCCTCCTCAGCCACCTCTACTGGTTCTCCATTGTCTATTAAGTCATTTCCAAACTCATTAGCCTGGCACTCACTGTCCTTCACAATATGGCATCATGTTCATACATTTATTTGACAAGTGGTATTGAGTGCTTGCTATAGGCCAGGTCTACGTTCTGGGAATATAACAAATATAACAGTGAACTAAAGATAATCTCTGCCCTCACCGAGTTTATATTCTAGTTCATGGTTCTCAAAATATAGCAGGGGATCTGGAGGAGTTTTGAGACCCACTCAGGATACCTGCAAAATTACTTTCATAATGAAAATTACTTTGCAGAAATGTCTGTTCATGTCCTCTGCCCATTTCTTGATTGGATTATTTGTTCTTTGGGTGTTGAGTTTGCTAAGTTCTTTATAGATTCTGGACACTAGTCCTTTATCTGATATGTCATTTGCAAATATCTTCTCCCATTCTGTCAGTTGTCTTTTGATTTTGTTAACTGTTTCCTTTGCTGTGCAAAAGCTTTTGATCTTGATGAAATCCCAATAGTTCATTTTTGCCCTTGCTTCCCTTGCCTTTTGCGTTGTTCCTAGGAAGATGTTGCTGCGGTTGAGGTCAAAGAGGTTGCTGCCTGTGTTCTCCTCAAGGATTTTGATGGATTCCTTTCGCACATTGAGGTCCTTCATCCATTTTGAGTCTATTTTTGTGTGTGGTGTAAGGAAATGGTCCAATTTCATTTTTCTGCATGTGGCTGTCCAATTTTCCCAGCACCATTTATTGAAGAGGCTGTCTTTTTGCCATTGGACATTCTTTCCTGCTTTGTCGAAGATTAGTTGACCATAGAGTTGAGGGTCTATTTCTGGGCTCTCTATTCTGTTCCATTGATCTATGTGTCTGTTTTTGTGCCAGTACCATGCTGTCTTGATGACGACAGCTTTGTAATAGAGCTTGAAGTCCGGAATTGTGATGCCACCAACGTTGGCTTTCTTTTTCAATATCCCTTTGGCTATTCGAGGTCTTTTCTGGTTCCATATAAATTTTAGCATTATTTGTTCCATTTCTTTGAAAAAGATGGATGGTACTTTGATAGGAATTGCATTAAATGTGTAGATTGCTTTAGGTAGCATAGACATTTTCACAATATTTATTCTTCCAATCCAGGAGCATGGAACATTTTTCCATTTCTTTGTGTCTTCCTCAATTTCTTTCATGAGTACTTTATAGTTTTCTGAGTATAGATTCTGTGTCTCTTTGGTTAGGTTTATTCCTAGGTATCTTATGGTTTTGGGTGCAATTGTAAATGGGATGGACTCCTTAATTTCTCTTTCTTCTGTCTTGCTGTTGGTGTAGAGAAATGCAACTGATTTCTGTGCATTGATTTTATATCCTGACACTTTACTGAATTCCTGTATAAGTTCTAGCAGTTTTGGAGTGGAGTCTTTTGGGTTTTCATAATGATACTAAGGCATCATTTGTCATTTTGACTCTCATTCTTTTAATGTGTATACAGCGAAGTTTTCCAGGGCTATCTAATATGTGATATCATAGCAGATTGAATGTGGACTGAATGTGGAGACAGATGTGGGAATCTAGCTGTCTTTTATTAGGCCAGAAATTAAGGAAGATTGCAAAAATATAAAGCAATGCTACTCTTTCAATGATTTTGTTTGAAAACATTCTTTCCATAAAAATACTATTTATATGAAGGGGGTGGGATTATGGAAATTGGGGAGGGTATGTGCTTTGGTGAGTGCTGTGAAGTGTGTAAACCTGGTGATTCATAGACCTGTACCCCTGGGGATAAAAACATATGTTTATAAAAAATAAAAAATTAAAAAAAATATATGTTTATAAAAAATAAAAAATTAAAAAAATACTATTTATAATAACATACAATAGGTTTATTTTTATTATTTTAAGATGCATTAATATTTTAAAATTCATCAATTTAAATTATTTTGTTTTTTTCAAAAACAACTTTATTGAAGTACAGTTGATATATAAAATACTGAAGCATATGTTTAGTGTATATAATTTGATGAATTTGGGTGTATGCATGTATCCATGAAACCATTGCCACAGTCAAGGTAATAAACATATTCATCACCTCCAAAAGTTTCTTCATGTCTCCCTTTCTCTGTTTTTGTGGTAAGAACAATTAATGTGAAGTCTGTTCTCTTTATGAAAGTGTTAAGTGCAACTGTGTAGTGTTCTTAACTATAGGCATTGTGTTGTATAGCAGATCTCTAGAAATTATTTACCTAGTATAACTAAAACTTTCTACCAGTTTTATTTTTTTTTTTTAAAGATTTTATTTATTTATTTGACAGAGAGAAATTACAAGTAGATGGAGAGGCAGGCAGAGAGAGAGAGAGGGAAGCAGGCTCCCTGCTGAGCAGAGAGCCCGATTCGGGCCTTGATCCCAGGACCCTGAGATCATGACCTGAGCCGAAGGCAGCGGCTTAACCCACTGAGCCACCCAGGTGCCCTCTATCAGTTTTAATACAGCAGATATTTATAGATGTATCCTATATAAACAATGTTCTTTGTGGCCCTTAGTAATTTTTTTTTTAAAGATTTCTACTTTTTTTTTTTTTTAAAGATTTTATTTATTTATTTGACAGACAGAGATCACAGGTAGGCAGAGCAGGAGACAGAGAGAGAGAAAAGGAAGCAGGCTCCCCACTGAGCAGAGAGCCCGGTGCGGGTTCGATCCCAGGACCCTAGGATCATGACCTGAGCTGAAGGCAGAGGCTTTAACCCACTGAGCCACCCAGGCACCCCTGTGGCCCATAGTAATTTTAAAAAATGATTTATTTTATTTATCTAAGAGAGAGAGAAAGCGAGAGAGAGAGAGATGGGGGAGGGGCAGAGGAAGAGGGAGTGAATCTCAAGCAGACTCCCTGCTGAGCATGCAGCCCCATGCCAGGCTCAGTCTCATGACCCATGAGATTATGACCTGAGCCAAAGAAGAGTCAGATGCTTAACTGACTGAGCCACCCAAATGCTCCAGCCCTTAGTAATTTTTAAGAATGTGAAGTGGGTCCTGGGACTAAAATGTTTGAGAACTACAATTTCAGTTATTCTAGAAAATAAACATAACACAGAATCAGTATAGTAGAGCATCAGATAATAACAAAGATCATGAAAAAAAAAAAATGAAGCCAGGAAAGGAAATAGATCAATTGGACGATCAGTAAGGATCATGATCTATGACCTGTGCTCTGGTTAAACTGAATCATCTAAACTTCCCTGAACATAGTCCATGCTTTTCTACTACTATAGTTCATAATGGTGTTTCTTCTGCCTGTTTTGTCTTCCTATTTTCATTTCTTAAATATCAATTCTTCTTTCAGGGACCAACTGAAATGTCACCTAAGCCATGATTCCTTCCCTCATTTTCTTCTTAACAGAAGTGATTAGTCTCCCTTTTACTGTTCCTAGCCTCAATGATAATATTTTGATCTCTTAAACTCATAATTTTATGCTTTGTACAAAATTTATTGTTATATGTATGCCACTCATACCCTTCTCAAGTTTATGAAACTTTTTAAAGTTGGGGACAGTTTCTTATTTACCTGAATACAAACCTTCTTTGTACCAGTGAGGTTTAGGTTCAGAAATAACAGAAAACCTCGAAATAATAGTGGTTTCATCAAGATGGAAGTATATTATTTCTCACGTAAGTCAGCCAGTGAGCAGTCCAGGGCTCAAGAAGTGAGTCTTGGTATAAAAATCTTTAGGGCTGGTAATATCTTCCATCTTCTGCTCAAGTATCCCAAGACTGTGGTCCTCAGCATCCAGATAGCAGCATCTTTGTTTCAATAGGAAGAAAGGAGAGAGACACAAAGATCAGGGGTCTAACAATGCGCATCAGCTCTCTGTTAAGGAAGGTTCCTGGAAGCTGCTAAGGTGACTCTTCTATTTATACCCCATTGGTGGAACTTAGTCACATGTGCAAACCTAACTGCAGAGGAGGCTGGGAAATGTAGTCTTTTTAAAAAATATTTATTTACTTATTTGAGGGAGAGTATACATGCATTGGGGGAAGGGCAGAGGGAGAGAATCTCAAGTAGACACCCTGCTGAGCATGGAGCCCAAGGCAGGGCTTGATCTCACCATGCTGAGATCGTGACCTGACTTGGTTGCTCAACGTACTGAGCCACGCATGTGTCCCAAGACTGGGAAAGGCAGTCTTTATTTTTAGTGGTCTTGTGCTCAGCTGTGGAGGAAAGGGAGAATAAATATTTGGGGCCCACACTCAGTTTCTCTTACACTCACTTTCCAAGTGTCTACCATAGGTCTTAATTCCAGTTAAAGGCTTAAAATTAACTAGCAGGTAAATAATAATGAGCTTCAATTTCAGAATTATTTGTTGGATAATGAATACAGAGGGACTTCTGCTCATTGTAATTTGCTTGTTCTCTTTGAAGGAGGCATTAGAAATCATTAAAGAACTCTACAATCTATCTTTTTATACTGAATTATGACAGTGTTAATCACTTATTCAATTGCTACCATTAGGCCATGGAGCCTTTTTTAGAGGCTCACACTTCATTATTATCACCATTTTACCTTCTGCTTAGCCTTCCTGACAGTGATAAAGACTTCATCAACCCTTTCTTTCTTTCTTTTTTTTTTTTTTTTAAAGATTTTATTTATTTATTTGACAGAGATGACAAGCAGGCAGAGAGTCAGGCAGAGAGAGAGGAGGAAGCAGACTCCCTGCTGAGCAGAGAGCCCGATGTAGGGTTCCATCCCAGGACTCTGGGACCATGACCTGAGCTGAAGGCTAAAGCTTTAACCCGCTGAGCCACCCAGATGACCCTCATCATAACCCTTTCTTGCCAGAAGTGTCCCCAGCCTTTCCTGTGTCATGTGATACTCTGGCCTCAGGTTTTCTTTATAGACTAATCACAGGGGAAAAGTACCTTGTAGATGGTGCTTGGGTGACTCAGTCAGTTAAGCATCTGTCTTTGGCTCAGGTTATCCTGGGACTGAGTCCCACATTGAGTTCCCTGCTCAGTGGGGAATCTACTTCTCCCTCTACCATGCTCCTCTTCTCATGATCTCTCTCTTTCTTTCTCTGGTAAATAAATAAAATCTTAGAAAGAAATGAATGAAAGAAAGAAAAGAAAGAAAAAAAAGAAAAGAAAAAGAAAGGAAAGGAAAGGAAAGAAAGAAAAATACCTCTTAGGAAAAAAAAAAAAACAAACCCCAAACAAACAAACAAACAAAAAACAAAACCCTGGTGGCTAGCTCAAGTTATTATGTTAGTATGCATATTTGTTCCACATAGAAGCAGATAAAAGAACATTTATAATTTCAAAGTACTAAAAATATTGGAGCATTGAATCTATGCTCTATATTTGCTTTCCAGTTTCTTCTCACTGCATGCATATCTTTGTAAATCACAGAGCCTAACTTTAAGTTTTGAGCTGGGATCTTTATTTACACAAAATATTGCCCTAGGATCTCCAGAAGCATCCTCTGACCACCTCTACTCTCTCCTCTACACCTTTGCACACATAATATTTACATCTGGTTCTTAGCACTCCTCCACAAAGAAAATTCTGAGATTTCTATACAATTGGAGTTGTATTTAAAATAGTCCATTTTGTCTATAGTGATTGTAAATACGGAAACTTGCAGTTTTAGGATTAACCCAGAGGTTAGTTCTTTGAAAAAATTGAAATAAAAAAAAAAAGAGAACTTGTTAGAGATGGCATTTACTACATTTGTTGTTACTTAATTTTTCTTTCTTTTTTAAAAAACGATTTTATTTATTCATTTTGACAGAGAGAGAGAAAGAGAGAGAGAGAGAGGGCGCAACCAGGGCAAGGGGCGGAAGCAGAGGGAGAAGCAGGCTCCCACTGAGTAAGGAGCCTGATGTGGGACTTGATCCCAGGACCCTAGAATCGCGACCTGAGCCAAAGGCAGGCACTCAAATGACTGAGCCATTGAGGCATCCCTTAATTTTTCATTTCTACATGTCTATATTCTCTTTGAACTATGTACTTCTTGAGGACTATGCCGTGTCTGAGACAGTAGTTATAAAGTGAAACAGAGTTGCCCTTAGCTGACAAATTAAGATGATGATGATATGAGATTTGTTTTACCTTGGAATGAAATTTTCACAAAAGAAATGAACACTACAGAGAAAGTGTTCATCATCTATTCATTTATCTCACAAATATTTATTTGAGGGCCAATCACAGCACCCAGCAGTATGGTAGATACTAGGAAATAGTGGAGAGCAATATTGACATAGTCTCTATCCTTATGGTATGTATAGCCTAGGAGAGAAAGACAAAAATGTAATAAATGTAAAATATGATGAATGCTTGTTAGAGAAACACAGACTGGGAGTACTCGAGGTTGGGGGGGGCGGTGCGTTTAACCTAGTTGTAGTATTTTTGGAGTTTTCATATACAAATAACTTACTTGAATAACGAAGAGCCTTTGCGAGGCATTATTCTTCTCATTTATAGATGAGGAATTAGTCTTAGAAATTAGCAAGACCCAATTTCCTGTAGGCCCAGACCTGGGCTTGTGACTGTAAACCCAATGTTCTCATCACTGTCTCACACAGCAGCTAGAGTGCCAGGGGGTGTGACATCTGTGGCTGTGCTATGTCTGCTCCCTGTCTTTTTGCCTTCACCCCAGGCTTACAACCCCCATTGGCATCAATTAATTAATCATTGGCATCCATCACAGCTGCCTGGAAGCCATGTGGGTATTCTGGCCAGCATGGCCGTAAGTGCTCTTTAACTAGGGTTGGTAATCTAGTGTTCATTCTGGGAGCAGCCCCTGCAATTAGGAAAGGGACCAGGGGATCTTTCAAGCAGACAGAAACTACAGAAACTCAGCCAAAAAGCCTTATTAGGATGAGCCATTATGCAGCAGTATGCTCAGTGGTCTGTTTTCCTGGCCTATTAAGTAGAAGTCAGTTGCTTCAAAGAGAAAACAGCATTGAAGTGTCCAAGTTCATTTCATTTTATGTTTAGTACTATTGAGTTGGACAGAATAATGAACACTGCTCTTGGGCATTTTCCTTCATTGTTCTGAATACCCAACTAACACCCAACCATTCCCTGATTCTTCCAGAAAAACTCCTTTCTTATGAATTTTTGAACCTCTTGGAAATTTCCAAGTGATTGCTCTATTAATAACCCTGGTGAAATTGAGGAGGTGGTGATAATTATTTCCTTGATATATGATACAGTAGAAAGACTATGGACTTGGAGATAAACCTGAATTGTCTAACTCTTTGACTTTCTAGTTGTGTCAATTTAGGAAAGTTTCTGGCCTTCCTTGTGCCTCAGTTTCTTCAAAGGATGGTTGTGAGGATTAGAAGAAAAATATGTAATATAGTTAGTACAGTGTCTGGGACATAACTGGTTCCCAATAAATGGGAAATATTATTATGATGGTTAAAACCCCTCCTTTTCCCCCCTGAGAACTCAGTACAAATTTTAGTATCTCTTCTAAAATTTTCTGGCAATGTTAGTTCCTCAGGAGTTTACCTTTATTATAAATTTATTTCTTTTTTATTTATTGAGGTAAAATTGACATAGAATTATATTGTTTCAGATGTACAACATAGTAATTCAACATTTGTATGTATTGCAAAATAGTCACCACAATGTAAGTGAAATAATGTGATACTTGTCTCACTCTCTCTGACTTATTTCATTTAACATAACACCATCAAAGTCAATTCAGGTTGTTGCAAATGTCAAGATTTTATTCTTTTTTTTATGGCCGAGTAGTAACATTCCATTGTGTGTGTGTGTGTGTGTGTGTGTGTGTGTGTGTGTGTGTGTTGTGTGTGTGTGTATCTATATCTATATCTATATCTATCTATATCTATATCTATATCTTTATCCATTCATCCATCAATGGATACTTAAGTTGTTTCCATATCTTGGTTATTGTAAATAATGCTGCAAAGAACTAGGGGTGCATATGTCTTTAGTGTTTTTGTTTTCCTCAGGTATATACCCAGAAGTGGAATTGCTGAATTGTATAGTAGCTCTATTTTTAATTTTTTGAGGAAACTATACTCTTTTCCATAGTGGTTGCACCGAATTACATTCTCACCAACAGTGCACAAGAGTTCCCTTCCACATCCTCCACCAACACTTGTTACTTCTTGTCTTTTTGATAATCGCCATTCTGATAAGTGTAAGGTGATATCTCATTGTGGTTTTGATTTGTATTTCCCTAGTGAGTAGTGGTGTTGAGCATAGTTTTATGTGCCTATTGGCCATCTGTATATCTTCTCTGGAAAAATGTCTAGTCAGACCTCCTGCCCATTTTAAATTGGATTTTTTTTCTTGTTGTTGTTATTTAGTTGTATGAGTTCTTTGTAGATTTTGGATATTATTTCCTTATCAGATGTGGATATATGATCAGCAAATACCTTCTATTCAGTAGGTTTCCTTCTTGTGATGGTTTCCTTTGCTTGCAAAAGCTTAGTTTAATGTAGTCCCACTGTTTATTTTTTCTTGTGTTTCTATTGCCTTTGAAATCAAATCCAAAAAAATGCCAAGCCCTCAAAACCAAAAACATTGCTAAGATTGATGTCAAGTAACTTATAGCCTAAAACATCTAAGATGTCCCAGTATGTAAGAGTGCCCAGTGATGGGGACTCTGGAGATTATAATATACAAAAGTCAAAGCAGACAGTCATGCACAGTAGATTTTCTGCTGTCTACATTGCACTTCTTTTGTAGGAGACTTAGGGAATTAGCCCTGTCATTGAAAGTTTATAGGATCCAAAATTATAGTGGTGTGGTGAGATACAGACAGTGTAGATGATTGCAAAACATAAGCATATACGTGGATCTTAGGACAATGTTTTTCAAATTCTCTGTACCATCTTCTCAAAATCATCTGGAGAACTTACAATAGAGATAACTAGAATATCTGGGGGATGGATACTGGGGAATATCCATTTAAAATAGGACACACAGAGGTTCTTGTATACTTTAAGGTTAAAGAGGAGTGGATAATTCATATTAAATGCTAGATTGATAACCATATCGGAGAGTTCTGATACAAAAGATCACTGACCCTGTGAAGAATTTACCTTCTCCTCACTCATTGAAGAGTTGCTTACAGAAGGACTGGTTACATGGAAAAGGAATCTGGGAACCAATCTGGGAATCTGGCAGTAAAATCGCAAGATCTTAGTCTAGAAAGAGAGTTGAGGTTTCTGGAATAAGAATCAAGGCAAAAAGAATCCCAAAGACAAGAAATTAAGCAGAAAGACTGGGAATTGGGCAAGATCTTTTAGAGGATTTACAACAGGGTTGCCTGTTTACTTCCCACCCTCCCAGCTAGGCTGTGGTCTCCCTGAAGATTGTGTTCATAACTTCTTTATCTATATTTCTTTTTTACTTAATATAGGGCTTAGCACAAAGTAGGTGATTCTGTTTTGAAGGTAAGATAGACATTAAATGACTCACTTCAATCCAACTCAACAATCATTTGTTGGGTGTCTACTCTGTGAAATGGCTTAACAACACAATGGTGAATAAAATATAGTCCTCACTCTGGAGGAGACCAAGAAGTAAAAAAAGAACCACCCAATTACAATGTTATAGGAGATGTTGAAGGGGGAAATTATCTAGGGAGTTTGAGAGGAGAGAATCTTTCCCTGGGACTAAACAACTGGTCAACACGTGCTCTATAGTCAAGACATTGAAGGGCTTTCCAAGTGAAGAAAACAGCCAGAACAGAGGTAGGAAGGAATAAAAATGAAGATATCTTGGGAGGTGGTGTCAGAGGTCTGGTAGGTGGGAGCACAGCACGGATCATGGGTAGTGGGTTCTGGACCTTGTGGATCATATTAACAAGACAAGGTTTATTCTGGAAACATTTGGATTTGCCAAAGTGTTTTAAGGGGTAGAATCACACAATTCAACTTCTATTTAGAAGTTGAATGTGGACTGTATTCCACATTCTGGAGGAGACAGAGAGGCTGGGGCAATCTGGGCAGGGCAGCAGAGTGAGCAAAACGTGAATTAAATGAATTACTGCTGAGGTACTGATGGTAAATAACATTTTAAGACAAGTACCCTCTGAGTGAGCTGTTTGCTCTTGAAAAGGTTCTCCACACTGGAGACTACTGGAGTCACTGTGTGACTGCTACAATAGATTTACCAGCTTCTAGGAGTGCACTTTTGGTTGTCTGTTATTTATTCTCTCCACTCCCACAGCTGGTTCTTGCTAGCTGGCCTGCCCTGAAAATGAAATGCAGTTCTGTGATCTGGAGGAGAATTCACAGGCTCCAGAGGACCAGTTGCTCTGTGATTTTTAACAACTGACCAGCATGAGCTCTTTCCCTTTACCTTGAAGAGTTCCTCCTCATGTCAAAGCCATTACAAAGGAACATTACCGGGCAGGTCTCAAACCACACTGAGTTTTTTTTTTTTTTTTTTGAGAACAGAGCCAGCAACTTGTCTTTTCCACAAATGGTATTTGGTTTTAGGATCAAGATTTACAAGCCCAATTGCTGTTGTTACATGGATTCTTTTTTTTTTTTTTTAAATATGGAAATGCTTAAAAAAAAAGGAAACATGGAACACTTTACAAATTTGTGTGTCATGGTTGTGCAGTGGCCCTGCTGATCTCTGTATTGTTCCAATTTTAATATATGTGCTGCTGAAGTGAGCACTGGATTCTTTTTACCAAAGTCCTAGTGTTACATTTTCTCAGCTATAAAAAAATTTTTTTTTTGTTTTTGGGTCAATAAATGTGCTAGAAAGTTGTTGAGTTGAAACAAAAAAGTAATTAAAATTGTTCTTTTTTTCCATGCTTTCTTACCTAACCCTTCCTCATAAACCCAACAAACGAACTCTCTGCAAGTAAACTCTGTGTTTAGAGAATAACAGAAATGACATATCATATGGTCTGATTTTGCCTGGATTGTGTCATATTGACATATGAGGAGGAATGTTGGATCAAAAATAAAAACACCTGGTTTATGTTCCTTTCAATGGCATTAACTAGATGTGTAACCTGGGGTAGTGTACTTCACTTTTCCCAGCCTTAACTGCTATAATATGAGGGAGATAAATATGAGAGATAAGTTATATTATATTTCTATAATTCTTTCTTTTATTTTTAATTTTTTAAATTTTTTTTTATTGATAAATTGATTTTTTTTTTTTATTTTTATTTCCAGCATAACAGTATTCATTATTTTTGCACCACACCCCGTGCTCCATGCAATCCGTGCCCTCTATAATACCCACCACCTGGTGATTCATAGACCTGTACCCCTGGGGATAGAGTAATTTTTTAAATTTTTAAAAAGATTTTATTTACCTTATTTGACAGAGAGAGAGAGCACAAGTAAGCAGAGTGGCAGGCAGAGGAAGAGAGAGAAGCAGGCTCTCTACTGAGCAGGGAGACTGATGCAGGGCTCCATCCCGGGACCCTGGAATCATGACCTGACCTGAAGGCAGCTGCTTAACCAACTGAGCCACCCAGGTGTCCCTTATAATTCTTTCTATTTCTAAGAATTGGGGATTCTATAAGCTACATAGGAGTGATGACATATTTTTTCTTATGAGCAGGAACATCTTGGGTGCTGCTTTGGAAAAGTTGATTCACCTGTGGGATGCACATTTGTTGATTGCTCTTTGGTATCTATTTTTCATTTCTACGCCTTCATATATATATATATATTTTCCCCTTCAGGGATATGTTTTACTTTGCTTAGCTATGCAGCCAGCATAGAATGGACACCATTTCTGGCTCCAGAGAAGGATCTTGACAGGCTTAAGCCAACAAGTGTGTACCATTTCCTGCGTGAGGTTGTTCTAGGATGGGCAACTAGCCAAATTCAGGCCACTGAGAAGTGCAAAAATTCTTTTCAGTGGGGGCTCCCAGGAAGTAGCTTCCTTTTTCTTTTTTGAGAGGTGGTGAAGAGCTTCCCCTCTGCTGGTGTTGTGGGAGAAGCGAGATCTCGAATAACTACTACCGTGAGGGAAGTTGAGCAGAGCCCAGAGAATCCCAAAGGAGCCAGAGTCCGGTTACTATATGAAGTTTTGGGTCAAACCAGGCCTGCAACAGCATTTGATCTTTTAAAAAACTTGTGAGCCAGGGCGCCTGGGTGGCTCAGTGGGTTAAAGCCTCTGTCTTTGGCTCAGGTCATGATCCCAGGGTTCTGGGATCAAGCCCTGCATTGGGCTCTCTGCTCAGCAGGGGACCTGCTTCCTCCTCTCTCTCTCTGCTTGCCTCTCCGCCTACTTGTGATTTCTGTCTGTCAAATAAATGAATAAAATCTTAAAAAAAAAAAAACTTGTGAGCCAATGAAATCATGAAGTTTAAGACAATTTAGCTCAGTTTCTCTATTGCTCTCAACTCAAAGATTCATAACTTTTTTCCTTAAGTTTACATGAAGTATATTTATGATTACTAATTTTTTACCCCCAAAATAAAGAAAAAAAATGCTTATTTCTGTATTTTTTAAATAGGCGACTCATTAATCATCAAATGCAAAATGTTGAAAACAACAAAAATTTTAGAGTCAATGTGAGGTACACAGAAATAGCTTTATAAATGTTTACTGAATGAATGAATTCTAGAATAAATTAGAGGAAAGATAGTATTTCCTGGGTGCAAGGGAAAGAGTAGGTAGGAAAGTAGTTATTTAGAATGTTTTTGGGAGAAAAGTATGGGATGGTCATAAAGTCTAAACTGCTGGAATTTTCCTTTTTCTTCTCTCTTGAGATATTGCTTAATGTATTTTTTTCCCCTTTCATTTAAGTATTCAGGGAGAAAGAAGGACCTAAGGTTGGACCTAGCGAGCAGCATGGGCTGCAGGGGACACCAGGCCAAGGGCCCCCATGGCCGTGCTAGCTTGCGGGGAAGGGAAAGAGATGCCTGTGGTTTTCCCAGATGAGACAGAGAATAGTAGTTCCAAAGAACTGCTGGTTTATATTTTAACTCTTGCCAAGTTGTGAAAATAGTGAAGGATGCTTAGACTATTTAGCATTCAAATTGCTATCTGGTTAATCATATTTAGAAGACTGGATTCCTGGATATCTTCTTCACTCCCTATCTACTGACTTTTGAAACATGGTAATTCCCGGGAGCCTCAGTGGCGCCGTGGGTTAACTCCTGATTTTAGCTCAGGTCAGGATCTCAGGGTCGTGAGATCCAGCCCCTCTGTGCTGGGGGAAGAGCCTGCTTAAGATTCTCTGTCTCTCTTTGCTCCTCCCCTTCTCTAAATTAATAAATAAATCTTAAAAAAAAACCAAACAAACCCATAATGCAAACCGGTAACACTGGCAATCACCCATGAACCTTTAAATTACACTGATTAATAACGTTGGAAGCTTCCTCAAGAAATAAACAATGGCACCAGCAAAAAAAAAAAAAAAAAAAAAAAAAAACCAAAAAATTTTTGTTTCAATTCAATCTACTGATTAATTTAACAGGTGTTTTATGAACACTTCAACAGGTGTCTAGTTAGCAGGGAAGACTGATAAATAAGTACCAATCACAAAGTTGGTGAGTATTACAGGAGAGGAAATGTGGGGATTTTAACAGAGCAAGGGATCTAACCTAGAGGGGGGTAAGGAAAGCCTCTTCAAGGAAATGATATTGAAGGAGAGGTCTGAGGAATGAGCAGGTGCCACTCAGATGAAGATGGGGAGAGGAAGAAGAAGGGTGTTCCTATACAACGAGCCAGTGGCTGCGGGGATGGAGGCACCTGTGAGGACCCATGACAAGTTCAGAATGGATGCAGGGAAGAGGCACAGTGAGAGAAAGCCACGATGAAGACCAGATTTTGTGAGTCTCTATGGGCCAGGTGAAGGAGTTTGGGCTTTAATTAAAAGGGAATGGGAGGCTGCTGTACGGTTTAAGTAGGAGAGCAACAGGGTCAGATTAGCATTGAACCGGGACCACATCTGGCACAGGGGCATGAGGTCCCCTCCCTCCAGTTCTGTTCGATTTTGTGTCTACACTATTGCCTCCACGTCCCCACGAAAGTGCTGCCTTTTTCCTTTTAAAACACTGGAAACAAGGATGAAATGGGTACTGTTTCCAGAACTGGTTACATCACTGCTTTTGTAGCAATTGGTTTTTCCCAGTAAATCAGAGCTTCTCTCTCTTGATTATAGTTTGGATTTTCAGTAGCTCTGACTTCTTGTAAAGCAGCACTGATTTTCAGCTCTTAAATATCAAGATGGGAACCAGCATGCAGGCATGGGTTCTATAGTCTTGTCTGGGGCTGGCCTGTACTTGGCAAGCAGCTGCTGCTGAGGCTTACACTGTGGCTTGTTTTCGGAGTGTTCTTTTGTGCAGCCAGAACATCGTTCCACGTAGCTCTTTTCCCAGCGAAGTGAAGCGGCCGACCTGCAGGTACCGCCCTGTCCTCCCTCCTTCAGTGGCTGTCCTCCTGGGAATCAAAATTAGCCTCCAAAGATATGAATCAGTCTTCAGTCCTTTCCTGCACCTGTTGTGTCCACCCCAGGCCAAGTGCATTACTTTGCTTGCTTGCTTTTACTTTAAAACATTAAGCCTTCTTTCTTGGTCTGTAAATGCACATGTGGAGCCTCTTACTGCTTCTAGAGCTTTGGATACAGTGAGTGCTGAATACCACCAGTAGAATGACTGAAAGAGGAAAGACAGGATGTTCTGAGTCTGGACTGGAGCGTTATTAGAATCAGTGGTTTGCTGAGAAGAGCTGGCAGCTGAGTAGAAAGATGTGAACATTCGTGTTTGGTAATTTGAAGAGCCCCTGAATGATTGGTAATCAGAGTCACTGCTCTGAAGTCTACTCAGGGCCCAACTTGTTGACTGATAAGGATGCACTTCTCCATAGGGAAGGGCACCACTCAACAGAGAAGGCTTTCACAGGTTCTTTACTGGACACTTCCTCCCCTGGATCTCCAATATTGTGGAAAGGTTCAAATGAGATGATCAATATAAAATGCTTAGAGGAATGCCACGTACGGTGAGCAAACGAGCACATGCTATTCTTACTATAGATGTTGCAGTCTCTGTACAGAGCTGCCTCACTCTGTAGGTGGAGCTGTGATCACTCTTCCTGAAAGCCCGTAATCCTTTCACTTACTTGCTGGGCCACTGAGTTATGCAACAACTGTGTATTGAGTGTTTAAAAATACCAGCTACTAATTCTACCCAGTTGAAGCGGGTGCATAAAGTTTGCTTTATTTTCTGAGATTTTGGTTTTCTTTGGAGGCATGTCACACATTCAAAAAAATAGTTACTGAGCATTAATGGTGTGGTCTCTTGCTTTCCCTTGTGGACTGAGAGCAAGGGGAGTTGATATTGATGGAGTAACATGGGTTTTTCTGCTTTATCTTGAGAAACCATCACTCACCATGTCTCTGTTTCTTTCCATTCCTTACTTGATTTTTCTCTATAGCACATTTCACCATCAGACATACTCTATATTTTGAATTTTATTAATTTAGTTGTTCATTTTCTGCTTCCCTACACTGTAGTATGAGCTCCACAGGGAACAGTTTTTGTCCATTTTCTTCCATTCTGTATTCCCAACTCTGAACAGCGCCTGGCACATGTGTCCTACAATTGTTTATTGAGTGAAATCTGCTCCACTTTGAAAGCTCTGCTCATACTCTGTTTTTGTCAGCAGCTATTCAGCTTTGCAGAAATTCTTCATCTTAGTGATAACAAGAGTATATTTTAAATAGTAAAGAAAGGTACATAAGATTGTATGTTAAATATCACTACGTTAATTAATAACTTCCAACAACTTAATTGACAAACAATACATGTGAACATGATAGGTGCCCTTGAGAATATTGCACAAAGAATCTGGAATTGTTGATTGGTCCTCAAGAAAAGGAGACCAGAATTCTCCAGCAAGGTGGAGTGTGCACATGTGTATACTTGTGTATGTGTGTTGCTGTGTATGTGTGAGGGTGCACGCATAAAGTATAATGATACTGATTTATAGAGGGAGATGGAGATACCTTCACAACTTCTCTGGAAGAGTAATTTTTATCAATGGGAAAAGACTTTTTGAACAGGTTATTTAAGCTGCCATTCAAATGTTTTCTGACATTGCCCATGTTATAGCTTCTATCAAGTTATTTGATGCAACTACCATTTATGGGTGATTTGCTAAGAAAATGGAGAAAGCAAGATCACATTTAGTCTGATGAAGAGATGCAGCAAGTGTGGAAAGAGAATCCTCCCTTATATTTGGGAGAATAATAGGATTAATGCAAGAGACTGGGAGGGCAGCATCCAGAGGTTGGAGAGGGCAGTGGGGGAGGGCATTCATTGTTAGTGTGGTGGCCTCACTGGCAAGACAGGGCAACTTCAGCAGGGGCTGGTGAATGGCATGGGAAATGGCTCAGCCACTTCAGTAGGGAGGAAAGCTTGGGCTTGAATCCTTCAGTCCTCTTAGTAGTGGCTTGGAGCCCTGAAAGCCAGAGTCTTCTTGCTTTAATAACCATACCTAACACTTAGTATAATACTTACCATGTGCTAAGTCTTTGTTCAGGCCTTTTGCATGTATAACACCTAGGTTAAACTGTTTGTCCTGCTTGCCCTAAAAAGTGGCAATATAGGAGCTGAATCCAGGTAAACATCCAAGTCAGTGTGCATCACTGCTGTGCCATATGGCTTTTCTCACAGGCCTTAATACCAGTTAGTTTTCCTTGTTCAAGATGTATAGATCACATAGGTGAGCCCCTCACCAGCTGATTTTGAAGTATATACCATTATTAATTGGTAGGGTAAGAGAATGAGATTGCTTTATATAACTACTTGTGAAGTGATCTGAGGAAACACCCTTACCCATGCCAGATTCAGAAGTTACTCCAGACCTGTTTACTTGAATGAAGAAGGAAAGAATTTTGCTTATAATCGTTTGAGGACATCATCTTTGAGTGCTGTGCACTTGGGCAACTCATTCTAATGACAAAAGCCAGAGACCACTTATAGCCATAAGCTGAACTGCTTAACACAGCTGAGAAAATGAAATATTTCATATCACAGCCAGGAAAATGAGGTTTCTTTGAAAAACAAAGCAAAACATAACGATGTTTTATTGAGCACCAAAAAAGTCCAGACCCCTCTCATATTCTTCTCCTCCTCAGCAAATCTAGGCTCTGCTGAAGCTCCTCTGATTGGTTAATCTCAGTACATTAATAGTTCCTAATGAACCACCTCTCCTCTGCTTCTGTCTTCAGAGAACTTATGTTCCATTGAGGGATAAAAAAAAAAGAGCCTTTTACATACTCTCCCTGATTCTTAGAGCTTTCTGGCACTGATTCCTCTCCTTTTTGCTAGAGAAAATAAGATGCAAATGTAGGAGCTGGTCCATGAGGCTTGGAAAAGTGGGGTGCTTTCTGAAAGTTAAGCCAGCAGTCAAAAGCCACCCATCAGAAGATGAACGAAAGAGGAGCTAGATACCTGCTTGATGGTTGTAGCACTTCAATCCATGCAGCCCTAGCCCCTCCCTCTTCCCTGTGGCCGGGTCTCCCATCCACCCTGAGGAGAGTTCTATCTCTTGGCCCTCTTTGGGCCACATCTCCCCTTTCTGCACTGGGCTCCATCAGGAAGGCAACTGTAGTGTGTCTGTTTGAAAGTCAGGAAAAAAAAAAAACCCACGTAGTCAAATAAAAGAGATTTATAGTGCATCAGGGTAATGATTCCAGGAATTTATTTGTGTAGCTCTTAGTATAGAAAACAGACCTGAGTACAAATAGAAGGAGGATTAAAGAAAGTGTCATTAAAATTGGTTCTTAAAAAGATGTCTGAAAACAAAGACAGATTTGTGGTGAGATAAATAACTGTCCTGGATTCATCAACAAAATGAATTGTTGAACCCACAGAATGTTATTTACTGTTTCAGGGGCAACCATTGGGTTCCAGCTGATTTCTTGCCTTCAGTTGGCCTTGCTATTTTCCACTGAGGGACATCTGATTGTCTCCGCCACAGCTCTGAGTCCAAGCAAAGCTAATGAATGAACTGATTGGTGTTCCTGCTGTCCTTGGGAGTGGACATACTGGTGGGAAGGCAACTCTAAGAATTCCAACTCAAATGCAGTTTCTAATATAAACAGGATTGTTTTAGGACAAGTTAGAAAGAATCAGTGTGCATATGTGTGTGTGTGTGTGTCTGTGTGAATAGGGAGCATAGTCTCTGTCTCTCTGACACACACACACACACACACACACACACACACACACGTTGCTGCTTTGTATAATTTTAAATCTTCAGTCTGAGAATAGAAACCATTTATCAGGATTTGTTGATTCATGTTGCTGGTGATAATATGGTAATAGGCCAGTAGGGGAAAAGCTTCTAAGTGCGTGGGAAATCAGCCTTTTTCTTTGGCAGATGTCCCTTCCTTCCATAGTTTGATTTTGAATAGCCTGGAGTTTGTTGAGAGAAGAACTAATCTTTAAAGTCTCTCCAAGTGCTCCGTGATACGGTATTGTCAGTAATCCTCTCAGCACCGCTAAGCTTCTACTGAGACAGTGAAGAAACGAGGTAAATCCCAATCCAGTGAGGCCTTGTGGCATAGTGTCTCAGAAAACAGCTAAGGACTCAAATAGTCCTTCTCTTTTTATTTTAGGAAACTGCGTACTAATACAAGTAAAAAAAGAGTTTCATACTCTTTGAACAGAAAACAGAAAACAAAGAATAAAGCCAGAGTCATTTCCAATCCAGCCAGTGAAAGGACATATCAGGACCCTATTGTGGCTGCTCCCACCTTGGCAGGGTGCTGACCTGGTGTGATGTATGCTGGGTCGGCGAGGAGGGACAGGGCACTGGAAGGAACCTGAATCTGCTCATGGAGAAAGAGAAGGCTTCACAGAGTGAACATGAAGCTTCTTCCAGTCCTCTCTGTGCTGATCCAGTTGTAGAAAATGTTGCTGGGTAATTTTTGAATGTAACATCTGGGAATGATTCCCTTCGAGGTGGGGCCCATGGAAGACAGCTTTTGGAAGGGAGAAGGCAGGAAGGATGGGTTTGGTCAAGGTGTGAGGAGAGGGTGGGTAGCCAGAAAAGTGTTAAGATGTCACAATCTTGGGGGTGTGGTGACGGATAATCAAGCAGGGATTTCTTCCTATGACCTCTATTCATTGCTTCTGACTTTTATGCCAAGAAACTCGGTTGCGGCCCTCTGTTCTGGGACCTGTAGTCACCGAGGCTACTTTCCTCTGGCCCTGCCCAGTTCACACAGACACTAAGGAAAAGGGAGAAAGTGGACACCAGGAGGAGACTGAAAGGTGGAAATCTCAGTTTGGAGACTTTCTTTTCCACCTCTGTGACTTGGTGGGCCACTTACAATGAGGGTACATATCTCAGGGATTGCACAATCTGCTAGAGAATCAGGAGTCTCCCAAGAGGCTGCTATGAACACTGAGTGCATCCCCTTGCTTAATTAGGCTCCTCCCCTCTTCCTCCAACCATCTCAGTGATGGCCTAGTTTGTTTCCCGGCCTCCATCTTCCTCTCCCGATTCAGAGTTCATTCTGATTACAGCCACCAGCTTTCCCATCTTAGAAGGAGCCTGGACCATGTCATCCTCGAGCCCCAGACTTCATGGCGGCTCTTGAGGGCTCACCAAATGATGTTTATGCCATTAGTCTGCTACTCGTTGTCTGTCCTGCTCTGGGGTTCAGGAGGCTGACTTCAACAGATTGCCTCCGTCACACTTGCTTGCTGTCTGGCTTTTTGTTGGGTCTGGCTGTTGGCTGACGCCAGCAGGATATTGTAGGGGGTTGGGATGCGTGGATATTTATCCCCCCACCCCACCCCTCTCTTCCTGCGTTGCTTGATTGTGGCAGAGACCGAGTCCCGTTCCTCTGCGTAGGCCACAACTTGTGTCAAATCACTGCACTTTTATAGTGTTGTGGTAAATCCACTCGCTTCCCCTTGCCCTTTTGGAACCATGGGTGGAAATAGTTGTCTGCTGTTAGGTTCTGCAAGCATTATCATCTTGAGGTGGGTACTTTACCTTGTCCACTCCTCTTAAGTAGGGCCTTTCTTGAGACTTTTCCTGTCCTCTTTCGGGCATGTCATCGCTTTCTTGCTGCAGTCCTGTCTGTGTCCTGTCCTCTCCGGCTCAGGCAAAGAGAGGTATGTGCTCTACCTCTTGCCCGACATAAAACTCTTTCCTCTCTGTGCCCTTGCGATTTAGTTTTCTTCACCAAGCACCAACGACTCTCAGGTTTGGAGGGTCCTATGTAGTGCCTTGCAAGGTGAGTGTCAGACACTCCAGTCCTGTCTGTACATCTGCAGTTGTCTTATCTGGTTTAAATATTACTGGCGGCAGGAATTCCTTGCCTCCTAAGGCGACAGTATTCACTCAGTTTATCCAGTGAACATTTTTACTGTCCACCGTGTGCCAAGTGCTGTGCATGGTCTTACCCCTCAAGAGGCTCATAACAATGAGAAATGAACGTGTGAATAAGCAGTCATGGTATAGGATGCATGTTACTATAGCTCTCACCATAAAGCTGTGAGAGCATGGACAAGTGATCACCCGGTCCTGTCTTGTGCACACGGGAAAATCTTCATCAGCAAGGCAATGCTTGAGATTGTGGAGGGTGAAAAGGAACTCTTCAAGCAAACAAGGGTGGGTAGAACATGCCAGAGGAAAGAACAAGATGGGAGAATGTACGGGTATTTAAGGGAGTTTTGTGTGCTTGGGCAATGACAGTTGGGTATGGCTGGTGTGTCAGAGAGTGGCAGAAGAGTTCTTTCTCACCTGCATTCAAAATCTACCAGCATGGGGCACCTGGGTGGCTCAGTCATTAAGCGTCTGTCTTTGGCTCAGGTCATGATCTCAGGGCCCTGGGATCGAGCCCCGCCTTGGGTCTCTGCTCAGCGGGGAGTCTGCTTCTCCCTCTCTCTCTGCCTGCCTCTCTGCCTATTTGTAATCTCTGTCTGTCAAATAAATAAGTAAAATCTTAAAGAAAAATATTTACCAGCACAAGTGGTGCCTGGGAGGCTCAGGTGTTTGAGCATCTGACTCTTAGTTTTGGCCCAGGTTTGGTTGTGGCCTTGGGGGTGTGGGATCAAGCTCCACGCTGAGCTCCATGCTCAGAGCAGAGTCTGCTTGTTCCTCTGTGCCTCCTTCTCTGCCCCTGCCCCTTCCCTCCCCCTCTGCCCTCCCCCCTGCGCAGTGCCTGTGCTCTTTCTCTCAAATAAATACATAAAATCTTTAACCCCCTCCCCCAAATCTACCAGCACCATACTTAAACAGAACAAGTCTAATTCCTTTTCCACCTAAATACATTTGTATTTCTTAAAGGAGCTACTCTTTAGTTACTTCCTAGCAGTTTTGGATTATTGTCCCTATTTTAGAGATGAGGAAACTGAGGCTCACAGAAAGTCAGGGCTGAGGACACACACAGCAACTGATGGAGTTAGGATTACAGCCCAGTTGTCTGATCCCAGAGCCTGAGTGTGCAGCTGCTGTGCCATTCTATTGTACTCCTTCCATACTGATCCAAGCTTCTATATTGTGGTGGTGGTTACCTTCAGGTCACTCTCTAGTTTGTCAGTATTTGGTGGAAGAATGTCCAGAACTGATAATGTTCTAGCATTAAAGATGTTGTTTGGTCAGTGCAGTTTCAAGTGGTATTAGTGCCTCCATTGTTCCACACTGTTCTCATAATGATGGAGACAGAGACTACATGGCCTCCAAGTAGTCACGTCTTACAGGTAAGTGATGATCAGTTCACAGTCAACCAGCATCACCAAGTCAACTATTCCCCAGCTTTGCTTACCTAAATTCTTCCAGGTATCAGTTTAAATGTTACTTCTTGACCTCCTAAACTAGTTTGGGTCCCCCTGATGTATGTTCTCTGAGTGCCTCCTCCTTTCCCACATGTGAGGCTTATCACAATGCATGGTAAATATTTATTTATTAGTTTCCAGGCTATTAGTCTCTGTTTTGCCTTGATTATTATTTTAAAGATTTTAAAAATTTATTTGTCAGAGAGAGAGAGAGAGAGAGAGAGAGAACACACACGCAGAGGGAAAAGCAGGCTCCCTTCTGAGCAAGGAGCCGGATGCTGGACTTGATCCCAGGACTCTGGGATCATGACCTGAGCCAAAGGCAGACACTTAACCAACGGAGCCACCCAGGCGTCCCTAAATATTTTATTTTTTAGGTAATTTCTATCCTCAACATAGGGCTGAAACTCATGACCCCGAGATCAAGTGTTGCATGCCCCACCACGGAGCCATCCAGGTACCCCTTCCT